>NC_092117.1:4758796-5132806 GCF_045679555.1 Salvelinus alpinus
TGAATATTCCTGAGTGGCCACAATACAGTTTTGACTAAAACCGTTTGAAAATCTATGGCAAGACCTGAAAATGTATTTCTAGCTATTATCAACAACCAATTTGACAGAGCTTTAAGATTTTATATAATATATATATATTTTTTTAAATGGGCAAATGTTGCACAATCCAGGTGTGGAAAGCTCTTAAGAGACTTACCAGAAAGACTCACAGCTGTAATGAATGCAAAAGGTGCCTCTACAAAGTACTGACTGAATACTTATGTAAATTTGATATTTCAGTTTCAATACATTTGCTACAGTTTCTAAAAGCACATTTTCACTGTGTCATTATAGGTTATTGTGTGTAGATAAGTGGAAAAATTAAATTAATTTAATCCATTTTGAATTCAGGCTGTAACAACAAAATGTGGAATAAGTCAAGGGGTATGAATACTTTCTGAAGACACTGTATTTTGCCTACACTAGTGCACAGTTGAATTTTGGCCACATTAAAGAAGAATGCAACCAGTCGCACAATCCATAAATCTCCCAAGAAAATGTGGTGTTTTTGTCTTACAGTATATTGTTATATTGTATTATATCCTCGTGTAGAATAATATCGTTGATCACGTAGACATTGATTGAGCTTTGATCTAACTTGATTAAACAAACACCATTCTCAATTCATCACACAGAGTAGCCTGTTCTCTGAGCAGACGAACGAGTAGAGCAGAGTGTGCTGTGCGTAAAGTAGAGAATCCCACACATGCGCAGACGTTTTGTACCTTCAGCTGTCGGGAAGAGGGTTCCAGAGAACTCGGATCCGCAGCCACTCCATTCTTTATATTACCCCTGTAAAGAATGGTAAAAGGTGTTTCCCTCACCTCCTCTCGAGTGTTGAGCTCCGATAGGTCTCCAAGCATCTGTTCAACAAACTCTTCAGTCAGCAATATCTGAGGAGGAGATATGGTAACATAAGTACATGCAGCAAGTATGCACTTGAGGCAGTTTGTGTGTGTACCAGGAGCCAGTGTGTGTGTGTGTGTTTACCTGTAGCCAGGGTCCATGTGCTGCGTACGGGTGTTCCTCAGTAGCAAAGGCCCCCTCCACTCCAGTGGATACGAAGGTGATGGCCGTGTCTCCATTTATACTCTTATAGGTGAAGTGTCTACCATGGAGCAAACGACCCCTAAGCATGGAAGATGACCAGCACAACAATCATTAAACGTCACTGAATACATACTTGTATGTAAGAAGTCTGCTGGATTGGAGAACCTGCTTCTTCTCACCCTTCGTCTCTCTCTCTCTCTCTCTCTCTCTCTCACACCACTCCCAATCTCACCCGCTTTCACACACACAAAGGGCTCAGATGACCCTGGTCTTGTTTTATGTAATCTGTATGTATGTGGGAAGACCAAGGCTCACCCCCAACTCCAGTGTGTGTGTGTGTGTGTACCTGAGACAGAGGGGCAGCAGTGTTCCTGACTCCTGGTTGAATTTCAGATGAACACTTTCCAGCTGTCTGGTACGAACTAGCTCGTGAGGAACGATGGCCGCCGAACTCTCACTCTCCAGACTGTCCTTACGACTTCTAGAGAAAGAAGGGGAGTCAGAAAGAGATTTAAATGACCACTTTACGTTCAGGGGAAACAAGTCCCATGGTGGCGTGTAGCTCCCTATAAAGTGTGTGAATGAGTTTGCTGTGGAACTGGACATGTGCATAAGCACCTAAGCACCCTCATCTCGTCTTTCTCTTACCTGTGATACTGCTGGCGCTGCAAATGGCCATTGTTTGTCTACGGAGAAACCAGGGGGCGAACTCTACCACATACAATTTCATACACCTATCATGTGTTGTTCAATGTCCCAATACTGTGTGCACACTTGGGTCTCATGGCGTGGTCTCTGGCTGGGTTAAGGGGAGGTGTATGCATGTGTATAGTCTACTCTAGAGAACACTACAAAGGAGGGGGTGAAAGCTGTTGATGTGACATCACCGCTTGAGAGGAAAGAGAGAAAAACAAGAGTGGCGTGTGTGTGCCTCAATGCTGACTCAGAATGAACATTTAGAGTGGGAAAGTGAGTAAACAGCAGCTGCACTGCGTGGGTATGTACTCACTGAGGCCTGTCGTGTCCTTGTTTCTGGGAGTTGATAGGGGGTAGTGCTGCTTTGGTGTTGAACTCCAGGCCTTTCCTCAGGGCTTCTCTGATCTGCTCGGTATCTGCAGTGGACAAACCATTGGGTTAGTTGTTGGACATACAGCAACATTAGGACACAAAATCACTCCGTAAGGAGCAATAGATTTGCTGCAAAGAAACCACTACACCAATAAAAAGAAGAACAGACTTGCTTGGGCCAGGAAACACAAGCAATGGACATTAGACCGGTGGAAATCTGTCCGTTGGTTTGATGAGTGGAAATTTTAGATTTTTGGTTCCAACCGCCGTGTCTTTGTGAGACGCAGAGTAGGTGAACGGATGATCTCTGCATGTGTGGTTCCCACCATGAAGCATGGAGGAGTGATGGTGTGGGGGTGCTTTGCTGGTGACACTGTCAGTGATTTATTTAGAATTTAAGGCACACTTAACCAGCATAGCTTCCACAGCATTCTGCAGTGATATGCCATCCTATCTGGTTTGCGCTTAATGGGACTATCATTTGTTTTTCAACAGGACAATGACCCAACACACCTCCAGGCTGTGTAAGGGCTATTTCACCAAATGAGATGGTTTGGGATGAGTTGGACCGCAGAGTGAAGGAAAAGCAACCAACAAGTGCACAGCATATGTTGGAAATCCTTCAAGACTGTTGGAAAAGCATTCCAGGTGAAGCTGGTTGAGAGAATGCCAAGAGTGTGCAAAGCTGTCATCAAGGAAAAGGGTGGCTACTTCAAATATATTTTGACTTGTTTAACACTTTTTTGGTTACTACATGATTCCATGTGTCATTTCATAGTTTTGATGTCTTCACTATTATTCTACAAAGTAGAAAATAGTAAAAATAAAGAAAAACCATTTAATGAGTAGGTGTGTCCACATGTTTGACTGGCACTGTATGCATGCATGCATGCATGTATGTATGTATGTATGTATGTATGTATGTATGTATGTATGTATGTATGTATGTATGTACAGTTGAAGTCGGAAGTTTACATACACTTAGGTTGGAGTCATTAAAACTATTTTTTCAACCACTCCACAAATATCTTGTTAACAGACAGATTATTTCACTTAAAATTCACTGTATCACAATTCCAGTGGGTCAGACGTTTACATACACTAAGTTGACTGCATTTAAACAGCTTGGAGAATTCCAGAAAATGATGTCATGGCTTTAGAAACTTCTGATAGGCTAATTGACACCATTTGAGTCAATTGGAGGTGTACCTGTGGATGTATTTCAAGGCCTACCTTCAAACTCACTGCCTCTTTGCTTGACATCATGGGAAAATCAAAAGAAATCAGCCAAGACCTCAGAAAAAACAATTGTAGACCTCCACAAGTCTGGTTCATCCTTGAGAGCAATTTCCAAACGCCTGAAGGTACCACGTTCATCTGTACAAACAATAGTATGCAAGTATAAACACCATGGGACCACGCAGCCGTTATACCACTCAGGGAGGAGACGCGTTCTGTCTTATAGAGATGAACGTACTTTGGTGCAAAAAGTGCAAATCAATCCCAGAACAACAGCAAAGGACCTTGTGAAGATGCTGGAGGAAACAGGTACAAAAGTAATTATATCCACAGTAAAACGAGTCCTATATCGATAGAACCTGAAAGGCTGCTCAGCAAGGAAGAAGCCACTGCTCCAAACTGCCATAAAAAAGACTACGGTTTGCAACTGCACATGGGGACAAAGATCTTACTTTGGAGAAATGTCCTCTGGTCTGATGAAACAAAAATAGAACTGTTTGGCCATAATGACCATCGTTATGTTTGGAGGAAAGGGGGGGGGGGGGGGGCTTGCAAGCCGAAGAACACATCCCAAACGTGAAGCACGGGGGTGGCAGCATCATGTTGTGGGGGTGCTTTACTACAGGAGGGACTGGTGCACTTCACAAAATAGATGGCATCATGAGGAAGTACAATTATGTGGATATATTAAAGCAACATCTCAAAACATCAGTCAGGAAGTTAAAGCTTGGTCGCAAAGGTGTCTTCTAAATGGACAATGACCCTAAGCATACTTCCAAAGTTGTGTCAAAATGGCTTAAGGACAACAAAGTCAAGGTATTGGAGTGGCCATCACAAAGCCCTGACTTCAATCCTATAGAAAATCTGTGGGCAGAACTGAAAAAGTGTGTGCGAGCAAGGAGGCCTACAAACCTGACTCAGTTACACCAGCTCTGTGAGGAGGAATGGGCCAAAATTCACCCAACTTATTGTGGGACGCTTGTGGAAGGCTACACAAAACGTTTGACCCAAGTTAAACAATTTAAAGGCAATGCTACCAAATACTAATTGAGTGTATGTAACTTCTGACCCACTGGGAATGTGATGAAATAAATAAAAGCGGAAATAAATCATTCTCTCTACTATTATTCTGGCATTTCACATTATTAAAATAAAGTGGTGATCCTAACTGACACAACCCAGGTCAGATCTATGCCCATTAGAATTGTATTGGGATATAAGTTAGGTGTGTGTGTGTGTTATACCTTTCTCCGACAGTCTTCGTGGCTGAGAGCCTATACAGATGGAGCGGCTGTCCTCTTCATCCTCGGACGGTCGGCTGAGGTCGTCCCACACACACTTTGCGCTCACGCCACTCAAGTTGGATCCCTCTGTCTCTATACCCTGGTCCACACGCTCCTGCTTAGGATGAGCAAACACACACGCAAACCTTAACACTAGCCCACACACACATTAACGCACACTCAAACACATTGTGGGGACTGAACCAGCAGGTGGCGCTGTTTAAATGAAAATACAATTTGAATTAATACACAAAAGTAACTCATCAAAGCCTTACTTGTAAATGCGGGTCGATGTCAAACATGGTCTCTCCTCTCCTCATGTCAGTTATCAACCAGGGTCCTCCGGCACTGAACACAGACGGCATGGAGGAGAAAAGAGAATCATGGACTCGGTCACACTGGGTTAATGTGAAATAAGACTGGTAGTCTGGGCAGGGAGGTATCTCATATTTCAAACTCACACATGGACCCCTCGGAGAAGCTCCAGTATTCCCTGGCCGTTCCACTGTTGGGCCGCCTGCAACTCTTCTGTACACACACCCACAATCTACAGAGAGGAGAGGGAGTTAACACACAGAAAAAAAAGAAAGAGGGTAAAAGAACACACACAGAAGGCCATTATAGACTCAACGGAGGGAGTTGAGGGGGTAGACCGGCGAGCCTTGGGCTAGATTAGCTCACCTGCAGGAAGTTGACTAGGCCGAAGGGTGTGTGGACCGGCGATATCTGGGGGTCCTCAGTGAGCAGCATGTGTTGGATACGAGACTCACTGTTGTCCAGGGGACTGTGCCACGATATGTGGTCTCCACTGCAAAATGTGTTTTCTACAGGAAAGAGGAGAGACATGGATGTGAAAGACTACTCTGTGATATATTGGAAAATACGTTACAGTTTTCTCATCAGTAGTCTAACAGCAAACGAGAAAGGACCATCAGACTTTTCTTTCAGTCTGATGGTAAGAATGATAGGAGAAAAAGTGAGGGAAAAAGGGAGTGTGTGTATACAGTGCATTCGGAAAGTATTCAGAGCCCTTTACTTTTTCCAGATTTGTGACCGACCGGCTCGATTCTGCCTTATGTAGCAACATTTTAAACATTTTATTTTATTTTTTACATTGGATAAAAGTAGAGACTCAAAGCTAGAACATGGTATATCATACACTACAGTTGAGGAACAATGGGAAAGTAATTCTGCTTTGAAAGTTGATAAACTTGTAACCTCACTTTCCAGAAAATGGCTCTGGGTGTGCTCTGGGCGTTCGAAAACTAAGAGCGTTGTCAGATCGTCCGTTCGTAAATTCAGAGCGCTTCACTCTCGGAGCGTTCAGACCTAACAGCAGTAGTCAAGCACCCAAGCTAACTGGCTAAAGTTGGCTAGCTTGCTAGCTACTTCCAGAACAGCTCACTCTGACCATTTTACTCGCACTAGCAGAGCTGGTTAGGCTGTTTTATGTTATCCAGAGTGTTCGTGACTGCAACTGTGCTGCTGGCAACAATTTAATTATACTTTTTTTGCCAACGTTTACTGACACTGACCATATTCAACGGGTGTTGAGCGTTCATAAATTCTAAAGTTATTCTGCACAGTCAGTGCTCTGAAATCGGAGTAGATAGCTGGTAAATTCGCTCTGGCTACGTCTATCGACAGTTGTTGCAGTGACATCATGAACATTCTATTGAAATGGTTACTTGCATAGTGGAGTCCATTGTTTCGATATTTAGCTAGCTCGCTAAACAATGAACCATAATCCCAACTCATAACGTTACTACCCTGCATGAATCTGCTATAAGGCTATAAGTAGCAATGCAAATGGCTCTGAGATACGAATAATATTACTACACAGATCATACACGTAACGTTAGCTAATAAGCCAGCCAGCTAATGTTAGCTAACTAGCTAACAGTACATTACCTTGAAAACGACTTTGACAAAATTTGAAATGTGTAATATATGAAAATGTAGCTAGCTAGACTATCTTACCCGTAAACATGGAAGGACGCTTCTCCCTCTCTATCACGGATGCCATGGTTGACCTTAGAGCGAAAAGTGTTTCATACAACAGTCTTTTCGACAATCAAACGCCAGAATTAGCTATCATACCCTAATTCCACTGATTTCAAAACTCGGTCCTCCTGAAAGTGGAGAGCAACCCTTATGCAGTTGTACTATGTGATAACTTTCAAAAAAAGCTGCGTTAAAAAGGATTACCTACACATACCGACTAGCTCATGTTATCGACAGAAGTGTGCTACATGGCAGACCAATCCGAACTCATCTCTCGGCATGTCCAGCCCTCTTATCTCAGCCAATCATGGGTGAGGTGGTATACTCCTGAATACCATTGGATGAATAACGGAACATATTCCAGTCTGTGCTAGCAAAACAGTCCTGTAGTGTAGCATCCACGTCATCTGACCACTTCCGTATTGAGCGAGTCACTGGTACTTCCTGCTTAAGGAGGATAGAATCATGGGCAGATTTGCCAAATGGAGCGCAGGGGAGAGCTTTGTATGCATCTATGGTCGGCAGCGTAGCCTAGTGGTTAGAGTGTTGGACTAGTAACCGAAAGGTTGCAAGATCGAATCCCCGAGCTGACAAGGTACAAATCTGTCGTTCTGCCCCTGAACAAGGCAGTTAACCCACTGTTCCTAGGACGTCATTGAAAATAAGAATTTGTTCTTAACTGACTTGCCTAGTTAAATAAAGGTAAAACAAAAATAAAATAAAAATCTATGTGTGTGGAGTAAAGGTGGTCTAGAGTTTTTTTCCCCCTCTGGTTGCACGTGACATGCTGATAGAATTGAGGTAAAACGGATTGAAGTTTGCCTGCATTAAAGGTCACCCGGCCACTTGTCCCCGGCATTTACTTCTATTTGGCCGTTATTCTACCAGGTAAGCTGATTGAGAACACATTCTCTTTTACAGGCTACATGAGGAAGTTGCGGTGGAGAAGCAAGGGGTTGAAAGAGCCAATTGGAAGCTGGAGTGCTCTCCATAAGCGAAACGTCACTGACGTAGAGTGACATAAGGTTACAAATATTGACATGCGCCAAAATCTCAATATGGGGGTAGCGGAGCCCTCTGTGCTGTGTGGTGGAGAGTAACAAAACGGTCCGAGCCCCTAGATTATAATTGGTAGATAACTACCATCTCCTAACCTTCCTCTAATGACTAAATCCCTTTCACACTAGACACACACACAGAGCCTGCGTTCTTACCTGATTGGAAGACGTAGCGGGCCAGGCCCTGCATGAGTTCAGCCGGCCAGGTAGGGGGTGCGGTCTCTCCCACCTCTCTCTTCAGCCTGAACGTCAGCTCAAAGCCAAAGCCACTGGGGCCTTCCTGACCTGTAAACCTGACAATACACATATGGAATACACACACTTAATTCAAGCTGTCTAACCCACCTCTCTCTTCTGGTGTGCATGTGTGTCTTCCGCTCAAAAAACAAACAAACCCCGGGCCGTCCTTATTTGAGTCAACACAACAACACAAACCCAATACAGATTAGCCTTCCCTTTAGCTTAATTCCATTACTCGACTAGGGATGTGACAAATGAAAAAAGTTCTTAACGTTTAAACTATAAGAACATTCGTAAAATGACACATGAATTCACAATGCAACGGTTTGGGTCTCTTCCAAATAGTTAAACATTGCACCTGTACTACCATTACTGTACCTCACTTCCACCGCGCAAAGTTTACATTTCCTTGTCATTTAACTTCTCAAAGTATTCGCCTTCCTCTGTCATTTTTCCAACTGTTAACGATGGTAACGTAGTGGTGAAGAGTCTACTCCAAAATAATTGATTCCTTGCGCATCAACTCCAGTCGTGCATTTTACAGGGTTCGTAGGACTTTTTCAAAGCACTAATATTTATTTACAAGGACCATCAATATGTAATAGTTCCTATTATGCAATTGTTTCTAGTCGCCACCAGAAGGCAGTATATCACCACAACCTAATAAAAAAAACACTATTCATCTACTCAATAATACGTGTTTCACTACATACATGAGTGATAAGTCAGTAATGATGCAGTTGACTGATTTCCTTATATGAACTGTAACTCAGTAAAATCTTTGAAATTGTTGCATGTTGCGTTTATATTTTTGTTCAGTGTACATGATAATAATATTAAGTTGTCTTTATATATAAATTGTCTTTATATTTCACAAAATGTTAGGTCCCACAGGCTGTCCCAACACAGTCCCAACAATTCTGACAGTGTAACAGGCCCTTAGTTGACTTTAAAATATTGTATTCTATACCCATTTGAAGAGAAACAAGTTACTAATGTGTTTGAAAAGATGAAAGACTCTCTCTGGGGCCTCATGTTTGGGTACCACTGTACTACTAACCTATGCTCTCTGTGGTGGCCACCAGCTGCATTAAGTACTGCAATGCATCTCCTCCTCATGTACTGCACCAGATTTACCAGTTCTTGCTGTGAGATGTTACCTCACTCTTCCACCAAGGCACCTGCAAGTTCCCAGACATTTCTGGGGGGAATGGCCCTAGCCCTCACCCTCCGATCCAACAGGTCCCAGATGTGCTCAATGGGATTGAGATCTGGGGTCTTTGCTGGCCATGGCAGAACACTGACATTCCTGTCTTGCAGGAAATCACGCACAGAACAAGCAGTATGGCTGGTGGCATTGTCATGCTGGAGGGTCATGTAAGGATGAGCCTGCAGGAAGGGTACCACATGAGGGAGGAGGTCTTCTCTGTAACGCACAGCGTTGAGATTGCCTGCAATGACCACAAGCTCAGTCCGATGATGCTGTGACACACCACCCCAGACTATGACGAACCCTCCATCTCGAGTAAGGCCTCAGTGTAACGCTCATTCCTTCGACGATAAACGCGAATCCGACCATCACCCCTGTTGAGACAAAACCGCGACTCGTCAGTGAAGAGCACTTTTTGCCAGTCATGTCTGGTCCAGCGACGGTGGGTTTGTGCCCATAGGCGACGTTGTTGCCTGTGATGTTTGGTGAGGAACTGCCTTACAACAGGCCGACAAGCCCTCAGTCCAGCCTCTCTCAGCCTATCGCAGACAGTCTGAGCACTGATGGAAGGATTGTGCGTTCCTGGAGTAACTCGGGCAGTTGTTGTTGCCATCCTGTACCTGTCCCACAGGTGTGATGTTCAGATATACCGATCCTGTGCAGGTGTTGTTACACGTGGTCTGCCACTGCGAGGACGATCAGCTGTCCGTCCTGTCTCCCTGTAGCACTGTCTTAGGCGTCTCACAGTACGGACATAGCAATTTATTGCCCTGGCCACATCTGCTGTCCTCATGCCTCCTTGCAGTATGCCTAAGGCACGTTCACACAGATGTGCAGGGACCCTGGGCATCTTTCTTTTGGTGTTTTTCAGAGTCAGTAGAAAGGCCTCTTTAGTGTCCTAAGTTTTCATAACTGTGACCTGAATTGCATACTGTCTGTAAGCTGTTAGTGTCTTAACAACCGTTCCACAGGTGCATGTTCATTAATTGTTTATGGTTCATTGAACAAGCATGGGAAACAGTGTTTAAACCCTTTACAATGAAGATCTGTGAAGTTATTTGGATTTTTACTAATTATCTTTGAAAGACAAGGTCCTGAAAAAGGGAGGTTTCTTTTTTTGCTGAGTTTAGTAACCCATTTTGTGATTCTAGCTAGCTTAATTTCAGCCAACTGCTCCTGCTGAGGCCAGGCTCCGTTCAACTTCAGCTTCGAACTTCATCTTTCTAGCCAGCTAGTTATAGCTAGCTACCTGGCTAATAGCCAGAGCCCTTGAGCTGCCTAGCTAGCTAGACATCTGACTGAAATATCAGCGACTATTTACCAGTTATACACTCATTCTCCGAGAGTCAGGGGTTTTTGTTTGGGGGATGTCTGTTGAAACGGCAGGAGTCGAGGTATCTCTCGCCACTGTAGGTCTGGGCTAAGGTAGTTCGTTTCACATCTTGGCCTATGTCGTGGGTGGAGTTTTCCATTGGGCAGAGTGGTGAATGAATGCACTGCTAACAAGAAAAATCCGGGGGAGCAGGCAAACAATGAGGATACAGGAATCATTCATGATTCCACTCATTCACAGATGTAAGCGCGATTAGAACTCAGATCAAGAAGCCTTCTGAGCGTTGATCAACGCTGGGAACGCAATAATAAGTGGGCAAATGATAATTAACTAAATAAAAAGTTGAGTAAACTAATTTACAAATAAAAAGGTGCATATATGGCATTTACTCCCCACTAAATCCCTGGTTGGGTCTGGCAAAACCCATTAATAAACATCAATTTCCTGCCAGGCAGGCATCATTACTGACTTATCACTCATGTATGTAGTGAAACACATATTATTTAGTAGATGAAGTGTTTTTTTTTTTTTATTAGGTTGTGGTGATATACTGCCTTCTGGTGGCAGTATATTTTAACGCCGATACCGATTATTGGAGGACCAAAAAAACCCGATACCGATTAAATCAGCCGATTTATTTATTTATTTGTAATAATGACAATTACAACAATACTGAATGAACACTTATTTTAACTTAATATAATACATCAATAAAATCTATTTAGCCTCAAATAAATAATGAAACATGTTCAATTTGGTTTAAATAATGCATTAAACAAAGTGTTGGAGAAGAAAGTAAAAGTGCAATATGTGCCATGTAAAAAAGCTAACGTGTAAAAAAGCTAACGTTTAAGTTCCTTGCTCAGAACATGAGAACATATAAAAGCTGGTGGTTCCTTTTAACATGAGTCTTCAATATTCCCAGGTAAGAAGTTTTAGGTTGTAGTTATATAGGACTATTTCTCTCTCTACCATTTGTATTTCATATACCTTTGACTATTGGCTGTTCTTATAGGCACTTTAGTATTGCCAGTGTAACAGTATAGCTTCCGTCCCTCTCATCGCCCCTACCTGGGCTTGAACCAGGAACACATCGACAACAGCCACCCTCGAAGCATCGTTACCCATCGCTCCACAAAAGCCGCGACCTTTGCAGAGCAAGGGGAACAACTACTTCAAGGTCTCAGAGCGAGTGACGTCACCGATTGAACCACTATTAGCGTGCACCCCTCTAACTAGCTAGCCATTTCACATGGGTTACACCAGCCTAATCTCAGGAGTTGATAGGCTTGAAGTCATAAACAGCTCAATGCTTGAAGCACAGCAAAGAGCTGCTGGCAAACGCACGAAAGTGCTGTTTGAATGAATGCTTACGAGCCTGCTGCTGCCTACCACCGCTCAGTCAGACTGCTCTATAAAATATCAAATCAGACTTAAATATAACATAATAACACACAGAAATACGAGCCTTAGCTCATTAATATGGTCAAATCAGGAAACTATCATTTCCAAAACAAAACGTTTATTCTTTCAGTGAAATACGGAACCGTTCCATATTTTATCTAACGGGTGGCATCCATAAGTCTAAATATTGCTGTTACATTGCACAACCTTCAATGTTATGTCATAACTACGTAAAATTCTGTCAAATTAGTTCGCAACGAGCCAGGCGGCCCAAACTGTTGCATATACCCTGACTCTGCGTGCAATGAACGCAAGAGAAGTGACACAATTTCCGTAGTTTAATATTGCCTGCTAACCTGGATTTCTTTTAACTAAATATGCAGGTTTTAAAAATATATACTTCTGTGTATTGATTTTAAGAAAGGCATTGATGTTTATGGTTAGGTACATTCGTGCAACGATTATGATTTTTTCGCAAATGCGCTTTTGTTAAATCATCCCGTTTGGCGAAGTTGGTTGTCTTTGTCAGTAAGAAACGGTCTTCACACAGTTCGCAATGAGCCAGGCGGCCCAAACTGCTGCATATACCCTGACTCTGTTGCACAGAACGCAAGAGAAGTGACACAATTTCCCTAGCTAAAAGAAATGCATGTTAGCAGGCAATATTAACTAAATATGCAGGTTTAAAAAGATATACTTGCGTATTGATTTTAAGAAAGGCGTTGATGTTTATGGGTAGGTGCACATAGGTGCAAAGACGGTGCTTTTTTCGCGAATGCGCTTGTTAAACCACCCGTTAAACCACTCGGCCATGATCGGTGTCCAAAATTGCGATTACCGATTGTTATGAAAACTTAAAATCGGCCATTCCGATTAATCGGTCGACCTCTAGTGCGAACCCTGATTTTAGTCATTTGTTTCACCGACTGAGATATGGGTTTGACCTACTAGCGCTGGCCGCAATGAGTCCTACAGCTGGATCAATAGCATTGCACATTCCTCCGGCTCAGCGACTCCAGAGACATGATCTGACCACCAACTATCTGCCATATACGCACAGGAAAATAGATCATGAGCATAAAGAAACAAAATACATGTTTAGAACAGCTAATTTATCGCATGGTCCAAGAATGACTGCAATTAATTGATTATTGAATTTTATGGACACAGCTTTGTAGAACAAAAACATAGTGCCTTCAGAAAATATTCAGACCCCTATACTTTTTCCACATTTTGTTACGTTACAGCCTTATTCTAAATTTAATTAAATTGTTTCCCCCCCCCCTCATCAATCTACACACAATACCTCACAATGACAAAGCAAAAACCAGTTTTTAGAATTTTTTGCAAATGTATCAAAAATAAAAAACTGAAATATCACATTTACCTAAGTATTCAGACCATTTGCTCAGTACTTTGTTGAAGCACCTTCGGCAGTGATTACAGCATCGAGTCTTCTTGGATATGACCTACAAGCTTGTTACACCTGTATTTGGGGAGTTTCTCCCATTCTTCTCTGCAGATCCTCAAAGCACTGTCAGGTTGGATGGGGAGTTTTGCTGCAGAGCAATTTTCAGCACTCTGGAGCAGGTTTTCATCAAGGATCTCTCTGTACTTTGCTCCGTTCATCTTTGCCGGTCTCCCAGTCCCTGTCGCTGAAAAACATCCACACAGCATGATGCTGCCACCACAATGCTTCACGGTAGGGATGGTGCCAGGTTTCATCCAGACGTGACCCGTGGCATTTAGGCCAAAGGGTTCAATCTTGGTTTGATCAGACCAGAGAATCTTGTTTCTCATGGTCTGAGAGTCTTTAGGTGCCTTTTGGCAAACTCCAAGCGGGCTGTCATGTTTTTTATTTTTAATACATTTGCAAACACTTCTAAAAACCTTTTTCACTTTGTCATTATGAGGTATTCTGTGTAGATTGCTGGGGAAAATACATTTTTGAATAAGGCTGTACCATAACAAAATTTGACCTGTTTCAAGAAACTAGGTGTATGTCGCGCGTCACTACTTCACAGGAGTGCCATTTGAAGGTAAACATGTGAACTTTCATAACAAACTTGTTTAAGGCACATTTTAGAATAAGTAACAAAATTTGGAAAAAGTCAAGGGGTCTGAATACTTTCCCGAAGGCAATGTACACAGCCTCTGCTTAACAAACTCAAACTCATCGTTTGGGGGGCTGCAGTTCGCGAACGACTGATTGTCACCTTGCCTGGTTACCCAGGCTCCGGCCAAACGCTATGCCACAGACGTTACTTTCTTCTCTGCAGCAGTATGTAGCGAACGACGGTACGAGTCGTCAGGCTACTTTTCACCCTCACGGCAGTCAAGCAATGCATTCTGCCAAGACTCGTTCACAATCTAGTCCGGTTGCAGCCACAACTGGACCTTGTTTCAAACGTACTAAGAAATAATCTTATTTGTATGCCTAGCAATCAATACTTTAGAGTCTAAGCCCGGAGGGGGAGATTGTTTTAAAAGTCATACCAATGATTCCGTGACACTTGTGGGGGTCGTAGAGCAAAACGGAGAACACCATCGTGTTCGTGAGAGTCTCATCTCTCCATGGAGAGGTCATAGTAGTTTGTGGGCCTAACCATAGTAGATCATGGGCCTAATAGCCGTAGCTCGGACACCTTGCACCGCAGATGCGGAAAGCCGCCATTGGCGGATGCAGTGGATTGAGACACAGCACCATGCAAAAAACAGATATCTCTATCTAAGTCAGATTTTTACGTTATGTATTATGCAAATTAGATTTGATTGGAATTTCTTGGCTTTTAATGTCTTGCAACTTCAGTAAAGCAGGGCCCATCATCAATGAATAAGCTAGGAAATTCTAAAACGCAACAGATCGAAAACTGAACACACACTCGGCATCATTAGCGAAGAGAAAGAGCAGGTGGGCCAGCGTGAGGCTGTATTGCATTACTGGAAACCAAGACTATTCTGAGGACGGGTCTCCCAGTTTTGAGTAGCATAATTGCCTTTTTGTAGCAGGTTAGGAGAACTTACGCAGCAGGGTAGGAGAGTTAGGTTAAGGTTAGCTAAAATTGTCCCCGACAATCAGGCTTGCCCAGAGAACGGTCTTGGTTTCCACTAATGTGATGCTGCCAGCACAAGGGAGAAAGAGGAGGGGGCAGGCAGAAAGAACCGCGGTATGCCTATGTCTTGGTAATCTGTATCTCATCTTGTATGCCTCGTAAATTCACCAAAGTAGCCTAAAGTTCACCTCTTCCTCTCTGGTTTTATTTAAATTACACCACTTTCCTGAGGTCTTTCTAGACCTGGAGAAAGTTGTGTAATTTATATAACAGAAAATAATATGTTCAGCGCTGGCAAGTCTAATCAAGAACACTACAAATGGGGGTGAAAGCTGTTGGCTTGACATAACTGCTTTAGAGGAACAAGAAAAATACAAGTGGAGTGTGTTAGTGTCTCAATGTTGATTCTGCAGGATGATACAAAGGAGTGAAAATAAGTTAACAACAGCTGCACAAATCTTGTGTGTGTGTTCTTAGTAACCTGGTCTGATGGAGCTTTAACCTGACGTACTATACTTACTCATGTACTCGGTTGTCTCCATACAGGTCACTGAGTCCGAAGCTG
Organism: Salvelinus alpinus; assembly: GCF_045679555.1. Lineage (NCBI taxonomy): Eukaryota > Metazoa > Chordata > Actinopteri > Salmoniformes > Salmonidae > Salvelinus > Salvelinus alpinus. Next base: position 4,774,343 of record NC_092117.1, read on the forward strand.
ATGTAGTGCCAGTGCTCCTGTACATCCTGCGCTGCACAGCCCACGTTACGGTACATACTGATGTAGTCCAATGGATCAGGACCCCCTAACCTGTAGAGACACACCACTGATAAGTGCGATCTGCAATATTTACTCCCATTTTAAATAATTATATAACCATTGATTATTTAATGTCTAATAAGCTTAGGACAACTATCTAATAGTTTCACTCACAATCCAAAATATGAGGCGATTTACACACCATTGTTTGTATACAACCTCTGTAGGCGTTTAGTGTTTAATGTTACATTTCTCCAGCCCCATTCCTCACTGGTAATTTGGTCAACCATAAAGAGCAATCACATCAAAATGTTTTCTCTGGCTAGCAAGCTAGGTAACTAACCGTAGCGTTTTCAACATATATTATGTTAGCTAACGTAACTAACAACATTGCAATCCAGGTTAGCCTAGCTATCTTTCGAGGAATCCGACGTTGTTGCAAAGAAATGTATCCATAATAAGACGTCGTTAGCCATCTCCTCACCAGTATTTGACAATGGCTGTAACTTGTAAGGGGTTGGCCTGGTCGGGGTAGAGGCGCCTGCATTCCCCGTAGATTGCCTGCAGACCCGGGGGGAAGATTGACGCCAGCCCAGGGGCTGCTGCTGGTCCGTTGATAGGCCGCACCTCGTCCATCCCAGCTTTTTTTTTTATGTGGTAATACCTGAAAGGGCGACAGAAATTACTTTCTTCGCGAAGATAAGAAAGGGTCCCTTGGTTTACTGTTGGTTGATGAAACAGTCCCTGTATTTTTTGTTTTTGTTGATATTGCTTCCAATATTTTTTTTTTACTATCGGCCCCCTGTTCCTTGCCCTACTCAACTGCGTGACTTGTTGCTCGCTCCACCTATGAAAACTTTCCCTCATTGGTTGGAGCTGTTGAATGTAAGGGAGGAACGCCTTGAGTGACATTTGCTTAATCCAATCAAAGTGCCAGTTTTTGGTAGGCAGATCCAAATACAGAGTTGTGTTTGGCTAAATAATTGTCAATCAATATGTTAGAACCTGTTTAAGAGCAAGATTGAAGGATTTAAAAACTATCCCCAGTTTTTGATCGTATTGAAATGTATCATATTGTGTGTGTGTGTATTAAGTTGCAGTTATTTTCTCACCTATGCCACATATGATATTTGTTTCCAATACAGAGTTATTTCCAATGTAAATTGACTGTGAAAATAAGTATTATCTTTTAAAGCAAAGACCTGGGAAAGAGTTACAGGTGGGAGGAGAAGTGATGAATGAGCCAATTGGAAGCTGGAGTTGAATAGGTGGCCATGGTGGCATGAGGGCCAGATTGGTAATTTAGCCAGGACCCCAGGGTTAACACTACTCTTTTTAGGATAAGTGCCATGGGATCTTCAAATCAAATCAAATGTTATTGGTCACATACACCTGTTTAGCAGGTCTTATTGCGGGTGTAGCAAAATGCTTGTGTTTCTAGCTCCGACAGTACAGTAATATCTAACAAGTAATGTCTAACAATTTCACAACATATCCCCAATACACACAAATCTAAGTAAAGGAATGTAATTAAGAATATATAACTATATATGGACGAGCAATGTCAGAGGGGCATAGACTAAGATACAGTAGAATAGTATAGAATACAGTGTATACATATGAGATGAGTAATGCAAGATATGTAAAAAATATTAAAGTGACTAGTGTTGCATTTATTAAAGTGGCCAGTGATTTCAAGTCTATGTATATAGGCAGCAGCTTATATGTGCTAGTGATGGCTATTTAACAGTCTGATGGCCTTGAGATAGAAGCTGTTTTTCAGTCTCTCGGTCCCAGCTTTGTGGCACCTGTACTGACCTCGCCTTCTGGATAATAGCGGGGTGAACAAGCAGTGGCTCGGGTGGTTGTTGTCTTTGATGATCTTTTTGGCCTTCCTGTGACATCAAGTGCTGTAGGTGTCCTGGAGGGCAGGTAGTTTGCCCCAGTTGATGCGTTGGGCAGACCGCACCACCCTCTGGAGAGCCCTGCGGTTGCGGGTGATGCAGTTGCCGTACCAAGTGGTGATACAGCCTGATAGGATGCTCTCAATTGTGCACCTGTAAAAGTTTGTGAGTGTTTTAGGTGCCAAGCCAAATTTCTTCAGCCTCCTGAACCCCTCCAGTTGCACAGGGAGGGGTTCAGCATTCTTACATAGGTATTCTTGTCCAGATGGGATAGGGCAGTGTGCAGTGTGATGGTGATTGCATCGTCTATGGATCTATTGGGGTGGTAGGCAAATTTAAGTGGGTCTAGGGTAGAGGTGATAGAAGTGAGTGCTACGGGGCGATAGTCATTTCGTTCAGTTTCCTTTGCTTTCTTGGGTACAGGAACAATGGTGGCCATCTGGAAGCATATGGGGACAGCAGACTGGGATAGGGAGAGATTGAATATGTCTGTAAACACAGCTAGCTTGTCTGCGCATGCTCTGAGGACGCGGCTAGGGATGCCGTCTGGGATTTCCTTTTGGGACTACAGAGAGTCAGGACCCCCGTTTTAACGTCCCATCTAAAAGACAGCACCCTACGCAGGCCAATATGCCCTTCACTGCCCTGTGGCATTATGATTTCCTTAGACCAGAGGGAAGTGTGGCCCGTACTTGCTCTCCAACACCACTTCCAACAGCATTTGGTCTCCCAGCTAAGGACTGACCTGGACTGACCCTGCAGCTTCACAGGCATGTCAGCAGTGGGATGCAGTGTGGTATGATGCTGGCAACTTGCAAGCAACCCATCTGACCTCTCACTGCAATCAATGCTTGTCACAAGCAAAATTAAATATCAAATTTGTCACAGTCGTATGTTTGGGCAGGGTTGCAAAAGTCTGCCTAGTGTGCAATTGAGTACCACAGTATGAGTCATAATACTCATCAAATCTAGTGGTAAAACCCGGAAATGTTTCCAATAGTTTTTCCAGCATAATTATTTTTCCACAGGGGATTTTAGAACTACTTCATGTAAGGTCATTGTTTCGTGTAGGCTTACCCTGGTATGACATTTCGATAACCGCGTAAATCTCTCTCGGACAAGGTAACTTTTAACAATATATTCACCTGTAATTACCCACCCAAAATGAAATGCTAATTAGTCACAATGTGGCTATCATACAGAACTACACATCCTGTCGCAAGCTTTGACGTCATCGCTCAAGGCGCAGGATACCTTCATGCCATCCTCTTTGTTATATGTGCCCCACTTTACAGACAACACCCCATCTAACGACTGTGATCTGAGGACTCTCTTTTAGCAGCGACAGAGTAACGCACTTGGCCCTAACCACTGCTCCATAATTGCTGCCCGTCAACCTCCCTCTCCTCATGGTGTGCTAGTTGGGGTTGGCGCACTGTCCAACTGTTGCCTGCCATATCGCTTATGCTGCACCACCGACAGCTCCATGCCAGCCAGGATCCCTGCAAGCCCCAGGTGCCCTTGTTTTTAAAATAATGTCCAGTACAGACAGGGATGACAGGGAGGATAGCGATTGTTCTGGCTCAAGTTCAAAGAGACATGCCATTCCACTGAACCTGCCCTGGAGATGGTTCCTTAGCCACTGAAGATGCTCCTCTGTGGGCTCTTGGGACAGAGGGTTGTAGTCTTCTCCCGGGTACAGGTCCTCCACAGACTGCACCTGGTTGGCCACGGCTGGCTTCCTCCATTCGCATTCCACATTGGTATGGCCGATATTGTGAGCTGCCAAAATAGGTTGCATGGCCACACTTATGAGCTCCACAGATGCATTTGCAAGTGGTAGAGAGAAACCACTGGTCACCTATAGAGACCTGCCAAGTGGAAGGATGTTAAGTACCACATGCCTTCAATGCATGACTTTAAACACCTTGAAATGCATTTGTTGTAAGAAATGTGCTATATAAATAAGGTTTGATTCGATCGATGACATTACATGTTGTAGAATATTTAATAAACTGTAATTTTCACATGAGGATGAGTGCAGTTTTTCCATAAACTTCTAATTGATTACTTGGGATTGTATCACTTGACATATCAATCATATACTGTGGCGGGAAGGATCCTACAAATCAAGACTGTGTGAATGCATGTACCACTCTGAAGACATTAGATCTGTGCCTTTGAAGATGTGTCTCTGGTCATGAAACTACAATACAGGCTGGATGTCAAAACAATCAGCTTAATAAAGTCAATTCTGAATGTCAATAGATTTTTAGATTTATTCTCATCAATAACAACGTTATAGAACTGAGTTATCACTCATTTAAGTCTGGTACCCGGAGTATTCTGATTAATGAGTATATAATTGATTAAGTGGCTCTTTCCTATTAGAAGCTGTATAGAACACATTGTATTGCGAAGATGCTCAAATGAACTTAACAGCGACACTTACTGACACAGGATAAACTTTATCCCTCATGCTGGCCCTGGCCAAACCAGTAAGTCGCCCCTCACTATAGCTGCACTTCTCCATTTTAATGCTCTCATGCTCATCCTTGAAAAATGCCATGTTTGAAATAGACAGGGGCGCAACTTTCACTGGGGACAGGGGTGACATATCCCCCCCACCCCACATTCTGAAATTACATTTTTGTCCCCCTCCAGTTTTAGCATTGGGATGTGATACAAAACGAGGCAACGGTGTGCTTTAGGACCATGCGGATGCCTCAGAGCGGCCGAGGCAACGGTGTGCTTTAGGACCATGCGGATGCCTCAGAGCGGCCGCCTCAGAGTGGACGGCTAGGCTGTTTGGAATGTTTATCCGACTGGATTAAAAAAATAAATAATAATTACAACCAAAGTTGCGCCCCTGGAGGGTCTGGGTGGGAATTTCACGGCTTGGCCCACTTAGGTGGCGCCTCTAGAGCGAGGACCCTCGCCACCGACCCCGGACTGGGGACCCTCGCAGCGGGCCCCGGACAGGAGGTCGACTCTGGCAGCTCCGGACAGGAGGGAGACTCTGGTTGCTCCGGACAGGAGGGAGACTCTGGCTGCTCCGGACAGGAGGGAGACTCTGGCTGCTCCGGACAGGAGGGAGACTCTGGCTGCTAAGGACAGGAGGGAGACTCTGGCTGCTCCAGACAGGAGGGAGACTCTGGCTGCTCCAGACAGGAGGGAGACTCTGGCTGCTCCGGACAGGAGGGAGACTGGCTGCTCCAGACAGGAGGGAGACTCTGGCTGCTCCGGACTAGAGGTCGTCGCTGGAGGCCTCGTGCCATACCTCCTCACTGGAGGCTTTGTGCCACGGATCATCACTGGAGGCTTCGTGCCACGGATCATCACAGGAGGCTTCTTACCATGGATCCTCACTGGAGGCTTCGTGCCATGGAACATCACTGGAGGCTTCGTGCCATGGATCACCACTGGAGGCTTCGTGCCATGGATCACCACTGGAGGCTTCGTGCCATGGATCACCACTGGAGTGGAGAGACACACAGGAGGCCTGGTTCTGGGAGAAGGCACAGGACTTACCAGGCTGGGGAGACATGCAGGAGGCCTTGTCCTTGGCCGAGGCACCGGATACACTGGGCCGTGGAGGCGCACTGGAGGTCTCGAGCAAAGAGCCTGCACCACCCGTCCTGGCTGGATGGTGACTTTGGCCCTGCACGTGCGGGGCGCAGGGACACGAAGCACTGGGCTGTGCAGACGCACTGGAGACAGTGCGCAGAGCCGGTGCAGGATATCCTGGGCCGTAGAGATGTACTGGAGGTCTGGAGAGCAAGGCTGGCACACTCCGTCCTGGCTCGATGCCCACTCTAGCCCGGCCGATGCGAGGCGCTGGGATATAGCGCACCGGGCTAAGAACACGTACTGGAGACACCGTGCGCTCCACCGCATAACACGGTGCCTGACCAGTACGACGCTCGCCACGGTAAGCACGGGGAGTTGGCTCAGGTCTCCTACATGACTCCGCCAATCTTCCCGTGTGCCACCCCAAAAACTACCCACAAACACCAGGTGGGAAAAGGCTACCTAAGTATGGTTCTCAATCAGAGACAACGATAGACAGCAGGCCAGACACCAGGCCAAACACATAGAAATAGAAAACATAGAAAAACACATAGAATCCCCACCCCAACTCACGCCCTGACCAAACCAAAATAGAGACATAAAAAAGGAACGAAGGTCAGGGTGTGACAGAGACACACCATCCGCAAACAATTGAGGGATGGCAACTGATTTCAGTAAGTCAATTTAAATTAATCTGTATAAAAAATGTAAAATAAGATAAAAACAAAAATCTCTTATAGAGAGAATACAGTGTGTTTTTGAATACGGTGTGTTATTTATATTTATAGCAAGATACATATCAAACAATGACAAGAATCTTTGAAGATGCACCTGGGGTAATGAGGGAGATTACTGAGTGTGTTTGGAAATAGTACTAAGTGCATGTGGTTGTGAAAGCTGTGTGATTGTGAGATATGACATATTAAGCTGATTGAAATTTGGATAATGAATGGATTGAAATTATTACTATTGAGATTGGAATTTGGAAAATAAGATCAAAATTAGAATAGTAGGCTGATTGGATAATAAGATGAAATGTGGATATTAAGCTGATTGAAATTTGGAAAACAAAATTGAAATTTGGAAAATAAGATTGAAATATGGATAATAAGCTGATTGAAATATGGATAATAAGCGGATTCAAATGTGGATAAAAAGAGGATTGAAATTGAGCAATAAAGTATTGAGTGAATGAGAGCTGTCAGGGGACTAGCCCACATGTGAAAGAGGTGAATGAATGCCCCCACCAGTTCTGTGAGCTGAGTTTTTTTGTCTGTAACGTTGTCTAGGGTTCTGTCCAACACCGCCAACGGATCTACAGGTAGAGGATAACATGTCTCCAGTCTTTGATAAATTCACCCCCATTAATAGAAGTATAACATATGATGATAGTATTACCATACTAATTGGATTGTACAACCCAGAATGAGTTTGAAATGATGAAGTGTCTGGTTTTATGTGTTGATTTCCCTTACTTCAATAGACATTTGAGGAGTTAAACAATGCTTGCCTTACAATTTCCTCATTATTATCACTCAAGTGATAAAAGGATGGAATGTAAAGGACATTTTACTTAGTGCATCTCGTTTTTTGTTTCATAAACAATCCTTGGTTCCTGCCTGTGCCTGGTAAAGATGGGGGGGGGGGGGGGGGTCATGACCTCCTCCTTTAGACTATTTGGCAGAATGCCCAGAATATGTTCTTTAAATTAAGATAGGAGACGGTGCCAGACATATGCCGGAAACAACGCTATGAACTATACCCATGTAATGTGTCTGTAACCAGTATATAAGGGAACTAAATGGGACTTCCCGGTTAGCGCTCCTGACAGACGTTCACTATGGTGCATCAAGTTTGTCGAAATCTCTCCAGCGCGCTGACAATAAACAATGATTCCTTTAAGATTGACTTGGAGTGTCCCTGTGTAAGAATTTCCACAACAAGAGTAAATTGAGGTGAATAGATTGATTAAACTTGTCACGCCCTGTTCTGTTTGACATGTCTTTGTGATTGTCTCCACCCACCTCCAGGTCTCTGTTTTTTCCTAGCCCTACTGGTTTTGATCTTTGCCTGTCCTGACGCCGAATCCGCCTGCCTGACCACTCTGCCTGTCCTGACCTCGAGCCTGACTATCCCCTGGTACTGTTTGGACTCTGACCTGGTTTATGAACTCACCTGTCCCCGACCTAGCTTTTGCCTACCCCTTTTGGTACAATAAATATCGGTGCTCAACCATCTGCCTCCTGTGTCCGCATTTGGGTCTTGCCTTGTGCCCTTATAAAACTCACCTTGTCCGAGAGATAATTACACGGTTAACAAAACATCCCGCCAAGGTAAGCCTATACCAAACATATACTTAATTTGAAGTGTTTGTAAAATTTACTATGTGAAAAAAGAATGATGGAAAGACGATTGGAACAATTTCTGAGTTTGACCGCTAGATTTTATGGGTATTATGACACATCCACTGTGGGGCTCTATGCAAACACACATTTTACTAGGCCTCTGTTTGAGCTCCAAGTAGTATAGGAGGAACAGCAAGGGAACTCAAAGGTGCCACAGGTAGGCTGTCCTAAAATGCAATTTGGTGTTTAGATTTTATTACCTGACAACGACACTGACTTATTATTTACCCATTGAGCATAACGTAGTTCATTGAGATAATATATAGTCACCATCTTATCAGGATCTATGTACATAACTGTTGTTACCTGCAGCCTAGATACTGTAACAAAGAGTCAGGTGACAGGCTTCTGTGCCACAAGTTATGTCTGAATGTAGGGAAGGTATGGCAGACACTTTCTATACTTAATTGAAGTGCATTTCATTTTCTGACAAAAGAACACCAAACAACAATGGCTTTGCGAGTTTATCACTTCATATTCCTTCAGGTGAGAGCAACATATTGTTGATTTATTTTAATCTTCTTGTGCAAGTTGTCCACAGTCTTTTCACAACTTTTTAGATTTCCTGACAAAGTCAGCATTTCTGTGTTTCTTTTTTCAGAGTTGAGTTTTACTGGAAATGGGAGCCAGCTACATTGTTGAATTGTGAAAGTGCTTTTCATATACCTTTAATGTGAGTACTTTTCACCTCTTTGTTTTGTATTTGCTGTTAACTTCAGCAGAGTGAGATCCCTGTATGGACGAAGACAACCCCAACCTGCCTCTGAGGCCAAGGGACCATCTACCATTCTCTCCACACCACCTGTCTCTTAGAACATGAACTCTCACTACTTTTACACATCACCTCGACCTGCACACCACTTTTACAGATCTATGTATCCCACCGTCATCACCCCACCGATGCAGTGGCCCAACAACTACAGTCTCTACCCTCCATTTATCCCCACCCAGTATCAATTCCCCTTAAACTTGGTCTCCAGGAGCACTAGGGGATTCCAGGGATCTGATCCCAGCGCGTTCCACCACTATCATCAACCTTCTCCCCTGCCCTGGTGGAACTATAGACGTATGTCTAACCCTTACTGGAACTACCATCAGCGCCTGTATGCCAATCTTTCTGCTCCAGTGGCCCCTGTGGCCCCTACTCCAACCAGGCCCCAGAGGTTCCAGAACCAAGGAGGGACCTGGCCCGAGGGCTTCACCCTGAGAGGAGAGCTTCGCTGGGGCAGGCTGGAGAGGGTGTATGGCCCCTGCAGGGAGCTGCCTGAGTTTGTGAGGGAGGACCTGCGGAGGGTGTACGGTACCTACCCCCGGACGGATGTTAGTATCACCTACCAGGGAGGGGAGTACGTGGTGCGAGGGGACACCCATGTTGGGGAACAGGAGTACAGAGTGGAGAGGAGGATAGTGAGGCAGCAGGAGAGTCCTGAGGGGGATAGCATGAGTGAGGTAGTAGAGAAGAGGAGGAGAAAGATGAGATGATTGTACTGGAGGCATGGCTAATAAATGCCAACTTTGTTGACATATGAAAATGTATTTACATAATGTGATGATTTTTCCCATAAGCATTGAACAAAAGTATAACTGTTATATAGTAGTCGCTGTATATTAGTAATGTTAATAGTAGAAATGCTATTGATAAATATTCTACATAAAATGTTACAGTGAAATGCTTACTTACAAGCCCTTAACCAACAATGCAGTTTTAAGAAAATACAACAACAACAAAAAGTAAGAGATAAGAAACAGATAATTACGGTAAAGTGCAAACTCCAGATAAGTAGCATTTGACTGCTTTGTATTAAACGTATTTGTTAATATTCTCCATCTCATTATATGGGGCTACCTCAGGCAACTACAATGCTGGAGTCATTCTGGTCTAGTATTTTCATTAGGTGGTGTGCTACCGTGTACTACTATGATTTCCAGTATCAAGGTTCCCGTAACATTAGCATTAACATAAGCAAGTTTGCTTAAGGAAAGTGCTTTCCCACTCTTGTTATAAACTCCTGTCATTTGCCTCTTATCTCTTACTGAAAAACCCATGCCATGCAGTTAAAACTTCTCTCATAACACGCTGATGTTCTAACCATTGTCTATCATATTAGTAATTTCTCATCTCTTACACTATAACCCTGTGTCATTGTATTAAACCCGGTCCAATCTCTTGTATCTCATCACTCTTGTCACAGTAGACTTTGTCCATCAGCATAGAAATATAATTACTAGAATGGACATTCTCATTCAAGTCAATAACTAGTAACTCTGACTAGTATGACTAGTCATTCTGTTTCTGTCTGTCCTACCAGTCATTGACGTTTATGGACCCTGCTCTTCTCTCTGTCGTCTCCATGACTCCAGGTTCTATGGAACAGGCTTTGGGTCTGAGTCACCTCTCGCAGTATAGAGTGATAAGACATAGCTGTGGCCAGGGTGTGTGGGTTGGGTATGCTGCATTCTATTACTTCACTTTAGAATGTTCCTTGTACTGCACAATTTCCAGTAATATCTATGTGATTGAGCACACATCCTGTTTCTCTATAAATAAGTGTCACGTATGATTTTACAAAACATGGATTTATAATCCTAAATATTAATGAGACATAAAGTGTATTTTCTGAATAGGAAAAGTTTATTCATTTACATGATATGTATACATACAAAATACATACCCCAATTACAGACTTTAACAGTTTATTACAACACACAATGCTGAACTGTAACACGCTGAATACATGTAATCTACAGAAGGACACAATAATGATTTTATTTGAAACCACAAGTTTGCCGTAGAAATCCAGATATCCCATATTCCTCATATAAAAGTATAGGTGATGTCTTATTATGCCGATAAGCAGTGCCTTGCCAGAAGAACTGAGCCCATAGATGACATCTCCAGTAGCCACCATCTATGGAATTCAGTTCTCAGGGCACAACACCTCTCACACCTCTCACTCTCCTCCCATACTGTGTCTTCTCTCTCCATTTAGGCTTTAGCACCTTTCCAATCCATACAAATTGCTTCTGTAACACCTGGCTCAAAATAGTATTTGTTTTCTTTCAAAGAAATAAGGTGCTCTTGTTCAATTGGTCCCATCAGGCAATTTCAATTAAGCATACCTTAACTATTTTAAAGACAACTAATACTATCAAAAACTATTTTGACCCAGGTATTAAACAATAGTGTAGTGAAAATTGTTTCAATACCATAGTTTCCTAGTCTCAATAGCATAGACACTTCTGTGTCTACCTCTCTACCTCTCTACTCTAAGATGTTGACACGTCTTTTAAAACCTCAGTAAACAGAACTGCCCAGGCTCCTATTCAGAATGAGACCCGAGACTGATAAAAGCCAGGGGAACGACGAGCAGTAGACCAGTGGAGACATTGCTCAACCTCTTATCACCCCCCAGCTTCGCCCTGTGGTGACCTTCCCTATTTCTAGAAAAAGTCACTAAGATGGCGACGAGAAGATGGTGATAGTAGATACCAGCACCTCTTCCTTCTAAGAGTACAACGCTATATGGTTGAGCATGTTCCATCTTCATTTAAGACTGAACCATGAGCCTGTTTATTAGAGGTGGTATGAAGTTCATGAATCTAGATCTGTACCTAAGGGTTACGCCTACGCTTAACCTTGCTAAAGAATGTTGAAAGGATCCATCTGCAGCATACAAGATTCCTGGAAGTGTTTCACAACTTCTCTGATGGCAGTTGGCGGGGAGGAAAGGAAATATTTTGTGGTGGGGTGATGCAGGGCCTGATTCAGATCGCACTGAGAGATACTGTACAGCACTGGTCAGTTGCACGCACGCACGCGCACACACACACACACACACACACACACACGCACGGCACTGGTCAAGCCGAGAGATGACTCGTCACATACAACAGTTTCACACAAACCAGGGAGTATTCAGGAAGGTGAAACGTTCAGACAAAGAAAGGAAATCATATCTGTTCTAAGTCGCTTAGTATATCTTTAAATGCCCAATAATAGAAATACATGGTTTGTCACTCATTGTAATCTGAACAATTGAAATTGCTGGAATATAATCCATTCAAATAACTAGAGTCAATATTGACAGTGTGAGTACGGTTTGAGGAACCTTCAGCGTTATCTCCTGGTGGTTTATAGTGTATTCCTGAGTGGGCGCACACGCACACTCAACCAGCTAGCATATTTGGTTCCTTGGAAGTTGTTTGAACATATTTTTTTGGTATCAATTGGCTGTGGGAAAAAAGTTTGTTATTTTGAGGTTTTTGAATAACTTCCTTAAAACTTGTGTGTGTTTCAATTAGACCTTTAATAACACTGCTAGCTCGTTTTGGATCTCCAAGCACAGATAGGACACATAGAAATTCATTTCCTTAGGCATTAATCAAGCAAATAGATTTATTTTTTCATTATGACACGGCAGCAGTGAGATTCAAATCTAGGATCATCTGTCCTCTATCCATGGAATTAGTTCACTGCGCCACCAGGATGGAGCGATCATGCCATATTTTTTTTACGCATACAAAGCTGTTCATTTTAGTCTATTTAAACAGACCCCATTTCAGAGGAAGCTAGCACTCATTAAAAACAGGTGTGGCCACCACACCTGAACACACTTAACAAGATAGAGGGAGAGAGAGAGTTTTGTTCACGCTGAGAACGAAATGTATATGTTTTTAAATAACATTCTTAGAACGTTCTCTGAACGTTACAAACATTTTCTTGTGGTTTTGATGGAAAGTTTTCTTAAAGCTCTGAGAACGGAATGTTAAATAACATTCTTAGAATGTTCTCTGAACGTTACTAAAGTTTTATAGTGGTTTTCTTTAACTTTCTCGGGACAATTTGAGAACATTACTTTCGCGTAGCACCCCGTATTATCGGCATATTCAACAAGGTTTAAGAAATATATTACCTTCAACAGTGTTATCTTGTGATCAAACCATCAATGTTTTGTGATTATTTGTGTTGTAAAAATGTTAGCTAATGGGTTAGCAATTAGCATGTTTGACATTTCAGTGGAAATACTATTACTATCAGCTTTTTGATAAGCAGTTTAGCAAAATAAATTCATCCTGTATTATCGGCATACGGTCCCCAGTTGTTGACCACCTTACTATTTTGTTCAATTACAAAATAAATCTGTTTAATTTTGTTAAAAAAAGAGACACCAACCTCGTATCCGAAGTGTTTACTAGTTGACTAGTTGGCTAGCCTTCTGGTAAAAAAAAAGAACTTGCCTGTCAACTTTTCATTGCGTAGCTCGGTGCGCCCTCCTGTACACTCTTAAAAATTCAGTGTTGTAACCAAATAATGTTTCATTATTTGTTTTACTGATTAATCTTATGTTTTGAGAAAGTAGATAACAGTTTAATACAAACTTTTAAATTAGTATGAATCATTTAGGTCAAAAGTTGGATATTAAATGATGTGTGTGTGTGGTCTGTCGCGCATTCAAATGTTTAAGTATACAACACGTCCCACAAAATCTGTATATGTATAACTTTTTTGAAAACTCTCAAAACCTAACTTACATAAACTGCAATGAAAATCGGTGGTCAGCTAGCTAGAAGGGTGTCCTTAGTCGCAAAACGTACTGTTATTTTCCAGGCCATTTAAATGTTGAGCTCGAGGTGATTTAATCCTCCAATCGCTAGTGAGTGTCCGACGTTAGGGATGTCCTATGGTGGGGGAAAATTTGTTAAATAGAACCATTACAAAAAACCTGTAGGAATTTTTATGCTAAAATACACAAATTCACACAGAAGAACGTTGTTTCTTAACGTTCTTGGAACAATTTCAGAACATGACTTTAAATAGAACCATGAGAAAACCTGTAAAAACCATTACGCTAAAGTTCCCACAGAAAAACTTTTTAAAAAGTTCTCTAAGTTGGGAGAACATTCTTAGAACATTACCAAAATTAAAATGGAATGTAACCATCTTTGAACTTTTAGGAAACTTTCTGTTAAAGTAATAAAATACCAAGAAAAAACATTTTTGTGCTTAGAATGTTCCAAAACCAAGCAACTATCCTAATTACCCAAAAAGGTTGTATACAAAATAACCACAGGACAACCATCAAGCTCTAAGAATTATATGGTTCTCAGAATGTTATGTGCTAGCTGGGTAATATATGCTCAGGAAACTCCAGTCTTCCTGCCAGTCAGCTGAACTGAGCAACAACCGGTTGAACTGCCTGGTATTTAACTGGAATAAAGAAATAGTCGAAATACAGAGGAACTGGCAAGAGAGTCCCAGTGTAGTGGAGATGGTTCGGTGAACCATGCTCACATTATGATTAACCTTGTCTGAGGCCTTGAGACTTGTGTTAGCTCACAGAGCTAATGCCTAGGCTTTAGCTCATTGGGATAACACATTTAAACCCATTCGGTCACTTACTAGGGACTTTTGTTATTAAAAAAGTAAATGTAAAGATAGGAATCACACACATATGGGGTAGACTAAAGCAGAGACAGATTTGGCTACCAGGCAAAGTCCAACACAGTCTCTAATCTCTGATCAACCTCCAGCATCTGTAACCCAGACAGACTAGCTAGTACATAATGTTCTGAGAACCATATGTTTGTTAAAGCTTGGTGAGAGCATGGTTGACCTAGGGTAATTTTGTGTACAACCTTCCCACAACTTTCTGGGAATGGTGCAGGATACCCAGCTAGCACATAACGTTCTGAGAACCATATGTTTCTTGGGTGGGAATTTCAGTTTCCTCATGGTTCTATTTAAAGTAATGTTATCAAATTGTTCCAAGAACGTTATGAAACAACGTTCTTCTGTGGGAATGTCAGTACTTCAGCATAACATTTTCTGCAGGTTTCTTCATGGTTCTATTTAAATTCATGTTCTCAGAATGTTCAGAGAATGATAACAAAAAAACAAATGTTCTATTGTCACATACACTGGATAGGTGCAGTTTTACAGGGTCAACCATAGTAGTACGGCACCCCTGGAGCAAATGAGGGTTAAGGGTCTTGCTCAAGGGCACATTGACAGATTTTTCCCCTTGGGGATTAAAACCAGCAACCTTTTGTTTAGTGACAGCACTCTAACTGCTAGGCTACCTCACAACCAACAACATTCTTCTGTGGAAATTTCAGTACTTCAGCAAAAACATCAAGGACACCTTCCTAATATTGCGTTGAAACAGCGCCACGTGATCTCTTATTCCAATACAGAAATTATACTCACACAGATGAAGACGTTTGTTACTCAAATACTTACATCAGACATAACACTGTCCCATTGATTAGGTACATCTCAGAAATTCTGCATTGTGGCTATCCTCGAAACAATGTTCTTGCTAATAGTGAAATTAAACTCACAATAGTGATATGGCCCTCACCCAACAAATAGTGGTATAGCTCCCATTTTGGCATCTGATATGTCCAGTTAAAACACCATTGAGGATATTCTGTTTCGGTCTGAAATCCTACTGGAGCTGAGCCCATCATCCGCATTTCTCTCTCCACCAGCCTCCGCCGACATCTACCTGTACTGTCCAGACAGGTCCTCACTGTCTTCCCTATCCCAGTCACACCACTCACTGCCTGACATTCAGAGTTGAGACTCGCTTAAATACACTCCCCTCCACACAAGCCTCCCGCTCTCTCTCCCCTCCTTCTGCTTTTCTCTCTTTCTCTGAATGATAAGCCAGGCAGTCACTTCCCAGTAAGGAGGAAATAGTGGGAGTTAGACTCTCACCCACACACAGTGATTAAACAGAGCTGCTTCTGAGGAACTCCATTAAACCAGCCCCCCCCCCACACTTCTCTTCAGAAAGACTGGGGAGGGGCTAGGGGGTGGCTTACTAGTCGACAGTGGCTTCCTCTGTTTGTCTCTTCTTTTCTCTCACCTTTATCTCTCACTTCTTTCCCTGTACTGATCTTGGACCAGGTTAAAAAATGCATGTTGCATGCCTATGAGGGACTGCGTAGTCAACTCCTCTGTCAAATAAAGGAGGGGAGACAAGGGTAGGAGAGCAGGAACCAGTGTTAGAGTATTGATGTGCAGCCTTGGAATGGTCAAGAAAACAGGAATTCCCCCTCATTCCCAGAACAGCTGCCGAGAGTAGGTGATGAGGCACAGGGAAACACTTCTTGCTCTGGTATCTGTGTGTGCTTGCGTGCGGGTGCATTTGAGTGAAAATTAGGTGACTTTTTGAAGTGCACTTTTTTTTAACCTTTTTTAAATGAAGAACAGTCATACTTCAAAAGTAGGTGGCATACAATAAGGTTCCCATTAGACCGCAAAGGTATTCTACAGGGGTGCACATTTTAATTATTGCTCTAGCATTACAAACCTGATTCAAATCATCAAAGCTGAGTTGATCATTTGAATCAGCTGTGTAGTGCTAGGGCAAAAACAAAAATGTGCACCCCTTTGGGTCCCCAGGACCAGCTCTGAGAACCAGTGATCTAGACCAATCTAGACAAGCCTGAAGGCTAAAAAAGAGCATTGTCTCCACTATGTGCATGTCGAAACCCATGATGTCATGGATGAAACAGGGCACTCGAGGCGTAGTGTGTACAAGTGTCAACGAGTGGAACAGATCAGTCATATAGAGATGAATGTGACAGACAGTATATAGATGAATGTGTACACAAACTATCGGTAAGTGAAACATGACACATATGATAACCGGAAAACCCACATGAATCCTTCTTCCTCATCGTGTTATATTGACAGCTACTCAGGTGTAAGCAGCTGGGTGGTTCTGCCTTGTTTGTTATTCTTCCTAGGAAATCCCCCTTTCTCTCCCAAAGGTTTTATTGTGTTTCCCTCCCTTCTCTAGGTCTTTGTTACAGTATTTCCGTGATGAAGCTAAAAAGGGGATTCCACTCTAGCTATACCAATATGTCAGCATGCTTGACTTCTCTTACGCTACATAATCTACCCTGGTTGGTCCCCACTCATAGGGTTACTGTAATAACCCAGTTAGCACATTTGGTTCCTTGGAAGTTGTGGCAACGTGCATTTTCGGTTTCCCATTAGTTCTGGGAACGAAGCCAGAAGGTTCCTGAATGGTAAAACGGTGCAAGAGGTGTCCCTACAGTCCTTGGTTTGATTCTAAGCTGAATCACATCCGGCCGTGATTGGGTGGCGCACAATTGGCCCAGCGTCATCTGGGTTTGGCCGGGGTAGGCCGTCATTGTAAATACGATGTGGTGTTAAAGTCGGCATGTTTTGTTTATTGGTTGTGTGGTGTAAAATTAAAATAATAATATATATTTTTTTTTTTCACCAACAGGTTTTTGCACCACACAACCAATAAACAAAACATACCGACTTCAACATCACAATAAATAGAATACAGTGCCTTGCAAAAGTATTCATCCCATTTGGCGGTTTTTCTATTTTGTTGCATCACAACCTGTAATTTAAATAGATTTTATTTGGATTTCATGTAATGGACATACACAAAATAGTCCAACTTAGTGAAGTGAAATGGAAAAAAAAACAACTGAAAAGTGGTACGTGCATATGTATTGACCCCCTTTGCTATGAAGCCCCTAAATAAGATCTGGTGCAACCAATTACCTTCAGAAGGCACATAATTAGTTAAATAAAGTCCACCTGTGGGCAATCTAAGTGTCACGTGCTCTGTCACATGATCTCAGTATACAGTTGAAGGCGGAAGTTTACATACTCGTTTTTCAACCACTCCACAAATGTCTTGTTAACAAACTATAGTTTTGGAAAGTCGGTTAGGACATCTACTTTGTGCATGACACAAGTAATTTTTCCAACAATTGTTAACAGACAGATTATTTCACATATAATTCACTGTATCACAATTCCAGTGGGTCAGAAGTTTACATACACTAAGTTGACTGTGCCTTTAAACAGCTTGGAAGTTTCCAGAAATGATGTCATGGCTTTAGAAGCTTCTGATAGGCCAAGTGACATAATTTGAGTCAATTGGAGGTGTACCTGTGGATGTATTTCAAAGCCTACCTACAAACTCAGTGCCTCTTTGCTTGACATCATGGGAAAATCAAAAGAAATCAGCCAAGACCTCAGAAAAACAATTGTAGACCTCCAAAAGTCTGGTTCATCCTTGGGAGCAATTTCCAAATGCTTGAAGGTACCACGTTCATCTGTACAAACAATGGTATGCAAGCATCAACACCATCGGACCACGCAGCCGTAATACCGCTCAGGAAGGAGACACGTTCTGTCTCCTAGAGATGAACGTACTTTGGTGCGAAAAGTGCAAATCAATCCCAGAACAACCTCAAAGGACCTTGTGAAGATGCTGGAGAAAACAGTTACAAAAATATCTATATCCACAGTAAAACGAGTCCTATATTGACATAACCTGAAAGGCCGCTCAGCAAGGAAGAAGCCACTGCTCCAAAACGCAATTAAAAAGCCAGACTACGGTTTGCAACTGCACATGGGGACAAAGATCGTACTTTTTGGAGAAATGTCCCACAATGACCCCAAGCATACTTCTAAAGTTGTAGAAAAATGGCTTTTCTTTATTTCAACTATTTTCTACATTGTAGAATAATAGTGAAGACATAACAACTATGAAATAACACATATGGAATCAAGTAGTGACCTTTGCTGTTGTTCTGGAATTGATTTGCACTTTTCCCACCAAAGTACGTTCATCTCTAGGAGACAGAACGTGTCTCCTTCCTGAGCGGTATGATGGCTGCGTGGTCCCATGGTGTTTATGCTTACATACTATTGTTTGTACAGATGAATGTGGTACCTTCAGGCATTTGGAAATTGCTCCCAAGGATGAACCAGACTTGTGGAGGTCTACATTTTTCTGAGGTCTTGGCTGATTTATTTAGATTTTCCCATGATGTCAAGCAAAGAGGCACTGCATTTGAAGGTAGGCCTTGAAATACATCCACAGGTACACCTCCAATTGACTCAAATGTTGTGAATTAGCCTATCAGATGCTTCTAAAGCCATGACATAATTTTCTGGAAATTTCCAAGCTGTTTAAAGGCACAGTCAACTTAGTGTATGTAAACTTCTGACCCACTGGAATTGTGATACATTGAGTTATAAGTGAAATAATCTGCCTGTAAACAATTGTTGGAAAAATGACTTGTGTCATGCACAAAGTAGATGTCCTAACCGACTTGCCAAAACTATAGTTTGTTCACAAGAAATTTGTGGAGTGGTTGAAAAACGAGTTAATGACTCCAACCTAAGTGTATGTTAACTTCCGACTTCAAATGTATAGCCTACCTCTTTCAGGTAATAATTTCAGATTCAATGCAGTTATTAGCCTAATTTTTATCTAATGGATGATGGGCTATGCAAAAGCTTCTAACTTAAAATATCTTGCGCAATATGCACCTGCGCTCTGCTGGCCTCTCACCTTAAAAAATGCTCCTTAGCTCTTGAAGTCCCAGGAAAAACTAGAATAAGAATACTAGAATAAGTTGCTGGATTTCTTTTTTGGGGGGGGGGCATTTCTTATACTAATAGACTAAGCTCTTGTATGCTGTTAACTTTGTAGGCCGCATGTCCTGCACCAGCATCACATGTTCTCTCCCAGGTTTGTGGTTTGAAAGAGGTGCGGAATTCTAGTCCATATAATACAATAATACAGTCCACACTCAAAAAGATTAGCTTACTGGTGCTTGTGTCATTTACTTACCCAAGAGAGCATAGATACATCTATGGGCTTTTATGTTTTTCTGTCATGCGTAATGTGCCTGTATAATATATGTTTTTACTGTGTGTAACTATGGCTATGTATTGGATAATGGCACAATCATTTGGGCATTTTGGGGCTTGGGCTCATAAAATGTATTTAATGTAAGGCTTATTAAGCTCAGGTAGCATCATTCTTTAGTTTTCATGCCGATAAAAGCTCAAATTAAATCGACACATTTATATGCTTCATATACTTCAGAATGACACTTCCGGTTTGGGCGAGAAATACCAGGTTACTCGGGATGGGACATTTGTAAAATATAGGGAAAATATTAAACCCTAGTCTGTAGTTTATTCTTTGGATGTTTAGGGCTGCTGGTGAACCATGATGTGCATTCAGATCCGACCTAGCAGATCTGAAGTTAATTGGGTTTACATCGCATTTTCAACTCTAGGCCTACAGTATATCGTTTTGTCACTAAAAATAGTGCTTAGGTATAGCGAATGTGTCCATGGTATTGGCACGTGGGCTCTAGCCAACAGCTTGCAGATACAGTGCAGGTATAGCCTACTCAATCAAGAGATTATTATGGACAAAAGTGCAAGATTATTTTTATTTGTTAAATGACAGCCAAGCATTGACCATCATATCACCAGAATAAGAACCTCTTGATATTGTTACGTCCGTTGTTGGAATGAGACCAAGGTGCAGCGTGGTAAGCGTACATCTTTCTTTAATTTGATGAATATCAACAACAACAAAAAAATATATAAACGAACGTAAAATTCTGCAGGGCTAGACAGCAACTATGCAAAAACAAGATCCCACAAACTAAGGTGGAAAACAGGCTGCCTAAGTATGATCCCCAATCAGAGACAACGATAGACAGCTGCCTCTGATTGGGAACCATACCCGGCCAACAAAGAAATAGAACACATAGATTGCCCACCCTAGTCACACCCTGACCTAACCAAAATAGAGAATAAAAAGGATATCTAAGGTCAGGGCGTGACATATATTTATTTAAAGGAGCATCAACTTCATCACTGTGTACTTTCACCACCCTGTGAAGTTCATCATAACTTATTTCATCTGTAGCCTAATAAACTGCATGCTTTCCAATGATGTTGTGACATTTTTTATCTGACATGTAGGCTACTTTACTCGCATAAAAAGTTGGATGGAATCCTGGTTAAAGTCATGCCATTTTGAGGATGCTGGAATTATATTCCGGATGAAAGTGCGCGTACCTACAGAAGACTTTTGAAGTAGCCTAATCATATTAAAACATTGTGACTGGATGTGTTTTTGCCACATATAAAAGGTAATACATTTTAAAAGTTAAATGATAAATATGTAGTCTACAGTCGTGGCCAAAAGTTTTGAGAATGACACAAATATTAATTTCCACAAAGTTTGCTGCTTCAGTTTCTTTAGATATTTTTGTCAGATGTTACTATGGAATACTGAAGTATAATTAGCATTTCATAAGTGTCAAAAGCTTTTATTGACAATTACATGAAGTTGATGCAAAGAGTCAATATTTGCAGTGTTGAACCTTCTTTTTCAAGACCTCTGCAATCCGCCCTGGCATGCTGTCAATTAACTTCTGGGCCACATCCTGACTGATGGCAGTCCATTCTTGCATAATCAATGCTTGGAGTTTGTCAGAATTTGTGGGTTTTTGTTTGTCCACCCGCCTCTTGAGGATTGACCACAAATTCTCAATGGGATTAAGGTCTGGGGAGTTTCCTGGCCATGGACCCAAAATATCAATGTTTTGTTCCCCGAGCCACTTAGTTATCACTTTTGACTTATGGCAAGGTGCTCCATCATGCTGGAAAAGGCATTGTTCGTCACCAAACTGTTCCTGGATGGTTGGGAGAAGTTGCTCTCGGAGGATGTGTTAGTACCATTCTTTATTCAATTAGGCAAAATTGTGAGTGAGCCCACTCCCTTGGCTGAGAAGCAACCCCACACATGAATGGTCTCAGGATGCTTTATTGTTGGCATGACACAGGACTGATGGTAGCGCTCACCTTGTCTTCTCCGGACACGCTTTTTTCCGGATGCCCCAAACAATCGGAATGTGGATTCATCAGAGAAAATGACTTTACCCCAGTCCTCAGCAGTCCAATCCCTGTACCTTTTGCAGAATATCAGTCTGTCCCTGATGTTTTTCCTGTAGAGAAGTGGCTTCTTTGCTGCCCTTCTTGACACCAGGCCATCCTCCAAAAGTCTTCACCTCACTGTGTGTGCATATGCACTCACACCTGCCTGCTGCCATTCCTGAGCAAGCTCTGTACTGGTGGTACCCCGATCCCGCAGCTGAATCAACTTTAAGAGACGGTCCTGGCACTTGCTGGACTTTCTTGGGCACCCTGAAGCCTTCTTCACAACAATTGAACCGCTCTCCTTGAAGTTCTTGGTGATCCGATAAATTGTTGATTTAGGCGCAATCTTACTGGCAGCAATATCCTTGCCTGTGAAGCCCTTTTTGTGCAAAGCAATGATGACGGCACGTGTTTCCTTGCAGGTAACAATGGTTGACAGAGGAAGAACAATGATTCCAAGCACCACCCTCCTTTTGAAGCTCCAGTCTGTTATTCGAACTCAATCAGCATGACAGAGTGATCTCCAGCCTTGTCCTCGTCAACACTGACACCTGTGTTAACGAGAGAATCACTGACATGATGTCAGCTGGTCCTTTTGTGGCAGGTCTGAAATGCAGTGGAAATGTTTTTGGGGGATTCAGTTCATTTGCATGGCAAAGAGGGACTTTGCAATTAATTGCAATTCATCTGATCACTCTTCATAACATTCTGGCGTATATGCAAATTGCCATCATACAAACTGAGGCAGCAGACTATGTGAAAATCAATATTTGTGTCATTCTCAAAACTTTTGGCCACGACTGTATATTGAAGCGTTAAGTTCTAGGTGCACGAGGAATAGCCACTTGGATTGTAGAGGAGGAGGAGCTAGTGTTAAGCTTTCCTGAATAACTTTGTCCTGCCTGGAGCATATGCGGCCACATTATTATAGGACAACTTGAGAGAATGATGATCTACAACAGACAGCGCATCAGTGACGGCAGTGCCGTTTAAGATGAGGGAGGACAATTTTTTTTTCATGAACATTACAGCATATTGGATGACTGTCATTCATGTTTCATTCACCCAGTTCAATGTAACATCGATAGGCTTAGGCTACTACATGATACTCGAATTTTCCCTGTACCCATCATGAGGTTGTCTAGTCTAGCTCGTCTATGAATGAAAGTTTACAATGTAGTTGCACACAGGTCGAGAGACACATTTGACAGTGACACACAGGGCAGCAGGTAGCCTAGTGGTTAGAGAGTTGGGCCAGTAACCGAAAGGTTGCTAGATCGAATCCCCAAGCTGACAAGGTAAAAATCTGTCTTTCTGCCCCTGAACAAGGCAGTTAACCCATTGTTCCTAGACTGTCATTGCAAATAACAATTTGTTCTTAACAGATTTGCCTAGTTAAACAAAGATTACATTTTTAAAAACATGGCCGCCTTGCACACTCTTTCTTGCATCTAGCTGATATAGGGTGTAATCCAACAGTTGCAAACGAGAGTTACTATTGAACAATTTCAGGTTTGTTTTTTTACAGAATCAGTGGAATGAATATACACCTGATCACGAGTAAACACAGTTTGCTTTCATAGCTGCCATGTTGTATTCCTTCTCACATCTATGCGCTCTCCTCCTCTCAACTCTTACCTTCGCTTGTGGACTTCAATGCTGTATGTGACCAGGTGAAAAAACCTGTCCAAGCCAAACTGCTACAAACAGCCTACATCATTGTCACCATATTAGCTTTTAATTTATTTAACCTTTATTTAACTAGGCAAGTCAGTTAAGAACAAATTCTTATTTACAATGACGGCCTAACGGGGAACAACGCTCTAACCAGTGCTCTAACCACTAGGCTACCTGCCGCCCCTAAGGTAACGTCATTGTCAGCATGGCTAATAGAACTAACACATAATTATACAATGAATGGGTCTAATCCTGAATGCTGATTGGTTAAAACCACATTCCAGCCGGTGTCTATTTCACAAGTTACCACTGTCTAAATCGATGACGTTAAAATGCCTATTTATTCTGTTCCATCTGACCCTCGCAATCCACTGTCTCATCAGCCCAGCCAAGCATTTTATAACTTCATCTCGACTATAAAAAGCATCTAGACATTATCTCACATTTCTTTTAGACTAAGATTTTGTTTTCGACAGTGGAGATTTGTATACATTTATAATATAATAATATTGTTTCAATTTTGAAATTCGATCTCCACCTGTCCCATAGTAATGAACGTGTCGGGAGTCAGGACGAGACAGATAGGCTGTCCCATAGTAATGAACGTGTCGGGAGTCAGGACGAGACAGATAGGCAGACAGGCAGGCAGGCAGGCAACGGGTTACCGTTTCTCAGTCAGTCGAAATCATGAATCAGCAGGCATAATTTTTTATGGATATAAAGAAATGTCAATTGAAAAAAAGGTAAAAACAAAAAGAAGTGCAGCTAGTTTGCAGTCTTTCCAGCTTCAGTTTGAAGTGATTGTGTTAGCTGTGTTGTTGGCTAGCTCCTCTGAACAACAGTGTCCTGACGAGAGAGCACATTTTCTATGCCAGACGAAATCACGCCTCATTAGCTCATTGTTATGGATGTATCCAAACAAATGTCACTAGAAAACAGCATAAACAAACGCAAATGCGGCTACTTTGCTGTTATTCTGGCTGCAGAATATTTGAATTGACTGTACATTAGCCGTAAACTGGAAGATTTCCAGTGTTGTGTTGGATAGTCATAGCCAGCTAGTTAACATAGCATCCCTCTGTTTGAGCAGAGTGTTTCAGTAGGCTAAACTAGCTAGCTGCATTTTTTTTTAGCAAAGTAAGTGGAAACTGAAAAGAAATTACAATCTCTCTCTCTATTTCTCTCTTGCTTCTTAATTTGTTCAACCATTGTTTTTATCTCTTAGAGTCAACTACTCACCAGCGAGCTAGCTGCAGCTTATGCTTTGAGTTCTAGATACATTCTCTGATCCTTTGATTGGGTGGACAACATGTCAGTTCATGCTACAAGAGCTCTGATAGGTTGGAGGACATCCTCTGGAAGTTGTCATAATTACTGTGTAAGTCTATGCAAGGGGGTGAGAACTATGAACCTCCTAGGTTTAGTATTGACGTTCCTTCCTCTCAGAAGAGGAAGGAAGCTAGCTGTCCTCCGTCTACACCATGGTGCTACCCTACAGAGTGCTGAGGCACTGAAATTCCCACAGAAGAATGTTATTTCTTAACATTCTCTAAACGTTTTGAGAACATTACTTTTAAAAAGAACCACGAGGAAACCTGTAGGAAATGTTATATTGAAGTATTGACGTTCAAACACTGAAGAGCGTTGTTTCTTAACGTTCTCGGGAACAATTTGAGAACATTACTTTAAATAGAACAATGAGTAAACCTGGTGCAAATGTTATGCTGTTATGCAGTATTTAAATTCCGGAGAACATTGCTTCTTAACGTTCTATGGACTATCTGAGAACATCTCTTCCTAATGTCAAACCAGTTGGAGAACGTTCTTAGAACATTACCAAAAATATACTGAGAATGTTCCAAAGCCAAAAAACTATCCTGCCCCATTCCCAGAACGTTGTGGGAAGGTTGTATGCAAAAATAACCAGAGGACAGAACATTATGTGCTAGATGGGAAGTGAAATTCATATTTTAGGGTAAAGCGTGTCAATTCTGACACTTATACAGTGCCTAGCGAAAGTCTACACACCCTTTGAACAGCCTTCACATTTTGCTGCCTTAAAATTTAAAAAGGTGAATTTACTCAGCAGGACCCAGACATTAGAAGGAGACACAGAGACCACATAGAGCCCCACTGTAGAATAGATGGGCTACACTACAGTGACTCCAGACTCCACTTTCAGACCCCGTCCTTGGGCAGGTGGGATAAGTTGCAATTGACATTTTGCGGCGGACTTCAGAAACAAGCCTGGCTTTCATGGTGCCGTTTGAACACTGGGGGAATCTCCTGCAAAGGTCACTGAGCCCATTTTCCTTCCTTCCTCCACCCCTCCCCTCCATCAATCCCCCCTGTAAAGACCTTTATTGCTTTACCTCCTCTCCGCTTTTCTCCTGCACTTCAGTTACTGGCACCAGTTCTATTCTAATGGTCTATATAGGAAGTGAAAGAGAAGGTGACATGACATGGCATCTTATTTTAAGTCGTATATTGCACCTACTTCAACCACCACTTTTATGTCCACATGATCCAAAATGAATACAAAACAGCTTTTCTTTTTTGTTTCACAAACATACACTTAACACCACTTGCGATAAGGATGTGTTTCTAACATGAATGTGGACCACATTTCTTTAATTTATTATCCTTTAAAAATATGCACTATGCAGATATCGATCCACCATTGCCTAGTTCCAAGAATTCTAATAGCTTGCCTAATTTCAGTTTATGTGACAAAACAAGAAAGTATAGTATAGAGAATCAGTGTACTATCTAAACCGCTGTGAAATATATTTTCCATAACCAAAAATATTGTATTTTCAGCTGTTTGAAGCTGGTGTACAAAACCAAAATTAAAAGACGAAAACACTAAATTTAATAACGGGAAGCATAGAAATAGCACACATAGAACATATCTACTGCTTCTTAGACTTGCTTTCAATGAGAATGGCAGATCTATAAAACACATTTCTATGTGCATTTTGTCAGGTCGCCCAAAAAGTTACATATTGCAGCTTTAAACTACTACAGTACCACTAGCTTGCTGGTTGTAGCCATACAATTAACAATCACCCATATTAACAAACTTATTTCATTTTAAACTACACAGTTCTCTAGTATAGGCTACTTATGGTAATGAACGATATTAGCAAAATGCCTACGATAAGTCATGACTATGGTCTGTGTCAATTACTTTCGGTTTATCTTCCTAGCTCTAAATCAGTGTACTGCGAACAGCTTAGCTTCCTCCACTGCCCGACTGCCCCATACTGGGCTCGAACCTGTAATCCTCTGCTTTGAAGCGCATCGCTACGACATGTCTCTGTAGCCCCTGACCCACATCCCACAGTTTCTCCTTATCAAACACTCCCTTGTCCTCCACAAACTATTCAAACAGGTGCAGCACCCACCCCAAAGTAGTTGCCCTTGGTGGCCAGGTAGACCATTCACCCCAGGGCCAACATTCTGGAGGGTGTTGTGAAGAGCTGAGTAGTACACCGTGTTGTACATTTATTTTAATTTTATTTATCCTTTATTTTACCAGGTAAGTTGACTGAGAACACATTCTCATTTGCAGCAACGATCTGGGGAATAGTTACAGGGGAGAGGAGGGGGATGAATGAGCCAATTGTAAACTGGGGTTTATTAGGTGACCGTGATGGTTTGAGGGTCAGATTGGGAATTTAGCCAGGACACCGGGGTTAACACCCCTACTCTTACGATAAGTAAGAGTACGACCCTGCCTCACGCAGGAAGCGGCGCAGGTCCTAATCCAGGCACTTGTCATCTCCCGTCTGGATTACTGCAACTCGCTGTTGGCTGGGCTCCCTGCCTGTGCCATTAAACCCCTACAACTCATCCAGAACGCCGCAGCCCGTCTGGTGTTCAACTTTCCCAAGTTCTCTCACGTCACCCCGCTCCTCCGCTCTCTCCACTGGCTTCCAGTTGAAGCTCGCATCCGCTACAAGACCATGGTGCTTGCCTACGGAGCTGTGAGGGGAACGGCACCTCCGTACCTTCAGGCTCTGATCAGGCCCTACACCCAAACAAGGGCACTGCGTTCATCCACCTCTGGCCTGCTCGCCTCCCTACCTCTGAGGAAGTACAGTTCCCGCTCAGCCCAGTCAAAACTGTTCGCTGCTCTGGCACCCCAATGGTGGAACAAACTTCCTCACGACGCCAGGTCAGCGGAGTCAATCACCACCTTCCGGAGACACCTGAAACCCCACCTCTTTAAGGAATACCTAGGATAGGATAAAGTAATCCTTCTAACCCCCCCCCCCCCTTAAAAGAGTTAGATGCACTATTGTAAAGTGGTTGTTCCACTGGATATCATAAGGTGAATGCACCAATTTGTAAGTCGCTCTGGATAAGAGCGTCTGCTAAATGACTTAAATGTAAATGTAAATAAGTGCCATGGGATCTTTAATGACCTCAGAGAGTCAGGACACCCGTTTAACGTCCCATCCAAAAGACAGCACCCTACACAGGGCAGTGTCACTGCCCTGGGGCATTGGGATATTTCTTTAGACCAGAGGAAAGAGTGCCTCCTACTGGCCCTCCAACACCACTTCCAGCATCATCTGGTCTCCCATCCAGGAACTGACCAGGACCAACTCTGCTTAGCTTCAGAAGCAAGCCAGCAGTGGTATGCATGGTGGTATGCTGCTGGATAAATGGTCTCCGAGGTGCAGATTACGTCATATTTAGGGGACGGATCTTCCTTGAGGACCAGCGCTAGGAACATTGTCCAGTCGCCTGAGAAGAAATGGCAGCAGGACAGCTTTAGGTGCTAGGAGGGGTCCAGGGCTTGCCTCTTGGGCGATATGCTGCCATCCTCTCCCTCCTATTTTTTTCTGTTCATTCTTATTCATCTCCTTTTGACTTTCTCTTCCTTCCTTTCTTTCTTGTCCTCCTCCTATTCTTCGTCTATAATTGTCTTGTCCTTCCACCTGACAGTTTAGCAGTGTGTTAGACAGCGTGAGCTGTTTTATAACGGTACTATTATAGTCCTGGAAATGGACCTGACTTGCGCCTTTCTTTAGTGCCAGTAGGCCCAGCAGTCCAGCACCATAGCCCAGATCTAGACCCCTCTTCCCTCCCGAACGTCTCCCACTCTTTCTCTAGCAGCTCCAGGAGGTCATAGGTACACTCAGGGAGCTCAGGGATGATAGACGGGTTTCCCACTAATAATTACCAGTTGGAGTGCTGTTCAAGTGGATTTTTCCCAGTTGTATGTGGTAAATTCCCACTTCCCACTTGGTTATGAACACAGCATAATTTTAGCAACCTCCATGCAGCCACCTGTTAATGACATATTAGAGCGCATCAAATCCATAATGCATTGTGGGTAAATGGTGACTGACTGACTGATCTGCAAATAATAATGAGTAGGTATTTATGATGCAAGGTGATTTTTTAGATCAGTCAGTCGTCTGCACTTTCAGCTGCAATGCCGAACAAGCCCGTTAACTACACGCGTCAGAGTCACGCAGACTGGAAGGAAAGGTTATATGAACATGCCTGTTGCCCAAATGGATGACGTATGTCGCGCAGCTGAGAGTAGAGTGTGGGAGGAAGTGAACTTGTTCGTGGAGGCCCAAGGCGGAGGAAGGAGAGACAGTGGAAGCACTGTTTGAGTCAGTTGGTAAATAGAAGAAAAAATAAACATAGCATACAATTTTTTTTTGCAAAACGGGCTAAAGTTGTTAAGAAAGATGTAGAGTATGTTTTATGGATGTGTTTTTGGGGAGATCTATTTGCGGTCAAGGAGATGGTGGAGGATGCCCTGGGAAAGGTGGAGTTAATAATCAAAGTTACCAGGAGTGGTATGGTGTTGAATCATTGTATGTCGTCAGAACAAAAGGAAAGTGCATTGTGTTATAGGAGTATGAAGTAGAACGCTTTTTCCGATCAGGGCACCGGTAAAAGGTGTCATCTCTGCCGTCACTGTGAAAATTGAGGCTGAAAATCTAAAGCACCACCTACCAGGAGTGGCGGATGCACGTCGATTGAACCGTATGATACATGGAAGGAAAGAGGAAAGCCTATCGGGGATATTGCTATTTGATGAAAAGTCTGACATATGCGGTGAAAGCTTAAATGTAAAAAGTTTGGTCAAGTGGCAAGTGGGTGCAGACGGAATAAACATGTTGTGGAAGAGTCGGTGGATACACGGTGTGGCAATAGTGGTGGGAACCACAATTCCCGAGTTCCAGGAGTGCCCTGTAAGTGTGAAGGAGGTTGAAGTAGCAAGAATCTGGGCCGTCCACCAGAGGCAGTGCAAATAGCTGAAGGAGCAAGTGCAAATGAGGAAGAAATGGCAATGGATGTCCTGCTGCCTGCTAAAGTGTTGTTCATCAGTTGAGGGATGCTGAGCTAACAAGAAATCAACAAAACTTGACATAAATGTGAATGCAGCAGAAAAGTTTTTGTATCTCATTTATCAATATTCCCGTAGAAACTATTCTAAAATACTACCTACGAACGGAATTTAGAATGTTCGTATGCATAGAAAAAGTGTGATTTATCAAACAATCCTAGGAGCGTCTTATACACACCAGGAGGAGATAACTATTGATAAATCGTTCTCAGACTCAGTGCTCTTGCATGACCATGGCTATTTGCATTACAAAAATGTCCCTAATTAATCATATATGGTCAAAATCATCCCTTTAATGGCTGTGGGGAATATACAAAGCAGTACTATGAAATACAATACTTTTTTCGAGACTGATGCTAGTGTCAGAGATTGAGTACATCCAAAATATTTTATTTTGCTCACTCGGTTGTGGTTTGACCAGTAAAACATAGCTACAAAGAGAGGACCATTACGATAATTCAAGGTGCTTCAGCATTGGCAAATATACTTCAAATGAGTAGGCAACACTCACCAATAAGCCATCCATCCTCACCAATAAGCCATCCATCCTCACCAATAAGCCATCCATCCTCACCAATAAGCCATCCATCCTCAACCAATAAGCCATCCATCCTCACCAATAAGCCACCCATCCTCACCAGCTCCCTCCTGTAGGCGTATAAGCCAACATTGCTGTAATGCAGTCATGCGTTCCACCTGGCCACCTTGCCACCACATTCAGTAAAGTTTTTTTACGCACCATGTAACCTATCACCTTTTCTGTTCACATATTCTAGTTTAACTTGTTTTGGGATGGTGCTTTTATGGCGATGTGGGTGCTATCTATTACTCTGTCCATATTTAGGAACCCATTGATGGCAAAGAAATCTTTCTTGACCTGTTGTGCGATGGTGTATGGAAATTGTATGTTACAGTTCGTTTTGCTGATGATTGTATCCAAATGATTGGCTCATGGAGGGATGTGAGATGCCGATCGGCAAGCTCCCTCTGAAAAGTGCCTGTTGCCAAAAACTCAAGGGTCGATAGCGCTTGTGCACCGGAATGGCATGTGTTTTGCGACGATTTAGGTCTTAAATTCATCCAAAATTCCGATAAGATTGGTTTTGGGAAATGCTATCTGATGAGCCAATCTGTACGTTCTGCAGAATCAGTCCCACCTGGACTGTACTTTATATGGATTATTATCGTACCATGCACTGATGGTGGTCAAATTATATTGCATGTCAAGATACACTATATATATAAACATATGTGGACACCTCTTCAATTTGTGGATTTGGCTATTTCAGCCACACCCATTGCTGACAGGTGTATACAATTTAGCACACAGCCATGCAATCTCCATAGACAAACATTGGCAGTAGAATGGCCATCCTGAAGAGCTCAGTGACGTGGCACCGTCATAGGATGCCACTTTTCCAACAAGTCAATTGAGAGAGCCAAGCCTATGGGTTTGTAGCTTCAACCCCGAAGCATGCATGCACACACACACACACACACACACACACACACACACACACACACACACACACACACACACACACACACACACACACACACACACACACACACACACACACACACACACACACACAAACTGATTAATGGACTGCTGAATGTATATATATTTTTTCTCTTGCTTTGCTTGCTCTTTTCAGTAATATGTCTATCCCTGATAAGCTACCCAGGAAAGGGCTGAAAATAGCCCATATTAATATATGTAGCCTTAGAAATAAGGTTCATGAAATCAATAACTTGCTGATAACATTCATATATTAGCCATTTCTGAGACTCACTTAGATAATTAATTTGATGATAGAGCAGTAGCAATACAAGGATATAACATCTATAGAAGAGACAGAAATGCTTATGTGGGAGGTGTTGCTGTATATATTCAGAGTCATATCCCTGTAATGCTTCGAGAAGATCTTATGTCAAGTGTTATTGAAATGTTGTGGTTGCAGGTTCATTTGGCACATCTAAAGCCTTTTATTTTGGGGTGCTGTTATGGGCAACACCAAGTGCTAACAGTCAGTATCTAAATAATATGTGTGAAATGCTTCATAGTGTACAGTACCTTGCAAAAGTATTCATCCCATTTGTGTTTTTCCTATTTTGTTGCAATACAACCTGTAATTTAAATGGATTTTTATTTGGATTTCATGTAATGGACATAGTCCAACTTAGTGAAGTGAAATTGAAAAAATTACTTGTTTCCACAAATTCAAAAAAAACTAACATGGAAAAGTGGTGTGTGCATATATATTCAAGCCTCATGATGAGTTGATCATTTGAATCAGCTGTGTAGTGCTAGGGCAAAAACAAAAATGTGCACCCCTTTGGGTCCCCAGGACCAGGTCTGAGAACCAGTGATCTAGACCAATCTAGACAAGCCTGAAGGCTAAAAAAGAACATTGTCTCCACTATGTGCATGTCGAAACCCATGATGTCATGGATGAAAGGGCACTCGAGGGGTGGTGTGTACAAGTGTCAACAAGTGGAACAGATCAGTCATATAGAGATGAATGTGACAGACAGTATATAGATGAATGTGTACACAAACTATCGGTAAGTGAAACATGACACATATGATAACCGGAAAACCCACATGAATCCTTCTTCCTCATCATGTTATATTGACAGCTACTCAGGTGTAAGCAGCTGGGTGGTTCTGCCTTGTTTGTTATTCTTCCTAGGAAATCCCCCTTTCTCTCCCACGGGTTTTACTGTGTTTCCCTCCCTTCTCTACGTCTTTGTTACAGTATTTCCGTGATGAAGCTAAAAAGGGGATTCCACTCTAGCTATACTGATATGTCAGCATGCTTGACTTCTCTTATTCTACATAATCTACCCTGGTTGGTCCCCACTCATAGGGTTACTGTAATAACCCAGTTAGCATTTTTTGGTTTCCCATTAGTTCTGGGAACGAAGCCAGAAGTTTCCTGAATGGTAAAACGGAACGTTTTTTAAACATTCTGGGAAGGGAAGTGAAAATTTGGCCTGTTCTGGGAATGTAACTGTTTTGGTTGTCGGGATGTTCTCTGAACGTTTTACTACGGTTCACAGAAAGTTTTCCTGGAAGGATTTATTAATGGAAATTCAGAGTTATTTGGAGGTTTTTGAACAACTTCCTTAGGGACAGATCTAAATTTACTGGCGACCCTGTGTTTATAAAATTGGATATCGACTTTGCTACTTCAGCATGCGTTTGTGGCACAGTCAATGCCTGTAGCAAGAAGATTGAGGGTTCACCAACCACCACAGACGAGCTCACTCTCACCGCCTGTTTCATTACTTCATGATCAGAGCCTGTTGCAGGCAATGATCAGCTAGGGGAAATCATATTTTCAACATTTTGATGCCATATTTATAATTATATTAAATATATGCAACACTAGTCTAGTGGTTAGGATTCGGCGCTCCCACCGCCGCGGCCCGGGTTCGATTCCCTGTCAGGGAACTGCTCTTAGGGCTCCCGAGTGGCACAGCGGTCTAAGGCACTGTATTTCAGTGCAAGAGGTGTCCCTACAGTCCTTGGTTTGAATCTAAGCTGAATCATATCCGGCCGTGATTGGGTGGCACACATTTGGCCCAGCGTCATCTGGGCGTGGCCGGGGCAGGCCGTCATTGTAAATATGATGTGTTGAAGTCGTCATGTTTTGTTTATTGGTTGTGTGGTGTAAAATTTAAATAATAATAAAAATAAAAAACATTTTCCACCAACAGGTTTTTACACCACACAACCAATAAACAAAACATACTGACTTCAACACCACAATAAATAGAATACAGTGCCTTGCAAAAGTATTCATCCCACTTGATGTTTTTCCTATTTTGTTGCATTACAACCTGTAATTTAAATAGATTTTTATTTGGATTTCATGTAATGGACATACACAAAATAGTCCAACTTAGTTTAGTGAAATGGAAAAAATAACTTGTTTAAAAAAATTCATTAAAAAACGGTTAAGTTGTGCATGAATATGTATTCAACCCCTTTGCTATGAAGCC
This sequence comes from Salvelinus alpinus, assembly GCF_045679555.1. Classification (NCBI taxonomy): domain Eukaryota; kingdom Metazoa; phylum Chordata; class Actinopteri; order Salmoniformes; family Salmonidae; genus Salvelinus; species Salvelinus alpinus. Next base: position 4,808,087 of record NC_092117.1, read on the forward strand.
CCTAAATAAGATCTGGTGCAACCAATTACCTTCAGAAGTCACATAATTAGTTAAATAAAGTCCACCTGTGTGCAATCTAAGTGTCACATGCTCTGTCACATGATCTCAGTTTATATACACATGTTCTGAAAGGCCCCAGAGTCTGCAACACCACTAAGCAAGAGGTACCACCAAGAAAGCAGTACCATGAAGACCAAGGAACTCTCCAAACTGGTCAGGGACAAAGTTGTGGAGAAGTACAGATCAGGCTTGGGTTATAAAAAAATATCAGAAACTTTGAACATACCACGGAGCACCACTAAATCCATTATTAAAAAATTGAAAGAATATGGCACCACAACAAACCTGCCAAGAGAGGGCCGCCCACCAAAACTCACAGACCAGGCAAGGAGGGCATTATTCAGAGGCAACGAAGAGATCAAAGATAACCCTGAAGGAGCTGCAAAGCTCCACAGTGGAGATTGGAGTATCTGTCCATAGGGCCACTTTAAGCCGTACACTCCACAGAGGTGGGTTTTACAGAAGAGTGGCCAGAAAAAAATAATTGCTTAAAGAAAAAAATAAGCAAACACGTTTGGTGTTTGCCAAAAGGCATGTGGGAGACTCCCCAAACATATGGAAGAAGGTACTCTAGATAAGACAACAATTTTGCTTTTTGGCCATCAAGGAAAGCGCTATGTCTGGCGCAAACCGAACACCTCTCATCACCCTGAGAAGACCATCCCCAAAGTGAAGCATGGTGGAGGCAGCATCATGCTGTGGGGATGTTTTTCATCAGCAGGGACTGGGAAACTGGTCAGAATTGAACGAATGATGGATGGTGCTAAATACAGGGAAATTATTGAGGGAAAACTGTTTCAATCTTCCAGAGTTTTGAGACTGGGAAGGAGGTTCACCTTCCAGCAGGACAATGACCCTAAGCATACTGCTAAAGCAATACTCAAGTGGTTTAAGGGGAAACATTTAAATGTCTTGGAATGGCCTAGTCAAAGCCCAGACCTCAATCCAATTGAGAATCTGTGGTATGATTTAAAGATTGATGTACACCTGCGGAACCCATCCAACTTGAATGAGCCCATTTTTTCCCATTCCAGTTGTGCACCGGGGCCTCCCACTCCTCTTTCTATTCTGGTTAGAGCCAATTTACATTGTTCTGTGAAGGGAGTAGTACACAGTGTTGTACGAGATCTGCAGTTTCTTGGCAATTTCTGGTCTTTGTTTCTGGCCATTTTGAGCCTGTAATCGAACCCACAAATGCTGATGCTCCAGATACTCAAGTAGTCTAAAGAAGGCCAGTTTAATCAGCAGCTGTGCTAACATGATTGCAAAAGGGTTTTCTAATGATCAATCAGCCTTTTAAAGTGATAAACTTGGATTAGCTAACACAACGTGCCATTGGAACACAGGAGTGATGGTTGCTGATTATGGGCCTCTGTTCACCAATGTAGATATTCCATTACAAATCAGCCATTTCTAGCTACAATAGTAATTTACAACATTAACAATGTCTACAGTGTATTTCTGATCAATTTTATGTTATTTTAAATGGACAAAAAAATGGCTTTTCTTTCAAAAACAAGGACATTTCTATGTGACCCCAAACTTTTGAACAGAGTGTATGTGTTATGGATTTTCAACCTCTGCCATATCGTGGATTCAGAGCTATCTATCTAATAGAACTCAACGGGTTTTCTTTAAAGGAAGTTTCTCTGTCAAACATGTAAAGTATGGTGTACCGCAGGGCAGCTCTCTAGGCCCACTACTCTTTTCTATTTTTACCAATGACCTGCCACTGGCATTAAACATAGCATGTGTGTCCATCCATTTATGCTGATGATTCAACCATATCCACATTAGCAACCACAGCCAATGAAGTCACTGAAACCCTTAACAAAGAGTTGCAGTCTGTTTTGGAATGGGTGGCCAGTAATAAACTGGTCCTGAACATCTCTAAAACTAAGAGCATTGTATTTGATACAAGTTATCGACCTCAGCTGAATCCGGTAATGAATGGTGTGGCTGTTGAACAAGTCGAGGAGACTAAATTACTTGGCGTTACCTTAGATTTAAACTGTCATGTTGAAAACATATAAACTCAGCAAAAAAAGAAACGTCCCTTTTTCAGGACTCTGTCTTACAAAGATAATTAGTAAAAATCCAAATAACTTCACAGATCTTCATTGTAAAGGGTTTAAACACTGTTACCCATGCTTGTTCAATGAACCATAAACAATTAATGAACATGCACCTGTGGAACGGTTGTTAACACACAAACAGCTTACAGACGGTAGGCAATTAAGGTCACAGTTATGAAAACTTAGGACACTAAAGAGGCCTTTCTACTGACTCTGAAAAACATCAAAAGAAAGATGCACAGGGTCCCTGCTCATCTGCGTGAACGTGCCTTAGGCAAGCTGCAAGGAGGCATGAGGACTGCAGATGTGGCCAGGGAAATAAATTGCAATGTGAGACGCATAAAACAGCACTACAGGGACACAGGACGGACAGCTGATTGTCCTCGCAGTGGCAGACCATGTGTAACAACACCTGCACAGGATCGGTGCATCCGAACATCACACCTGTGGGACAGGTACAGGATGGCAACAACAACTGCCCGAGTTACTCCAGGAACGCACAATCCCTCCATCAGTGCTCAGACTGTGCGCAAAAGGCTGGACTGAGGGCTTGTAGGCCTGTTGTAAGGCAGGTCCTCACCAGACATCACAGACAACAACATCGCCTATCATCGAACTGAGCTTGTTGTCATTGCAGGCAATCCCAAAGCTGTGCTTACAGGGAAGACATCCTCCTCCCTCATGTTGGATCGGAGGGTGAGGGCTAGGGCCATTCCCCCCAGAAATGTCTGGGAACTTGTAGTAAGCATAATATATATATATTTGTTTTTACTGGACTGATGCCCTGCATCTGATGGTCAGTCTGAGGGGAGGGAGGGCGCAGTGGTGAGGCTGCCTCTCACCCGACTCACCGCCCCTCCGCTGAGAAAAGGGGATACAGTCTTCCAGCTGATGGCAGACTGCATTATTTCTACCTCATTCACCAATTCATGTTGTTACTCCTATGACCAGAGAAAGTGAAATAGTCCTCGATATTAAAAAAGACACAAGCTGCTAATAATAACAAAGCAAGCTTATTGGAACACTTTGCTTTAGTCATTCATTGCAGCTACAGTGCTGGTTGTAGCGTGAGTGAAAGTATGGAGAATGTTCAACACTTTTATAATCCATAAAATGCACAAAGTGTTGACAGTGCTGAATAAAAACATAGCCATGCACTTACTCATAAAAACAGCATCCCTTTGTTGAACCCTATTTGTTGAGTCTCTAGTTATGGTTTAATACGTTTTTAAATCTCACAGTATCAACAGATGCCTCACAAGTCCTCAACTGACAGCTTCATTAAATAGTACCCGCCAAACACCAGTCTCAACGTCAACAGTGAAGAGGTGACTCCGGGATGCTGGCTTTCAAGGCAGAGTTGCAAAGAAAAAGCCATATCTCAGTCTGGCCATTAAAATAAAAGATTAAAATGGGCAAAAGAACACAGACTCTTCTCTCCCTCTTCTCACAGAGGAACTCTTCTCATCTAGTGTTGAGGTTGAGAGCTTCAGAGTTTCTAACTAATCTGCTTGACACATTACATGTTACTTACCTTACAGATCACAAAAATCAGCTAATATCCCCTCCATTCATTTGCAAATCCGTTTGATTCATACACTGGCTTGTCTGGCTGTCATGTATATATTTTAACATGCCCTTCCCTCATCTACACTGAAATAATATACATTTCAGTAGTCCTCTATTATGATACATGTTTTTCTATCTCGCATAGCTCATTAGTACACCCTTGTGGTTGACTGTATATGTATCTATTGTAGGTCCTAGGATACAACAATGAGTAATGTGGAACTAATAAATACCATCAAGGGATACCTTACAATTAACACCTTGTGAAATAGCTGTGAAAACCAACCTGGGAATATTTAAGATTTGAATACATAAAACATTGATATTCTTTTGGTACAGTTGTGTCACTAATTTATTTTCACAGATTTTTTGTACACTCACGGCAATCAAAAACTAAAATATAGAATTCTGGTGTTTGGAATATGAAGGTGGGTGCTGTGTGGATGGGAGGTTCTGCCTGTCACTTGTTCTCCACAGGCAGCCAGTCTCGGAATGGGGACTTGAAGAGGGAGACTGCAAAGTCCAGACACTGCTGCTCTCTTTGTTGAGTGTTTGCAGTGCTAGTGTTTTTAGTTCATCTGTGTATCGCACATATTATGTGCCCAGCATGATAGAACAATAAAACTTTCTTAGCAGATAATGACATGACAATAACAGTAGCTGTAGATGATGTAATCGAAAGTTGGAGAGTGGTAGGTAATGGAGGACATCAGGCTGGTCCCCTTCCGACTCAGAGCACACAGACTGATCTGAACTCACTGGCTCTGGTGGATGCCTCCTGGGGGGCTCGGACAGTCGGTGGTCCTAAAGTCATTTGAAGAGGTACATTCAGCATAACTACAATTTCTTGCTTTCTCAAATGTCAACCAAAGCTTAACATATGTTGTCTAATGGGCTTCACTGAAGTGTAGGGCATCAGGGCTTTCAGTGGTCGACCGTCCCAACTGCTCCAACTGGAGAAGATTGTTAGCTTCCACCGAGGTAACCCTAGGAAGACAAAGAGAACAATATCAGTGATAGGGAAACTAAAATTATCTTCAGGTTATTTTGTGTGCAAACGAAAATAGTTATTATCTGAGATGTTTTATATTCACCTTAACGGATGGCGACTCCAGCTAGGAGCGAAAAAGCAGCAAGGTTTCCCCAAGTCTCACCTTCCTTTCGACCTTCTTCCAAGCCAAGTAATTTGCCCGGATGTCGAAGTACTTGGTCCCCTTCTTGATTCTCCCCAGGTAGCTCTCCTTCTGTTTCTCCTGCGCCTTGTCGATGTTCAGTCTCACATTTATTGACAACAGGACTAAATGCAATTATATCTCATATTACAAATACATTTCTTACATATCTCTTGGTGAGGGCCAGAAAAAAAAATTAGCTGACAATTATTTTTTACATCCTCAAAAATCACCACATCCTTCTCAGTCCGTGCATGAAGGTGGTCCTCGAAAGCATTCTGATCTGGTGACAACTTCCACCACGTCAGGTGGGGTTTCAGTGATCTGAAAGTATGTTACACAAAAACAGCAATAGACAAACAACACTAAGTCAATCACAAATTTGAAAGACTACAGTTTATGCAATAATTGTACAGTTGAAGTCGGAAGTTTACATACACCTTAGCTAAATACATTTAAACTCAGATTTTCACAATTCCTGACATTTAATCCTAGTAAAAATTCCCTGTCTTAGGTCAGTTGTGATCACCACTTTATTTTAAGAATAAGAAATGTCAGAATAATAGTAGAGAGAATGATTTATTTCAGCTTTTATTTCTTTCATCACATTCCTAGTGGGTCAGAAGTTTACATACACTCAATTAGTATTTGGGAGCATTGCCTTTAAATTGCTTAACTTGGGTCAAACGTGTCAGGTAGCCTTCCACAATAAATTGGGTCAATTTTGGCCAATTCCTCCTGACAGAGCTGGTGTAACTGAGTCGGGTTTGTTGGCCTCCTTGCTCGCACACGCTTTTTCAGTTCTGCCCACAAAATGTTATATATTATTGAGGTCAGGGCTTTGTGATGGCCACTCCAATACCTCGACTTTGTTGTCCTTAAGCCATTTTGCCACAACTTTGAAAGTATGCTTAGGGTCATTGTCCATTTGGAAGACCCATTTGCGACCAAGCTTTAACTTCCTGACTGATGTCTTGAGATGTTGCTTCAATATATCCACATAATTTTCCTCACTTAAGACGCCATCTATTTGGTGAAGTGCACCAGTCCCTCCTGCAGCAAAGCACCCCCACAACATAATGCTGCCACCCCCATGCTTCACAGTTGGGATGATGTTCTTCGGCTTGCAAGCATCCCCCTTTTTCCTTCAAAAATAAAAATAGTCATTAAGGCAAAACATTTCTATTTTTGTTTCATCAGACCAGAGGACAATTCTCCAAAAGTACAATCTTTGTCCCCATGTGCAGTTGCAAACCGTAGTCTGGCTTTTCTATGGCAGTTTTGGAGCAGTGGCTTCTTCCTTGCTGAGCGGCCTTTCAGGTTATGTTGATGTAGGACTCGTTTTACTGTGGATATAGATACTTTTGTACCCGTTTCCTCCAGCATCTTCACAAGGTCCTTTGCTGTTCTGGGATTGATTTGCACTTTTCGCATGAACCAGACTTGTGGTTTTTGGATGGAAACTGTAGAGATCGGTAAGAAATGGCAATTCTATAGCCAAATATCTTCTTTATATATATATATATATACAGTGGGGCAAAAAGTATTTAGTCAGCCACCAATTGTGCAAGTTCTCCCACTTAAAAAGATGAGGCCTGTAATTTTCATCATAGGTACACTTCAACTATGACAGACAAAATGAGAAAAAGAAAATCCTGAAAATCACATTGTAGGATTTTTTATGAATTTATTTGCAAATTATGGTGGAAAATAAGTATTTGGTCACCTACAAACAAGCAAGATTTCTGGCTCTCACCGACCTGTAACTTCTTCTTTAAGAGGCTCCTCTGTCCTCCACTCGTTACCTGTATTAATGGCACCTGTTTGAACTTGTTATCAGTATAAAAGACCTGTCCACAACCTCAAACAGTCACACTCCAAACTCCACTATGGCCAAGACCAAAGAGCTGTCAAAGGACACCAGAAACAAAATTGTAGACCTGCACCAGGCTGGGAAGACTGAATCTGCAATAGGTAAGCAGCTTGGTTTGAAGAAATCAACTGTGGGAGCAATTATTAGGAAATGGAAGACATACAAGACCACTGATAATCTCCCTCGATCTGGGGCTCCACGCAAGATCTCACCCCGTGGGGTCAAAATGATCACAAGAACGGTGAGCAAAAATCCCAGAACCACACGGGGGGACCTAGTGAATGACCTGCAGAGAGCTGGGACCAAAGTAACAAAGCCTACCATAAGTAACACACTACGCCACCAGGGACTCAAATCCTGCAGTGCCAGACGTGTCCCCCTGCTTAAGCCAGTACATGTCCAGGCCCGTCTGAAGTTTGCTAGAGAGTATTTGGATGATCCAGAAGAAGATTGGGAGAATGTCATATGGTCAGATGAAACCAAAATATAACTTTTTTGGTAAAAACTCAACTCGTCGTGTTTGGAGGACAAAGAATGCTGAGTTGCAGCCAAAGAACACCATACCTACTGTGGTGCTTTGGGGCTGTTTTTCTGCAAAGGGACCAGGACGACTGATCCGTGTAAAGGAAAGAATGAATGGGGCCATGTATCGTGAGATTTTGAGTGAAAACCTCCTTCCATCAGCAAGGGCATTGAAGATGAAACGTGGCTGGGTCTTTCAGCATGACAATGATCCCAAACACACCGCCCGGGCAACGAAGGAGTGGCTTCGTAAGAAGCATTTCAAGGTCCTGGAGTGGCCTAGCCAGTCTCCAGATCTCAACCCCATAGAAAATCTTTGTTAGGGAGTTGAAAGTCCGTGTTGCCCAGCAACAGCCCCAAAACATCACTGCTCTAGAGGAGATCTGCATGGAGGAATGGGCCAAAATACCAGCAACAGTGTGTGAAAACCTTGTGAAGACTTACAGAAAACATTTGACCTCTGTCATTGCCAACAAAGGGTATATAAAAGTATTGAGAAACTTTTGTTATTGACCAAATACTTATTTTCCACCATAATTTGCAAATAAATTCATTAAAAATCCTACAATGTGATTTTCAGGATTTTTTTTTCTCATTTTGTCTGTCATAGTTGAAGTGTACCTATGATGAAAATTACAGGCCTCTCATCTTTTTAAGTGGGAGAACTTGCACAATTGGTAGCTGACTAAATAGTTTTTGCCCCACTGTATATTATATATATATATATAAAGAAGATATTTGGCTATAGAATTGCCATTTCTTACCGATCTCTACAGCTTCCGTCCAAAAACAAATCCTGAAAAATGATGTCAACACATACTGGAGGAGTTACTGGCTAGCTACATTGGCTAGCTTAGCTAACAAACTAGCTATGTCAGTCACATGACCAAATGATAACAAGAAACCACCAAATGCACAGCCCATTTCTGCTTGAAAATTGAGAAAGAGGAGGAGTTGGACCTTTTTATGTGCCCAAAGTCAACTGTTGAAGCAAATGTCCTACAATTCTACACATTTTGCCATTGCTTATGATGTGTTCATATGCTATTTGGGGTGCCCCTGACCAAAAAAAACAAAAAACTATTCTACATGGACATGTCCCACTCATCCCCTCTGGCAATTTTGCCTATGATATAAAGAAATGTGTGCTCTGTTCACAATAATCTATTCCAAGGCTGAACATGAGTTTCAAGTTTGGGGAAGCTTACAATTTATCCTTCAATTTCTACTGATCTGCGTGCCAGTTATGATTTTCATATGTGCATTTTTCATGGAAGAGTTTCATTTCAATGTTTTAATTTCTCAAAATCGAATAACATTTTAGTTTCTCAAAATCATTGTCACGTGGTTAACAATACTAATCGGAATTAAAATGATAAAAATCTAAAAGTTAAAATTCCACTAATGCCAGAGCACCAGCCTCTGCCATATATGTACACATTGATTCCCAGTTAGCCATTGGCGGCTAAAGAAATGAGCGCATGGAATGAAGAGAGCCTATGCCAAGGGTCTCCAACCTATTCTAGCATGAGAGCTACTTTTAAAAAATGAAACATGTCCTGAGCTACTCATTTTTTCCCTAGCTTTCAAATAGGCACATTCTCCTCCACTCCCCGGCAACTTTTCCCCAGGTCCTTAATGTACAAGGAAGTAGTGCACTGTGTTTTCTGTCAATATACCTGGTAAAATAATGGTTAATAAAATCTGTATGTTTCCCCCCCCCCCCAAAATCAGTTTAATTTTTCACTCTTAAAATTACAATTGTTCATAGAGAAACAACAACATTTGATGTTCTGAGCCCATATCAATACTTAAGACACATTTCTTTAGGTCTGGAAGAAAACTAACAAATTTAAAATTGAGTCCAATTCACCTTTTAATTGCACCACCGAAGAATTTCTGCACAAACTGTCAGAAACTGTTTCAGGGAAGCGCATCTGCGTGCTCGTCGCCCACACCAGGGTCTTGACCTGACTGCAGAGTGCCCCATGGTGGCGGTGGGGTTTTGGTATGGGCAGGCATTAGCTACGGACAACAACCAATTGCATTTTATCGACAGCAATTTGAATGCACAGAAATACTGTGACGAGATCATGAGGCCTATTTTTTAAGGTATCTGTGACCAACAGATCCATATATATTCACAGTCTTGTGAAATCCATAGATTAGGGCCTAATTAATTAATTTCAATTGACTGAATTGCTTAAGAACTGTAAGTCAGTAAAATCTTTGAAATTGTTGCGTTTATATTTTTGTTCAGTGTAGATACAAATTATATACTTACTCATGATACACTTCTGCCAGGTAAGCCTACTTTGCAATTAACATTTAGTTGAGAAGGTTTTGGAGAAAGTATTTTTTTTAAACTGACAAGATGGTTATCACATCAACTGGCTACACATGGAGTGATTAACAAAAGTGCGCACCACAGACAGGGGCAATATTGTTGGAAATGGGCAGATATTGTGTTAGGTTTGGATTTTTAAGACAATCGTGTCAAACCAGGGGTGGGATAATGTCAATGTTGATTAGATATTAGCTGGGAGCTTGCGGTGTCTGATAGGACCTACTTGTGAGATTTGTTTATGACATTTGGCGGTGGAACACGTGAAAATTGCATGTACTTTCAGAATTGTTTGGCGAGCTACTCATAGGTGGGCTACGAGCTACGCGGTCGACCTGTTGGAGACCCCTGGCCAATGTAGCAGTAGGCAGATAACTTCCACTGTGAACTAAGTAAAAATACAGAAAGCTGACAAATATAAACGCATTCATCGCTCTACTCCATCTGTCTGCCTCCTTTTCTATCTGTTTGACTTGAGCTATGACGTGCAACATCGTAGCCTATCAAATCAATCAACTGGCTCCGGCCCAATAACTGTTTATATACGAAGGTCCAGCCAGCGAACTTGCAACATTGTATCAACTAGACTATTCCGGGCCCTCGGTTTCCTGTTTCCTAGCACCAGTGAGCTCCGGACAAACACAGCTGATTTTGCACAAAGGGAAATGTGTTTCAGGTATTTTATCACGTTACCACTGGATATATGGTATTACATTTTGCTCTTTCACACCAAGGCCTGGTTATTATCAAGGGGGAGAGTGTTGGAAAGATTTTACAAATAGTATGTAGAATTATTATTATAAAAAAATAAAAGGACTTCGTTGACTTACTGTGTGAGGAGAAGAAAAAAATTACTGAGAAGCGCAGCTTATTAGTGGTGCTGAGAAGACAAGCAGAAATTGAACATCCCCAAATGGGCACTTTCCTAAATTTGCACGCAGCAGACCAGTTAGTCTACTTCTATAGGTGCTCAGGCGCAAGCGTTCCGTTAACATTAAGATGACAGAGAAAATACACTCATTGCTCACATGGAGCGCTCCAACCAAAATGCAATGAAAAATTTGACTAAATTCATAAATGATGGTATGAAATAAACCAAAGCTTGTTTCTCACAAGTGTAACAGGTTGTGAACTCTGCAAAAGTTTCCACTCTGAGAATAAGAACGGTAAATGACTGTAGGACTAATTAATCTATGCATTAACATAAATTAATGTAACGAAATGACACGATTAACGGTACATTTACTACTGGTCACAGGTAATGGGGAATTTATCAAAATAAACAATAAAATGGCAAACAATTAACACAATAAAACAATGACTGCACAAGAACTGGCGGGAGACAGCTCAGCACATTCCGGAGAGAGGCACCAATGTCTTCGCCACACAACCGTATAGGCCTACACGCTTGTAATTTGAAACAATCCACAGCTTTAAAAGAAGCTAATGATCCTGGCTAAGTCATGGTGAAGAATTTAATTTATTTCTGAAAAGACAGGAGTAATTATATCATTTTGGCAAATGCATTTCAATTTACTTTAGACTGAAGTGATTTACTGAATCTGGTCCTACTCTTAGGCTAATCATTTATTGCAGTGTCACCCAAAATGTAAAACTACAACATTAATGTCTAGCTACATGTTTGTAAAAAAAAAAAACTATCAATTACTCCGATAAAAACATTCACAAGTCCCAACTTGGGCAGACAAATTTCAAATTCTCGCTGAAGTGTCTAGCCACAAGCATCAACTAGTTAGCTGGGAAGTTGAACGGAGACAATGTTCTCTGTCGCGAGTTTAGCCCAAACGCTTATCCTCTACCGTACAGACTCAGTGCTGAAAAATAGCAATTTTACTTCCGGGAGAGGCTATACGGACCAAAGGTGTGCATATAAATAATTGATATTGACACGGTGCCCTGATTGATGACTTATGTCGCACAGCGACAGTCGAGACGAATAAATTCGGTTGACCGCAAGAATCCCAAACATATATACACTAAACCTTGATTACGTTGGGATAAAATCACATGCCTCTATTTATGCGTGTGATTACTTGGTTACAGATTTTCTAAATTAAAATAACTGAGCTGATTTCCTGGTGATTTTAGTCGCATGTCAAATAACGAAAATGATATTTAAAAAAAATGGGGAACAGTTAACTACCTTGTTCAGGGGCAGAACGACAGCTTTTTACCTCGTCAGCTACGGGTTTCGACGAAGCAACTTTTCAGGACGGATAGCCAGGAAGGCTCATCAGAAGGACTGACAACCGAATTTATTCGTCTCGACTGTCGCTGTGCGACATAAGTCATCAATCAGGGCACCGTGTCAATATCAATTATTTATATGCACACCTTTGGTCCGTATAGCCTCTCCCGGAAGTAAAATTGCTATTTTTCAGCACTGAGTCTGTACGGTAGAGGATAAGCGTTTGGGCTAAACTCGCGACAGAGAACATTGTCTCCGTTCAATTGTTAGCTTCCGGATGAATTAAACCTTTTTCACCTTGGTATCATGGCCAGAGAACACATTTCTTACGGGTGACATGCAATCTTAAGAAAGTGAGTATATAAATGGAATGTATTACTTTGTGCATGGTAACTAGCAGCATACAGCGCTACTCTCTCTTCAAGCTTGCTGCTGGTAGCTCACGACACCGGTCAAGTTCCAGTGGTCCTTTCAACTGATGGTCTTTGACGGCAGGGTTGAGGAAAAACTTAAATGTATATGACTCCTATTCAATCATATTGTTTGGCTATCTTAAAACAGCATTTTGTCCGTCGTGTCATAAACATAGATCATTGAATCATGACAGAGCTTGATAATTGCTACTGCACTGGCAGATGGTTTATAACAAATGAGGGAGAATGGACAGTGAGTGACAGAGGTATGTTCATGGAAAGTTGCGGTGAAAATGCGCAACAATGTGCTAGACAGAACGTTCAGAACGTCTGGAAAGGATTCCAACAATGTAGCTAACTCCATTCTTTCAAAGCTGTCATTATGGGCTGTGTCGCTCTCACGATTGTGTTCCGCCCTGCTCATATCCCTTGATTGGAATGCAGAAGAGTGAGAGTAGAGTTGCTATAAAATGACGTGTCATAATTATATATTTAAAGCAGTAGTCCTAGCAGTTTGTGGCCCAATCCCAAATCTACAGGGGTCCCCAATTACATTCAGCTGTGGGCCGATTATTATAATTTTTTTCTTGAGCAGATGGTCGGTGTGCAGGAACATAGTTATTTATAATTTGTACACAGCAAATTCACCGCAGGAATCCCAAACAGATAGTATTTGACAAACAGTTGAAAATTGTATAGATTTGTTTTTATATTTTTTTGCTAAACTTTGGGGCCACAGCTGAATGTAATTGCGATTGGGCAATCCTGGCCTAGACCCTACGCCAGGGCTCTCCAAACCTGTTCCTGGAGAGCTATCATCCTGTAGGTTTTTGCTCCATCCCCAGTTGTAACTAACCTTATTCAGCTCATCAACCAGTTAATTATTAGTGTTGGAGTGAACCTACAGGACGGTAACTCTCCAGGAACCGGGTTGGCGAGCCCTGCCCAATGTCCTATGCACTCTTGTGGAGAGCTGCAATGATTTCACAGGTGTAAGCAATTTGGCAATAGTTCCAATTTGCCCTCTAATAGGCTAGGTGGAAGTTTTACCATATTGCTTAGATCAAATTATCGCAGATCTCCACAAGTGCGTAGGGGGGTTGATTTGGGATTGGGTGACTTGAGCAAATTTCAGGTCTGCTGAGCGCAAACTTGAACGTTGTGAAAATTCTGTGCAACTTCTGGCGCGGGTTTATTGTTTATACTGAGGCTGTACCCGCTTTAAGTTACAGTTAAAACAGTGGCCAATTAGGCTACTGTGGGTGTTTGATCATAATGTAGGCCTATCTGAGTGGCCTACCATTAAAAACAATGGAGAAAATGCATCACAGAACGGCTATTTCCATGTTAAAATTTCATATCATTCAGCCTACAGTAGCAGCCAACGTGTGGTGTAAAATGTAAGCTTACATTCCGTGAGAATTTTTGAAAAAAATGCAGGGCTTCACATTAACTTGTTTATTCCCTTGTCCTTCAGACAAGGTGGTGACTGGAAATGTGTTTGACGCAGGAAACCAAATGACTTAAATGTAAAATGTAAATTAGAGAATCAGACATTATCCTACCCTTTGCCTATTGGCTACTTAGCTTATTCAAGCCTGTCTCAAAATACAACAATGCTCCTTTTAAGACAGAAAAAAATGCTCTTTACCTGAAATTAGCAATAACTGGACTAATAACTCAAAGAATATGACAAATGTTCTCTCGCTTTGATCCCAAAACAAGCGCATCTACTCATGCTGTAAACACAGTCCAGGTCAAAGGAATGGCAAAAGTATATTTGCATATAGGGATGCTGCAGCTCTGATTGGTTATGCTGCACCGGTCTGTCGAGTACAGGCTGAGTCTTGCTGTCAATACAACAGAATCCTACTCCAGATCTCTTGTGTAGTTAGTTTTGCCTACGAAGTCTTTCATATTTAGTTTTGTTTCAATATGTTGCTTTGAAAGTGGCTTATATTGGGAATTCCCACAGTTGTGTGAAGTGGAATGTTGTGCTTCTCTGCGTGGGCTGATTTTCTTCCTGAGGGAGCTGTACGGCTGCGCACGCACGCAGTTTAGAGGGAACATTGCTCAAGAGATTATAAATGTCAACTAGGCCTGTAGTGCTTTGTTTCCACATGATCCCTTTACTGAGTCCCCTTTCAATTGGACTGTTTTAATTCAGATTTTATTTTCAAATGGCCGGAATGGTACTTCCCACCATCCAATTTCAGAGATTAAATGTGATGTCATGGTAGCGGTGTCACTTGGGGGTGGTTGTTTGGGTGGGTGGGGGGTTGGGTTAATCTAATCCTAAACTGGAATTGCGGGTAGGATGAACGGCTGGCAGACTCAAAACTTCTCTGTCGCAAATCCACCATATCCCGTTACCTGGGCCGGAGCCCAGAAAAGTAGGTCTTAAAACGGAACCATTGCTTACACCATGTGGTCTTTGTAGCTCTGTGTATTGTTCAGGCCTGTGTAGGTGTGCGCAGGTTTTTTTTTCTGGATCAAAAAGGGGCTTCGGTGGTGGGTGTGGCAGGGGGTGCGGTCGGACGTCAGCCGGGTTTCCACTAGATAACACAGCCTGAATTCAAAATTGGTACATTTCTCACCCATTTACACACAATACCTTATAATGACAAAGTGAAAACATGTTTTTAGAAATACAATTTTATTTGTCACATGTGCCGAATACAACAGGTGTACCTTACAGTGAAATACTTACTTACAAGCCCTTAACCAACAATGCAGTTTAAAGAAAATGGAAAAGTAAGAGATAAGAATAAAAGAGCAGTAGTAAATAACAATAGCGGGGCTATATACAGGGGTACCATGTCACGGTAATTGAGGTAATATGTACATGTAGGTAGAGTTATTAATGTGACTGTGCATAGATAAGAGTAGCAGCAGCGTAGAAGAGGGGGGCAATGCAAATAGTCTGGGTAGCTATTTGATTAGATGTTCAGGAGTCTAATGGCTTGGGGGTAGAAGCTGTTCAGAAGCGTCTTGGACCTAGACTTGCCGAGAATATATGGGAATTATAGGAAATATATGCAAATTAATACCATTTAAATATAGATGTTTTTTGCATTGGATATATTTATCATATGGAGACAAACATATACCTTTTACCTTATCATAAGTAGACGTGATTGCAAATGATTAAATCCTTCCAATAGAAATAATTTAAAAAACAATTTAGTTACGAATTGAACTTTAATTAAATGAGTTGACTTTTCACATGTGGTGATTTCACTGAACAACAAAAGAAAGGGAATATTGAATGATCCCCAATGATCCATCGCATCTCCCAAAAAGGTGTTCCACATACATCTGTAAAACGATAGTCTAGAAACTAAAGCTTTGGTTGTCTTCCTCTCAGGCTTCCATGTCTTCTCCCTGGACCTCCTCAATGTCCACCTGAACATCAGACTCTGAGGTCTCATCTTCACTGTCACTTTCCAACCTTGATGAGGATGGCTCATGTCCTGATGGCCACCAATTTTTCAACCCTTGTATTGGTCAGCCTGTTGTGTGCTTTGGTGTGTGTGTTTCCAAACAAGGACCAGTTGCGCTCTGAGGCTGCTGATGTTGATGGGATTTGGAGGATGATGGAGGCAACAGGATTTGGAGGATGATGGAGGCAACAGGGGAAAGAGCCTCAGATCCACAAAGTCCCTTCCACCAGGTGGCTGATGAGATATGTTGGCACGACTGACATATTGCATCCATCCCAAAGTCCTTGCTTGGAAGTGTACTTCGCCAGACTGCCAAGAACCTTGCCCTCATCCAGGCCAAGGTGGCAAGACACGGTAGTGATGACACCATAGGCCTTGTTGATCTCTGCACCAGACAGGATGCTCTTACAGCATACCTGGGGTCCAACATGTATGGGCTTCAGGCAGAAGTCTTCACGCTTTTTGATGTATTTCAGAACTGCAGTTTCCTCAACAGTGAAGTGGGCAGGGCAGTAAGCATTTCTTAAGTCTGAAAATCAGACAGGATGGAGATCTCTCTCCATGCTCACGGCACATGCACGGTCTCAAGACCCATGCTGCACTCCTGCTTGTACACAGGTTGCTGGCTTGGACTCCGGTCTCAGTAGAAGTGGTGAATGCCAAGGTCGTAGTGAACACCTTTGTCGCCATTACTTCAGCCGGTTAGAGGGGGTGAAGCTCACACTGGTCTCGGTCGACTTATTTCTTCCATGCATCTAGATACCATCTGTATTCACTATCGCCATAACTTTGAGAGAGGACAAACCAAAACAACAGTTTAAGGCATTTCTGATTACATTCCCAAATGTCTTAATACAAAATTCCTAAGAAAAATGTCAAAGAGCATACCCAATACACTGTTGAAACCATTTTTCCCAAATTGGTTTATACTCCCCTATCATATTGGTGACCTCATCGGAGAGTTACAGGGTCAGGGAGTTAGTACTCTAACCCTAAGGGAGAAATTCCGACCATACAGCAGACCCAATCTGGTGGGATTTATATTGAAACACAGACAAAAACAATAGCAATACACTTCTTCATATGACTCTCACCCAATGTTTCTGTCATTTCTAGTGAGGTTGATCACCATAAAGTCAGGACAAAGGTCATTCAACACCACTCAAGTATTTTTTTTTCTCTGTACTTCAGAAACCATTTAAAAAACATTAAAAACACAATCTCACATTTCCATCATTCTGCATACCTGGTTTACAACCAAATAAAAAATACCCTACACAATAAATAAAACACGGTATTAACACCACTAACAAACACACAACCCTGTGTGTGTGTGTGTGTGTGTGTGTGTGTGTTAAAATGTAGGGCAAAAACAAACAAATGGCCAAGCCTTACTTATTTGGGAGATCCCTTTACGGCCGGATCTGGATACTAGTGATGCACCAATATGACATTTTTGGCCAATACCGATTTCCGATATTTTCCTTGACAAAAATGATACCGATTTTTATAAAAACAATTAGCAGCCTTTGAACTATTTAACTGTACTAGAATGCTTAACACACACATGGACACAGCGGTAGAAGGCACTGCTTCTCAGTGCAAGAGGAGTCACTACAGTCTCTGGTTCGAATCCAGGCTGTGTCACATACGGCCGTGATTGGGAGTCCCATAGGGCAGAGCACATTTGGCCGTCATTGTAAATAAGAATTTGTTCTTAACTGACTTGCTAAGTACAATAAAGGTTACACACCACACTAAGTAAAAAGTTATTTTTTTAAAAACTTTACATATGTCCCCATTACCAGTAAAACAATCAAAAGCTATTTCTTTCACTTACTTCAAATCAAGTTTATTTTATATAGCCCTTCGTACATCAGCTAATATCTCGAAGTGCTGTACAGAAACCCAGCCTAAAACGCCAAACAGCAAGCAATGCAGGTGTAGAAGCACGGTGGCTAGGAAAAACTCCCTAGAAAGGCCAAAACCTAGGAAGAAACCTAGAGAGGTACCAGGCTATGAGGGGTGGCCAGTCCTCTTCTGGCTGTGCCGGGTGGAGATTATAACAGAACATGGCCAAGATGTTCAAAATGTTCATAAATGACAAGCATGGTCAAATAATAATCAGGAATAAATGTCAGTTGGCTTTTCATAGCCGAACATTAAGAGTTTAAAACAGCAGGTCTGGGACAGGTAGGGGTTCCATAACCGCAGGCAGAACAGTTGAAACTGGAACAGCAGCAAGGCCAGGTGGACTGGGGACAGCAAGGAGTCATCATGCCCGGTAGTCCTGACGTATGGTCCTAGGGCTCAGGTCCTCCGAGAGAGAGAAAGAAAGAGAGAAGGAGAGAATTAGAGAGAGCATACTTAAATTCACACAGGACACTGGATAAGACAGGAGAAGTACTCCAGATATAACCAACTGACCCTAGCCCCCCGACACAAACTACTGCAGCATAAATACTGGAGGCTGAGACAGGAGGGGTCAGGAGACACTGTGGCCCCATCCGATGATACCCCCGGACAGGGCCAAACAGGAAGGACTTACTTGTTGTGCTGTTCTGTTGTTCAGTCATTTCATTCTCAACCAGGATTTCTATGGAACACCATTTGGGTCATTGCATGTCAAAAAAGATACTCGTCAAATAACACAATTTGTTATATAACACTAATAACAAATATGCTTGTTGACCAATCAGGACCTGAATATGACTGCACGGCACATAATAAGTTAACGCGTTTATACATTTTTGTAGTTATTACATTCGTATTTCATACGTCACAACGATTCATCGATACGTATGCTATGATGCTGATAAAGTTGTCTCGTGCACATACAGTGCTGGTCATAAAAAAAAAGCTAGCTAGCTCATAGATGCAAACAATGTTCTTCCCCAAAAACAAAACGACAATCTGTTTCAGTAGCTTTAGTTAGCTAGTTAACTATATAGCTAGTTGTTGTCATCTAAAATAACCCTAATTTATAAGACAGCTCTTATTTGATTAATGGTGGTCGGACCCATCTATGTGAAGCTAGCCACAATAAGGATTAGCCACAATAGGGGACTTTGCGGTTAGCCTTCAAAATAAAACTGTAATTGACAGTGATGCAAATTAATACACATAGTAGAAGTATGCCATAATTGAATAGATCATGATAAACTAGTTTGGAATGTTAAATAAAATCAACAAAAGACAATTTTGTTAATTTGACATCTGAAATCACACTGGATGTATTATACTTTAGAATTGCATTGGGGGCATACTTATTTCACTGTACAGCCTTACCCCATGTCGTTGATCCACAATCCATAGGTATCAGTCTAGTCCGTGACACCCAGAGAGCATTAGCGTCGTAGCCCTTATTGCGGGACTCTGAAACAACTGGGAATTGAGCCACATTTATTGTCAACCTGTGTATGTAACACTATTCCCGAGGGAAAAAACTATACTGTGTGGATGTTTTGGAGTCTAACTCTGAGGAGGATGTTGGGGGAGAAAAAATATCTTGGCTATTGAGTAGACTGATACCCTATTTCATTGATCCCCAATCCTTACGTAAAGCTATACAGCGCAATATGAATGTCAATACACACAATAAGCTGACTGGGGAGGTGATTTCACAGTCCCGCAATAAGAGCTACAATGCTAATATTTGCGTAAACTCTTCACAGTTGTGTTCTGTGGGTGTCACCGAGTAGACTGATACCCCATTTCATTGCTTCACATTCCAACCTTGTTTAAGTATGGCATGATTCCACCAATTGTAACCTTCTGCATCACTTTCAAATAGGTAATTTTATTTTGAAGGCAACCCCGCAAATTCCACTTTTGTGCCTAATCCTTATTGTGGCTAGCTTCACAACACCTAACCCGGTCCAGTCGAGCTTCACTAGCCAGATGAAACTAGCTGGCTGCTTATAACATTAGCTTTGGGCAATAGGGTTAAGTAGCTGACTAGATATTTATTTTCCTGAACTGAAGTTAATATTCAATAGGCGAACAACAAGTGGCTACCTAGCTAATACTTACTCAAAAGGATTGCTAAGAATAATGAAAATTACTGCAGTTTCTACTGGTCATTGTTTTCAGGCTGGTTGTATTGGTGCTAGCTACCCCAGAAGTTGTGGTGGAACAAATAATGCTTTATTACCATCGCGGTATTGTAAACACATTGTTCGTGGCCGGTGTTTGCTTGTTTGCAGACTTTTTTTTTTAACAGCTTTGACAGTGCTACTGATAGTGGCGCTTGGCTTGCACGTGCAAATTCAGAACACACAACATTCTTTAATAGAACTGTGTTATTTGATGTGTCAAATTTAAAAGCTTATTTAACGCGTCAAATAATAATTTGACGTATCTTTTTTCACACGCAAAGACCCAACTGCGTTCCATAGTAAGTAGTGAAGCTAATAGCAGTGACACTATTACTGTGTAGGGCAACATCTGAAAAATAGCGCACTTGGTAGTGTGTACCGGTGCTCGACCAGTCGCGAAAGCCCACATTACCCACGACAGAGAACGGTTGATTGTCAATGGTAATGAATTCCATTATCTTGGCGTTAATGGATTTCGCCTTTGCATTGTCTCGCTGACATTTTCTTACTCTTTCAAATGACTGCTCGATCCACACAGCAGACATTGTGAGCTAGGTTAGGAATGCTGTGTTGCACGTAGTGGCGTCATTACATCATGTACCAACGTTATGCACGTCAGCTTTGACATCGGTTTTGCACATGGGCGTTAAACTAGACATCGGGCCGATACGTTTACCGACAAATTGTGCATTCCTACTGGATACCTTTTTATAAAACTGCAGAATTTCGCTAATTGAGCAGCGTTCTTACATAGGTATTCCTCTTGTCCAGATGGGATAGGGCAGTGTGCGTGTGATGGAGATTGCATCTTCTGTGGACCTATTGGGGCGGTAAGCAAATTGAAGTGGGTCTAGGGTGACAGGTAAGGTGGAGGTGATATGATTTCTTGACTAGTCTCTCAAAGCACTTCATGATGACAGAAGTGAGTGCTACAGGGCGATAGTAATTTAGTTCAGTTACCTTTGCATTCTTGGGTACAGGAACAAAATGTCTCATTGATGTCATGTTGGCAGACCACAACAGCATCTCTGAGTTCTTTATTTGATTGGAATTTTCTGTCCGCGGGGAAATGCTGACCAATTTAAACCAGTTTGCTAAAATGTTTTCATATTTGAGCCGAATTGTAGATTGCTTGTGCGCCTCTTTCAGCGCCTCTATGGCTTTATTAAACTTTTCTCTCTCTAGCCCCACTTTAAAGGGAGAATCGTGGCCGTCGGTCGCCATTTCAATAGTTATTATTCAGATTTCCTCACTCACGGCTCTAATATATGCCAATTTTAATAATTTTCCAAGTTAGTGATACTCTCTGGGGAAGTGAGCATTTGTGCCTTTTTTAAATTGGTCACGGCACCTGATACCTTGTATTAGAACCAATACGGGAGACCTAATGTCTTATACCGGTGTCACGCTTCAAATATTACCACTGTAAATATTACACAAATGATTCACTGTCTTCCTATTTCCACAATCTGTCACAGGTCCCTGCCCCAATAAGGCATAAAACAAGCTCTCTCCCAATTGCTACTGCTAATACACATGAATCCTGTTCAAACGGCATTCAAATATCTTTTTGCGTTTCTAACCATGAATGTAGCTTTCCTCCAGAACTTATAGGCGACGTTCTATCGCCATCCACATTCCCACTCACTGACAACGTTTCATCTTTAAGCGCAGATATTGTCTGATATCTGCTCTTCTCCACCGAACGCACTTCCTGTTTTTGTGCCTCTACATGGACTACTTCTCTAGAACCTATCGTACTAGTACATGGATGTTCCAACATCTCCATATACCATAGAGACTACAGACTCCAACCCCTAATCTAACCTAAGGGGGGCTAATTCCTCCTGAACACGCTGTGCCCGCAGTGCCTAGTCTAACCTTCTGGTGGCTAACCCCCCCCCCCCCCCCCCACCCCCAGGTGCCCCAACCCCTAGGTCTATCGTTAGTATTTACAGTGGGCCAAATTAATAAACTCAGGCTTTTCAGATCTGTAACCAGTATTGTATTCAGCCTACGACTCTAGTTTCCCCAGGTGTAGGAACATTTTGCCTTCCTTGTTTTTATATGCCGGCTCCTGTTCCACTTATTCAGACTCTCAAGTTCGACTATACATTGTGGGGAATCCTGGCGACAACACCAACTGTTAGTTTTTCACTCTGTCAGAACCTAACGGACAACTAGTCAAAGCTCAAACCAAGTTTATTTAACCACTGGATCAAACAGCTGTATAAGACAAAGACATGTTTACACAAGCACATATATTTATACCCTCTTTCTAGGCTGAGTCTCCTCGCACATTTGGACAGCCAATACATCTCTGTTGCTAGGCAGGACTTTAGTGGTGACTCTTTGTTCTCACTTCATCTGACCTGACCTTGACCCCAATTCCTCACTCCTCCCTAACTCACGGCTGTCTGTGACTGAAACCAGACCATTGCCCTTCTCTTCATAGTATACATGAGATTTAACAATAACATGTTTTAACAGAATGTAAACTTTATGCACTCCCCTTTCTCACTCAGTAGATTTCCATCCACTGTTCTAATAGTGTAAGATATTTCAAGTTAGAAGTTTGAATCCAACAAGTGTGTATTATTTACTGTATTTATACATGGGATATCACTTTGCCACAGTAAATGTTCCAAAATCACTGGAGGATGTCTTAAGTTGACACAGGTGTTTTATTTATTTAAGCATCGTGAAAAATGGTAGAATAATCCCTTGTAAACATTCATCTGTGTGTGTTTCAGGAGAAAAATGCGGCTGTGCTCCACCTTCCTGCTGCAGCGCTGGCTGTGGTTGTGTGTGTGCGCCAGACAGTGGCACTGCAGCAATGGCAACAACCGCAGACTACCGCTGTGTGTGAGGCAGATATGGGCCTACCTCAGACTGATGGTCGACTCCCTCTATTACAACACCCTCACCAACTCTGAAGTCGTCATGGAATCTCTGATGGAACCCATCCTCTGGATGGTGGACCTATTCACCCGCAGGTTCGGGGCGGTAAGTGTGTGTGTGTGTGTGTGTGTGTGTGTGTGTGTGTGTGTGTGTGTGTGTGTGTGTGTGTGTGTGTGTGTGTGTGTGAGAGAGTTGCACAGATGTTCATGCTCATGAAACAATTTCTCACTCATTTACCCCCTCTCTATTTCTCCAGGTGTTTGTATGTCTGTTAGTGATACTGACCACTTCTATCCTGCTGGTAGTCTATGTGGTTATGCTGCCCGTGATCTTCGACACGTACTCTCCATCCTGGATAGCCTGGCACATGACTTACGGACACTGGAACCTCGTCATGATTGTCTTCCACTATTATAAAGCTACCAATACTGCCCCAGGATACCCCCCTAAGGTACACACACACACACACACACACACACACACACACACACACACACACACTTGCCTTGCGGTAGTCCATCGTATCCGATGATGACTTCCACTTCTGAATTAACAATGAATTCTTTGGTGGCTGTAGAGTCCAATCCGAGATCCACAAACTTAATTGCAGGTGGGGCATGTGCAGTCTGTGTTGGGCGGAGGGCGGCAGTCATGGTGGTATGTCTCCTGAGCTGTTTTTACTGTCTCTTTGTGCTCCTCTCCTCCTGCCTCTGTACACCGCTCTGGCAGAGCTACTGCCAGATGGAACGGTCTGCAGCAGAGTCCTCCAGGTCTGTGGGTTTGATGTTGCACTTCTTCAGTGACGTTTTCAGCTGGTAGCGCTTCAGCCCGGCAGCCAAGAAGTAGCTGGCCATTCAAGATCTTCCATGGCAAGCGCTCATGAGACATTCTAATGACATGCCTGAGCCAGCGCAGTTGGTGTTGTGTGAACTTGGCGTCTACTCTTGCAGTTGGTCTTAGGAAGTATTTCTGTGTGGGGCAAACGGTTGCCCCAGTTGATTCCCAGTATGCACTGTAGGCATCCTATGTGGAATTGCTCGAGCTGCTTGTTGTGGTGACTGTAGGTGACCCAGGCTTCACAGCTGTAAAGAACTGTGGTAATGCAGACGGCTTGATAGACGGTGACTTTGGTGTGCAGGTGGAGATCCCAGTTTTGGAAGACACTGCATCTGAGTTTCCAGAAGGGAGTGAAGGCTTGCTTGATCCCTTTTTGAATTTCTGGGTCGATGCTGTAGTCCTCCGAGAGGATGCTGCCCAGGTATTTGAATGACGGGGATATTGCCAGTGATTTGTGTTCAATGGTGAAGAAGGCCATGGAGGGCTGGATCTCCATTGACAGACCACCTCTGTCTTGTTGACAGTCCCATCCTGCTATTGACCTTCACAGCCGTTTTACAAGGATGGACTGAAGGTCTTCCGGAGTGTGGTTCACAAGTACAGTCATCAACATACTGCAGCTCAAGAACCCGCTCCGTCAACCTTGGTGGTTGCTTGGAGCCTCCTGATGTTGAATAGGTTTTCACCAGCCTGAGGTCCACCGCAACCCCGCTGCTGTCCTCAAGCTCCTTGTGGAGAAGCTGGGTGACACATATGAGGAAGATGTACAGGTGCCAGCATGCACCCTTGCCTCACACCAATGCGTACTACCAAGGGCACTGACTCCTGCCCTCTTATGGAACTGGGAAAGGATGTTAACTCATTTTAGTATGCCCCATAGTAGTTCCCGGCTCCGTGTCGAAGGCCTTAGAGGGTGACAAAGGCCATGAAACGGTCCTGATGTTCATGGCACTTCTGCTGGAGTTGCCGTGCCGTGAATATCATGTCAACCGTGCTCCTTTTCTTTCGGAAGATGCATTGGGATTCTGGCAGCATATCCTTGGCCAGGAGCTTGCCGGCAACAGCCAGAAGGGATATCCCCCGGCTGTTGCCGCAGATATTGCCACTGTATTCTCACCTGGAGTTTAGCCAGTATCATACAGTGATCTGTCCAGTATTCTGCACCCCTCATGACACGTATCAGCAGGACGTCATTGGTATCAAACCGTCTTACTATGACATAGTTGATCAGGTGCCAGTGTTTTGAAGCGTGTGGCATCCAAGATTTCTATTGTTTTTTCTGCTGGAACAAGGTGTTAGTGATGGTGAGATCATGCTCTGCACATGGTCAACAGTCTCATGCCGTTCTCATTGACCTGGCCAACACCATGCGTACTAGAGGTTGACCGATATATGATTTTTCAACACCGATACCGATTATTGGAGGACCAAAAATAGCCGATACCGATTAATCTGACAATTCTTTTTTATTATTATTTTTTATTTATTTTATTTTTGTAATAATGACAATTACAACAATACTGAATGAACACTTATTTTAACTTAATATAATACATCAATAAAATCTATTTAGCCTCAAATAAATAATGAAACATGTTCAATTTGGTTTAAATAATACAAAAACAAAGTGTTGGAGAAGAAAGTAAAAGTGCAATATGTGCCATGTGAAGAAGCTAACGTTTAAGTTCCTTGCTCAGAACATGAGAACATATGAAAGCTGGTGGTTCCTTCTAACATGAGTCTTCAATATTCCCAGGTAAGAAGTTTTAGGTTGTAGTTATTATAGGAATTATAGGACTATTTCTCTCTATACCATTTGTATTTCATATACCTTTGACTATTGGTTGTTCTTATAGGCACTTTAGTATTGCCAGTGTAACAGTATAGCTTCCATCCCTCTCCTCGCCCCTACCTGGGCTCGAACCAGGAACACATCGACAACAGCCACCCTCAAAGCATCGTTACCCATGCAGAGCAAGGGGAACAACTACTCCAAGTCTCAGAGCGAGTGACGTTTGAAACGCTATTAGCGCGCACCCCGCTAACTAGCTAGCCATTTCACATCGGTTACACCAAGCCTATCAACTCCCCAGATTAGGCTGAAGTCATAAACAGCTCAATGCTTGAAGCATTGCGAAGAGCTGCTGGCAAAACGCACGAAAGTGCTGTTTGAATGAATGCTTACGAGCCTGCTGCTGCCTACCACTGCTCAGTCAGACTGCTCTATCAAATAATTATAACATCATAACACACAGAAATACGAGCCTTTGGTCATTAATATGGTAGAATCCGGAAACTATCATTTCGAAAACAAAAGTTTATTTTTTCAGTGAAATACGGAACCGTTACGTATTTTATCTGACGGGTGGCATCCATAAGTCTAAATATTCCTGTTACATTGCACAACCTTCAATGTTATGACATAATTACATAAAATTCTGGCAAATTAGTTCGCAACGAGCCAGGCGGCCCAAACTGTTGCATGTACCCTGACTCTGCGTGCAATGAACGCAAGAGAAGTGCCACAATTTCACCTGGTTAATATTGCCTGCTAACATGGATTTATTTTTAGCTAAATATGCAGGTTTAAAAATATATACTTCTATGTATTGATTTTAAGAAAGGCATTGATGTTTATGGTTAGGTACAATCGTGTAACGATTGTGCTTTTTTCTCAAATGCGCTTTTGTTAAATCATCCTCCATTTGGCGAAGTTGGCTGTCTTTGTTAGGAAGAAATAGTCTTCACACAGTTCGCAACGAGCCAGGCGGCCCATACTGCTGCATATACCCTGACTCTGTTGCAAGAGAAGTGACACAATTTACAGAGTGAAAAGAAATTCATGTTAGCAGGCAATATTAACTAAGTATGCAGGTTTAAAAATATATACTTGTGTATTGATTTTAAGAAAGGCTTTGATGTTTATGGTTAGGTTCACGTTGGAGCAACGACAGTCCTTTTTCGCGAATGTGCACCGCATCGATTATATGCAACGCAAGATAAACTAGTAATATCATCAACCATGTGTAGTTAACTAGTGATTATGATTGATTGATTGATTGTTTTTAAAAGATAAGTTTAATGCTAGCTAGCAACTTACCTTGGCTTCTTACTGCATTCACGTAATAGGCAGGCTCCTCGTGGAGTGCAATGTAAGGCAGGTGGTTAGAGCGTTGGACTAGTTAACCGTAAGGTTGCAAGATTGAATCCCCGAGCTGACAAGGTAAAAATCTGTCGTTCTGCCCCTGAACAAGGCAGTTAACCCACCGTTCCTAGGCCGTCATTGAAAATAAGAATGTGTTCTTAACTGACTTGCCTAGTTAAATAAAGGTGTGAAGAAAAAAAGAAAAGAAAAAATCGGCCTCCAAAAATACAGATTTCAAATTGTAATAAACTTGAAATCGGCCCTAATTAATCGGCCATTCCGATTAATCGGTCGACCTCTAATGCGTACCCAGCACTCCGCTCCATATCCTGTTCTGTCCTACCCTAGCGTTGAAGTCACCCAGCAAAAAAGCTTGTCATTCCTGGGGATGCGGTAAAGGGCCTCATCTAGTGACTGGTAGAAGCAGTCATTTGCCTCATTTTTAGATGGTAACGTTGTTGCGTATGCACTGAGAAGAGTGGCATAGCGCATCTTGGCTAGGAGGATACGGAGAGACGTGAGTCTTTCACTTATGCCGACAAGTGTTTTTGGTGAGACGGAGTAAGAGGCTGGTCTTAATTGCCAGTCCCACACGTGCTGATGTTGTCCATCCAGAGGGTAACCTTTCCAGGAAGAAGCGAGTGGGCACTTTTTAGGCCACATTTTCTAGGCCTCTCCCCTGCTGGGGTGAGCAGTGTGGCTCCTAAATAGGGCAGCTCAGTCACATGTCCTGTCGAGAGCAGCTGCCACTGAAGTCCCCACTGCTGGCGTCCGTAATAGCCCTGTGCCACTGGCGTGCAGGGGTCTGATTAAGGTCTCCCAGTGCATTCACTCCTGTCACCAGACACCCCGACACAGCAGTCTTGGTCATGGAGAGGCTTTGTTCCGACAAGGGGGGACTTGTGCATGAAGTTGCTCCCCAATTCACCACAAGGGCTAGCTGGTGGCAGCAAGCTCTAAGCGAGATTATGTAGGCACTACTGCACTAGATGCGTCACATTCACCCTGCAGTTTACCGCCGAGACACACACACACACACACACACACACACACACACACACACACACAGGCGTAATAGAGATCTCTGTGTTGTGTTTTTTCCAGATGAAAAATTCCATTCCATTTGTGTCCATGTGTAAGAAGTGTATCATCCCCAAACCAGCCAGAACTCACCACTGTGTCATCTGCAACACGTAAGGCAAACTTTGGTTACCCCTAACCATAGATCTAGGATCAGATGTCCCTATCATAACCATTAGGGGAATTAAATATCTGACGGGAATACTAATTCTATCTAGTCGATGACAACTCATTACCCTGGTTCAGTATAGTAGCGTTGTAGATGTCTAACTTTAACACGACAGCTTCTACTTCACAGGTGCATTTTGAAAATGGACCATCATTGTCGTATCCTTTTTAAATGGAGTTGGGAGAGTAGAGATTGATTGGTAGTGTACTGGTAATGTCACGGTATCAGGGATGGTTGACACCATTTAGATTGTCTACCATAGCTGCATCTTTTATAAGCAAGTCTGCGAGGCACAAAAATGAAGATTATTGCACAGTATTTTGAGGACGGGTGTTAGTGTTTATCGTTTCCTCCTTGACTCTGGTTCCCCCCAGCGTGGCTGAATAACTGTGTCGGCCATTTTAACCAGCGCTACTTCTTCTGCTTCTGTGTCTCCTTGACCCTGGGCTGTGTCTACTGCAGCATCAGTGGCCGGAACCTCTTCCTAGATGCTTATAGGGCTCATAGTGCTATAGAGGTACACACAAACCCTTTGAGGGAGACCTGCGTCTGCTGGTCTTGGTCTGCTGGGCTTCTATTGTTGAGAGGGTCACGGTCTACTTTAACCGTCTCTGTGTTCAATTTGAACTCTTGAAGTGTTTCTTCTGTTTGTCTAACTCTTGGTGGTCTGGGGGTGTGGTTTTGCGTTGTCCCGAGAGCGCTTCAAACACATGGACTTTGATAAATCAGGTGTCCCGGTGATGGGGAAGGGGCAACTCTTAGGCATCTTACCGCCTGTGCAGGTAGTACACACACACACACACACACACACACACACACACACACACACACACACACACACACACACACACACACACACACACTGCCCCTCTCACTTCATTGGCCTCTCCTGGTTACTTTCTTGTTCTTTCGTGGTGGTGGTTCAATAGATGACTTTTAAAGGGTGATGTTTTTCATACGGTATTTGATACTCCTAAAACAGGTGACTTAAGCACAACCCTGGGTCCCGACTAGGATAAGTTTTTCCTATTTTAGGTGTTTGTATGACCTCTGTCTGTCGTCAATCAGAGCACCTACCAGACTCCCCCCTTAACGTTCAGAGACGAGATGTTCCACAAGAGTATCATTTACATGTGGGTGTTAACCAGGTGAGATGTACGTCACGAGATGACTGTTATTATTACTGTATTTTAGTGAGTTTTACACAGTGATGTTAAAAGCACATTGTTTCCCAATGGCGTTAGAAGCTCAGCCCCACAGTACTGTGTGTTGTCATTGGCTGTTTGGCAATAAAACAGTTCAAATTAAACCTGCGACTGGTCATTTTAGCGTGGTGGCTGTAGTTCTTGGGGGGCTGACTATCTGGCACGCAGTGCTGATATCCCGAGGAGAGACCAGCATAGAGAGACACCTCAACAGCAAGGAGACCAAACGGATGCGGAGACGTGGCAAGGTTCATGCACGCTAGCGCGCGTACACACACACACACACACACACGCCTTGTCTTACAGTTGGCGGACACAAGCTATTCAAACTGTTCTCCTATTTCCTCCCAGGTGTACAAGAACTCCTTTAACTATGGCAGACTGAACAACTGGAAAGTCTTCTTAGGTGTGGAGAGGAAAAGGTTAGTTAGATGCTTCTCCTCTCCGGGCTGTGTGACAATCTATTGATCTGCACGGATATTTAACACGCACATCATGTGACCGTTGTGGTCAGAAATAAAACACTATTACTAAGTATTGTATTTAGTTGTGGTAACGTCTGCCTCTCTTCTCTCTCCAGTCATTGGCTGACGCGAGTCATCATGCCCTCTGGACATGTCCCCATTGGGAACGGCCTCACCTGGGACATCTATCCATTCAGAAAAGACATGATGCCCGTCTGAGCCAAATACAAAATGAGGAAACACCTGATGGCTGTCTGACCCCTGACCCCACAGACTCTGTCCACACAGAACTACATCTCCCAGGGGCCCCTGCTCCCTACATATACCGATGTCACATGACCAGGTTTTGTAGACGAGCAGGAGAGTGAATACTGGGAGGACAACAGGGAAGAGATGGGGAATGTTTGCTGCTCCTAAGTGAAACAACCCTACAAAATGTTTCAACCCTGGTCCTGGCACAGTGGTCTGGGCTTGTGTAATAAAGGCCAACCACACTCCAGAACTTGTAATGATGTGGGGATGAACTGTTTCATAATGTTTTCAGACTGTGCTACAGAGTACCACAGTATGAGTCGTTATATTACCCATAAGACCTAGAGGTCAAACAGGGAAATTATTCCAATTATTTTTCCCCCCCATTCACTTTTCCCATAGGGTTTTTTAAAAACACTTAAATTATGGGCTGGGTTTTGTTCTGATAACTGTAAATCTTTCTAGGACAAGGTGACTTATCAATATATTTGCCTGTATTCACCCCCCCCCCCCCAAAAAAAAAAATGAAACGCTACTGTGACTATCATAAAGAACTACAAATGCCATGATGATCAGGATGAGACTTCCGAATCAAGGAAAAGGTAAGAATCTCGGGATTAACTATCTAATGTCAGCTAAATGTAATGAATACATTGGCACCATTTCTTTAGATGGACAATTCTGTCAACTGTCTGCAAGTTTTCAATTGACAGAATACCTGTTAGCAAAGGTGTTAGCTAGAGATGACTTGCAGGGATTTGTAGTATTTCATGATGTCTACTTTGACGCTAATTACTATTTTGATTTAAGTCACCTTGTCAGAGAGTTACATGGTTATCAAAACGTCACGCCAGGGTAACTACACAAAACACAGCCATTATTTTAGGTGTTTCTTAAATCTCCTATGGGGAAAAATGAATGGTGGAAAAACGCTAGGTTTTATGGGTATTATGACACGTCCACAATAGGACTCTGGTGTACATTAGGCATGTCAAACTCATTCCATGGAGGGCCAAGTGTCTGCAGGCTTTTGTGTTTTTCCTTTCAATTAAGCCCTAGACAACCAGGTGTGGGGAGTTCCTTACTAATTAGTGACCTTAACTCATCAAGTACAAAGGAGGTACTTGATGAGCGATGTCTGTTTGCGATGTTACATTTCCTTAAAACAATAACAAATGTGGATCTCGGCTCGAATCTATTTTTAACATTGTCATAAAGAGCACATTCAAAATCATAAAACATGTTATCCCATCTTGACATTGAGAAAAATCACTGAAAAGGGGTTGACGGTAATGGTTAACGATGTCATAAATCAGCCATAACTCCCCTTGCTACCGGGAGAATGGAATCAAGGGAGGGGCATTTGAATGCAAGCTTAACAAAACATTTGAACTTGTTTAAACATCTACCAATGAGTAACGGGGTTAACGTGTTATGCTCGATGCACTCGGTCTTCTACCCCCAAAAGCACCGTATGTCTGTACAGTAGGACAGTTACATGCAATGTTACATTTGTTGACCCTGGAGTTATGTTATGTTACCACCCCCATGTTCTGTATTGTTCAGTTGACGGTATGATATAAAAAAGTAGTAGACTCTGACACCTGTGTTCGCGTCTATCCTTCACACTTAACATGTGGCGACAAGGATGGCTGAATTTCCCCTACCACCACCCTCTCCTATTTTTGCTCTGCCAGGTGAGCCCCCGGCTCCATGGTCTCTTTGGATTCAAACTTCTGAAACATACATTTTAACAAGCTGGGCTTACAGGACGTGAGTGATGCTAGGCTAAAAGCACTGCTGCTACACTGCCTAGGCGCAGAGGGACAGTGTGTGTTCGGGACACTCAGCTACACAAGTCCCCTCCTCTGTCGGTTTCTGTTCCCGACATTGCTGCCTGGTGAGTGTGCACACCAGTATGAGGCAAATCTACTGGGCATAGCTAGCTCGTGTAAATTTGGTGCACTGCAGGACGAAATGGTACGTGAGCAACTCATTGAGCATTAAAACAACAAAGTACGTGAAAGACTGCCAGTGGCAAATCATCAGGTTCGACTAACAAAAGCACTCCAGCTGGCTTTTCAAGTGGATTCTGTGGCAGAATGTGCTGCAAAGCTAGCCTCCTCTCTCCAACCACTCACTCGCTCTCACTGACACGAACCGCTTTGCTCAGACACAATACACAGAGACGCTCCACCCCAGAGCTCCGGTGCCAGCTAAAGGAAGACATCATCGTGCCTATCGATGCATCTCCCTCGATCTCAAACCTGGTGTAAAAAAAATTATCGGGGGGGCCTGCATGCCTGTGTGGACCTTAGAGCAGCAAACAAGGCCATTATCCAAGACAAATACCCTCTGCCCACTGCAGAATAACTCTTCCCTGTTCTATGGCGCCACTGTGTTCACCAAGCTGTACCTCCGTGAGGGATACATATATTGGTTGCAACCTTACAGCGTTCTTCACCCACTTCTGGGTCTTCCGCTACAAGCACATAGCGGTTGGATTAAGCTCCGCCCACAGCTGCTTTCAAAAGATCATGTCGGTCTTTTGCGGGGATCCCAGAGGAGGCCATGTACCTCTGACAGCGTTGTTCACGGGCCCACCACCAGGGTCCATGATGAGTGCCTCAACAGCATGTTCACTGCACTGGCAAAACACCACGTTTTTTTTCTTTCTGCCCCTGCCATAGACTTTGTGGGATTTCGCCTCTTGGCCGAGGGCAATTCCCCGCTCCAACACTGACGCAATCCACCGGATCCCAGAGCCAAACTCTGCTGCCCAGGTTGTATCCTTACTGGGTATGATGGCATACTATCTCTGTTTTCATACCACAGTACTCATCCACAACCGCTCCACTGCGCCACCTGCTAAAGAAAGAGGAGCCCTTGGTCTGGACGCATGCCTGCTCTGATGCTGTGCGTCTCCTTAAAGGGATACCTTCTTAGGATAGGGGGACAGTAGGTAAATCATGCAGCGCCTTGTGTCACGATATGAGATTTTAGAGAAAAAACAAATGTCGGTACATATAAGTCTTATATTGGCTGAAAGCTGAAATTCTTGTTAATATAACTACACTGTCCAATTTACAGTAGCTATTACTGCGAAAAAATGCCATGCTATTGTTTGAGGAGAGCTCCTAACATCAAAACACTTTTTTTTCACTGCGATAGGTTTGATAAATTCACCTCTGAAGGTTAAATGTGTACTTACATTCTGAAATCTTGCTCTGATTTATCATCCAAAGGGTCCCAGAGATAACATGAAGTGTCGTTTTGTTAGATAAAATTATTTTTCATATCCTAAAAAGGTCCATATAGCATGCACGATCGATTTTGTATTTCCACTCATTCAATTTGCAAAGAAAGGAATCTCTGAAAATCTAACCCTAAACGTTGTTTCAACCTGTCAAATCACGTTCGTATGTATTCCTCAGAGATCCTAGAACATAACCAGACTTCACTATATCATTAGGGGTGTAGTATATCCTATAGGACACCAAATTTGGTCAGAGAGCGACGCCTTCATGGCACGCCGATGACGCGCGGGCGGTCTTCACTTGATCAACTGTATCTTTGTCAAATAAGCACCAATCGGGGGAGTATCTGGTAACCCCGTATATGTCGTAAAATGTAGCTGCTAACCTTGTGCGACAGCAAGTCTTTTCCCTTTGGACAAAAATTATAAGAATATGGAGAGTTATGAAGTTATGAAACTGGGGGTTTTGCAAATGTTGAACTTATAATATGGCTACTAATACTGGAAAAGCTAAATCAAAGTCCAAGTATATATAGGTTTGACGATATTCTTGCAGAAAAATATAATGTGAATGTAAATGTCTCTTTCACGATT
The DNA here is from genome assembly GCF_045679555.1 of Salvelinus alpinus. Lineage (NCBI taxonomy): Eukaryota > Metazoa > Chordata > Actinopteri > Salmoniformes > Salmonidae > Salvelinus > Salvelinus alpinus. The sequence continues at coordinate 4,841,767 of NC_092117.1, forward strand.
TGCCCAAATGTACCTGGGTGACTTCATACAAAACGTAATGTAGTTTGCTCATACTTTAAGTCTGAAACTTTGCACATACACTGCTGCCATCTAGTGGACACCATCGGAATTACAACCAGAGTGATGGCTAGATGTGGGACCTTTCTGTTGCGTTTCAAAGATGGTGGTAGAAATGTTCTTCTACCAGATATATTGTGTTATATTCTCCTAAATACAATTCACATTTCCACAAACTTCAAAGTGTTTCCTTTCAAATGGTACCAATTTTTATTTTTATTTTTTTATTTTACCGTTATTTTACCAGGTAAGTTGACTGAGAACACGTTCTCATTTGCAGCAACGACCTGGGGAATAGTTACAGGGGAGAGGAGGGGGATGAATGAGCCAATTGTAAACTGGGGATTATTAGGTGACCATGATTGTTTGAGGGCCAGATTGGGAATTTAGCCAGGACACCGGGGTTAACACCCCTACTCTTACGATAAGTGCCATGGGATCTTTAATGACCTCAGAGAGTCAGGACACCCGTTTAACGTCCCATCCGAAAGACGGCACCCTACACAGGGCAGTGTCCCCAATCACTGCCCTGGTGCATTGGGATATTTTTTTTAGACCAGAGGAAAGAGTGCCTCCTACTGGCCCTCCAACACCACTTCCAGCAGCATCTGGTCTCCCATCCAGGGACTGACCAGGACCAACCCTGCTTAGCTTCAGAAGCAAGCCAGCAGTGGTATGCAGGGTGGTATAATATGTATATCCTTGCTTCTTGTGGTTTCAAAATTTCTAAGCGCCCCCAAACTTTTGAACGGTAGTGTATATGCCAATTATGTGATGGTCTGATCGCATTCTGTCCCCTATCAACACTTTTTTAAACTTTTGGTGCCAGAGAGGATGACATAAGAAAGTAATCAAAACGACTAGCTTGATTTAAGCCTCTGCCATGTATATCTCAGGGTATTTAAGCTTCCATATATCCACTAATTCCAATATATCCATGGCATTCATGATTTCCTTAAGTGCATGAGGGTGATAATTTGTAGCATAATTTCCTTTACGGTCCATAGAGGTATTTAAAACCGTATTATAATCTCCCGCCATGATAATAGAGTATTGTGTTTCTTGTAGGGTTGATAAATTATTATATATATTTTCAAAGAAGCATGGATCATCATTATTTGGACCTTATAGGTTAATAAGCCATATCTGTTTATTGTCCAATAACATGTTTAAGTTCATCCATCTACCTCGAGGATCTGTTTGGACAATTTGCACATTTGGATCAAAATTGCTGTTAATTAATATCATCACCCTTTTGAATTTATTTGCCCATGGGAGAAATATATTTCCCCAGTACTTTTTCCACAAAACTTCTAAAATTGTTGAATGAGTTTCCTGTAAACAATAGATATTATATTCCTTCTCTTTTAGCCAGGTAAATACTGATCGTCTTTTCTTATTATCTGCTAAGCCATTACAATTATAACTGGCTATACATATTTCACTATTTACCATAATGAAATACAAGTTTTAAATCTATCATCTTATATGTTTGTAAACTCCCCATTAAAACCGGGACTCATCGTTCAAAAAGAACACACAGTGCCACCCACAGAACAGAAGCAGATCAACCGCCAAAAGCATTTCCATCACCCTCAACTCGATTTGTATTATATATAGCTATTAAAATATATATATATTTTTAAAATCCTGCTTATCTTAATTTCCATAATTAACTATTAATATTTGCAATAATGTACAGGGAAATTCTTGAGGGAAACCTGTTTCAGTCTTCCAGAGATTTGAGACTGGGGCGGAGGTTCACCTTCCAGCAGGACAACGACCGTAAGCATACTGCTAAAGCAATACTAGTGGTTTAAGGGGAAATATTGAAATGTCTTGGAATGGACTAGTCAAAGCCCAGACCTCAATCCAATTGAGAATCTGTGGTATGACTTAAATATTGCTGTACACCAGCTGAACCCATCCGACTTGAAGGAGCTGGAGCAGTTTTGCCTTGAATAATGGGCAAAAATCCCAGTGACTAGATATGCCAAGCTTATAGAGACATACCACAAGAGACTTGCAGCTGTAATTTCTGCAAAAGGTGGCTCTACAATGTATTGACTTTGGGGGGGTGAATAGTTATACACGTTCAAGTTCAGTTTTTTTGTCTTATTTCTTGTTTGTTTCACAATAGAACATATTTTGCATCTTCAAAGTGGTAGGCATGTTGTGTAAATCAAATGATACAAACCCCCAAAAATCTATTTTAATTCCAGGTTGTAAGGCAACAAAATAGGAAAAATGCCAAGGGGGGTGAATACTTTCGCAAGCCACTGTAATGAGGAAGGAAGCACATGATATTGTTCCACGATTCTGTGTACCACAAAGGTTAGATAGCGAAAGGGGGGCACATTTCAACTCGAAGACAATGAAAGAACTGTGTGACATGATGCAAATTAAGAGAAATTAGCATGAACTGTTTCACCTGGAAAGTTTTGGAATGTAGAACGTTATAATGGCATTCTGAAAAATAAACTGGGAAAAAATGTGCTCAAACAGGACTTACCTGGGTGGATGCGCTACCCATAGCCTTGTTTTCAATGCGTTCCACCCCAGTCAGGAAAACTGGCCTCAGTCCATATGAAGTACTGATGGCCTGTCCCATGAGGGACCCCGCAATACCACCAGCTGCTGCCCCAGATCTGCATCTGTTGGATGACACTATGATGAAGTACTGTATATCTCCTCTAACTAACTGCATTTGAGCTGTTCACTTACAGGTCTCTGCTGCCCAAACTCCTCCAGATGACCCTCCCCATCACATTCTCGAGCCCTGAGATTGGGTAATGGTCAGGAGGCACAACAGAGGTGAATAACCTTTCAAACCCAGGTGGAAGGGACCACATCAGATTGCCCACACCGCCCCAACGGCAGAAAAGGGAAAGATGCCTGGATCCACGCCTCCCACTGTAAGCAAGTAGTAGAACCGGGAGAAGATGTTAGGGTTAGGGTTAGGGTTACTCCTGCAACCCAGTAGGGGCACTGTGCTTACCCTGGGACTCGCAGCCATTGTGGCTGTGGGCACCCTCTGGGTGGTAGCAGACTTAGAGCCAGAGGTGGGTGAACGTCCTACTAACCACTTCCCAACCTCTCCGTTCCAACGAGGCCCGGCTTCCATAGGGGGAAGCCCAGAACTAGATGACCCCGCTGACCTGAACCTGGACACTGATGACCCCGCGGAACTGAGAATAAGAAAAAGAGGACATTAACTTTATGGGGTTTTCCATGTGTCAATCATTTTCTTACCATTATCTAGTAATGTCTCTGTACTACAGAATGTATCAGATTGTTGGGTTTGTGGATTGTTACCAGACAGTGCTGAGACTATGCCATTACTTGCTATACCCCTCGGTGCGTATGAAATATTGATGTGGACCAAAGCAGGTAACCTTACAGACCGCGAGCTTGATTGGGTGGAGGATGAGGTGTTTTACATGAGAAGATTTGATTTGAATAATCCCAGCTCTCTGCCCAAGCAACCCATCCCCCTGGCCTACTCTCCCCCGTTATTTGTGTTACTTAGCAAATGGAACTGGTCTCCAGTTGGGGGAAAGTCATTGTAAGTATAACATTTCTGTCTACAATAACCTTACTCTGCCCTTACTACTGAGAAATGGAACATTCCACCCTAACATGTAGTTGGGAATACATTATACATTTAAGAATGTCAGTGTGTATGCTAAATCCACTTCCTCAGTAAGTGGAACTATGTGCAGTGCATTCAGAAAAGTATTCAGAACTCTTGACTTTTTCCACATTTTGTTACGTTAGAGCCTTATTCTAAAATGTATTAAATCATTTTTTTCTCTCATCAATCTACACACAATACGCATAATGACGAGCAAAAAAAGGTTTTAGAATTTTTTCAAATGAATAAAAATTAATTTAATTTAATATCACATTTAGATAAGTATTCAGACCCTTTACTCCATACTTTGTTGAAGCACATTTGGCAGCGATTACAGCCTTGAGTCTTCTTGGGTATGACTTGGCACACCTGTATATGGGGAGTTTCTCCCATTTCTCACTACAGATCCTCTCAAGCTCTGTGAGGTTAAATGGGGAGCGTCACTGCACAGCTATTTCCAGGTATCTCCAGAGATGTAAGATCGGGTTCCTGTCACGCCCTGATCTGTTTCACCTGTCCTTGTGCTTGTCTCCACCCCCTCCAGGCGTCGCCCATCTTCCCCACTTAACCTCTTGGTATTTATACCTGTGTTTTCTGTCTGTCTGTGCCAGTTCGTCTTGTTTAGCAGCGTTTGTTCTGTCAGCCCTGAGCCTGCCTGCCGTCCTGTACCTTTGCTCCACCTTGGGATTACTGAACTCTGCCTATCCCTGAGCCTGCCTGCCGTCCTGCACCGTTGCTCCTACTCTGGATTATCGACCCCTGCCTGCCTTGACCTGTCGTTTGCAGGTCAAGGCAGCAAGGCAGTAAACAATAAACATTGTTACTTCACACAGTCTGCACTTGGGTCTTACCTTGATACCTGATAGTTCCAGTCCGGGCTCTGGCAGGGACACTCAAGGACATTCAGAGACTTGTCCACTCCTGCGTTGTCTTGGCTGTGTGCTTCGGGTCATTGTCCTGTTGGAAGGTGAACCTATGCCCCAGTTTGAGGTCCTGAGTGCTCTGGAGCGAGTGACATCGGGTTCTTGGTTACCTCCCTGAACTAGGCCCTTCACCCCCAATTGCTCAGTTTGCCCAGCGGCCAGCTCTAGGAAGAGTCTTGGTGGTTCCAAACCTCTTCCATTTAAGAATGATGGAGGCCACTGTGTTCTTGGGGACCTTCAATGCTGCAGAATTGTTTTGGTATCCTTCCTACAAACTGGTCAGGATCATGCTATGCTGCCTCTGTTGTTCCTGCTGTGCGTGCTACCTCAGTACCCCCAAATCACCCTTTGTCCCACTTGTATAGGAGGACCATTATAGCTGGCACTGCAAAAAAAAAAACAATTCTGCATTAATTCCCTAACTGCTTCACGGAAACATGGCTAACTCAAGAGACGCTAACGGAGTCGGTGCAGCCAGCTGGTTTCTTCACGCATCGCGCCGACAGAAACAAACATCTTTCTGGTAAGAAGAGGGGCGGGGGTGTATGCCTTATGATCAACGAGACGTGGTGTGATCATAACAACATACAGGAACTCAAGTCATTCTGTTCACCGGATCTAGAATTCCTCACAATCAAATGTCGACCGCATTATCTACCAAGGGAATTCTCTTCGATTATAATCACAGCCGTATATATTCTCCCCCAAGCAGACACATCGATGGCCCTGAACGAACTTTATCTGACTCTTTGTAAACTGGAAACCACACACCCCGAGGCTGCATTCATCGTAGCTGGGGATTTTAACAAGGCTAATCTAAAAACAAAACTCCCTAAATTCTATCAGCATATCGATTGTGCTACCAGGGCTGGTAAAACCCTGGATCATTGTTACACTAACTTCCGCGACGCATATAAGGCCCTCTCCCGCCCTCCTTTCGGAAAAGCTGACCACGACTCCATTTTGTTGCTTCCAGCCTACAAACAGAAACTAAAACAACAAGCTCCCGCGCTCAGGTCTGTTCAACGCTGGTCCGACCAATCTGATTCCACGCTTCAAGACTGCTTCGATCACGCGGATTGGAATATGTTCCGCATTGCGTCCAACAACAACATTGACGAATATGCTGATTCGGTGAGCGAGTTCATTAGAAAGTGCATTGACGATGTCGTACCCACAGCAACGATTAAAACATTCCCAAACCAGAAACCGTGGATTGACGGCAGCATTCGAGTGAAACTGAAAGCGCGAACCACTGCTTTTAACCAGGGCAAGGTGACCGGAAGCATGACCGAATACAAACAGTGTAGCTATTCTCTCCGCAAGGCAATCAAACAAGCTAAGTCCCAGTACAGAGACAAAATAGAGTCGCAATTCAACAGCTCAGACACAAGAGGTATGTGGCAGGGTCTACAGTCAATCACGGATTACAAAAAGAAAACCAGCCCCGTCGCGGACCAGGATGTCTTGCTCCCAGACAGGCTAAATATGTTTTTTGCTCGCTTTGAGAACAATACAGTGCCACTGACACGGCCCGCTACCAAAACCTGCGGGCTCTCCTTCACTGCAGCCGAGGTGAGTAAAACATTTAAACGTGTTAACCCTCGCAAGGCTGCAGGCCCAGACGGCATTCCCAGCCGCGTCCTCAGAGCATGCGCAGACCAGCTGGCTGGTGTGTTTACAGACATATTCAATCAGTCCTTATCCCAGTCTGCTGTTCCCACATGCTTCAAGAGGGCCACCATTGTTCCTGTTCCCAAGAAAGCTAAGGTAACTGAGCTAAACGACTACCGCCCCGTAGCACTCACTTCCGTCATCATGAAGTGCTTTGAGAGACTAGTCAAGGACCATATCACCTCCACCCTACCGGACACCCTAGACCCACTCCAATTTGCTTACCGACCCAACAGGTCCACAGACGACGCAATCGCAACCACACTGCACACTGCCCTAACCCATCTGGACAAGAGGAATACCTATGTGAGAATGCTGCTCATCGACTACAGCTCAGCATTTAACACCATAGTACCCTCCAAACTCGTCATCAAGCTCGAGACCCTGGGTCTCGACCCCGCCCTGTGCAACTGGGTTCTGGACTTCCTGACGGGCCGCCCCCAGGTGGTGAGGGTAGGTAACAACATCTCCACCCCGCTGATCCTCAACACTGGGGCCCCACAAGGGTGCGTTCTGAGCCCTCTCCTGTACTCCCTGTTCACCCACGACTGCGTGGCCATGCACGCCTCCAACTCAATCATCAAGTTTGCGGATGACACTACAGTGGTAGGCTTGATTACCAACAACGACGAGACGGCCTACAGGGAGGAGGTGAGGGCCCTCGGAGTGTGGTGTCAGGATAATAACCTCACACTCAACGTCAACAAAACAAAGGAGATGATTGTGGACTTCAGGAAACAGCAGAGGGAGCACCCCCCTATCCACATCGACGGGACAGTAGTGGAGAAGGTGGAAAGTTTTAAGTTCCTCGGTGTACACATCACGGACAAACTGAATTGGTCCACCCACACAGACAGCGTTGTGAAGAAGGCGCAGCAGCGCCTCTTCAACCTCAGGAGGCTGAAGAAATTCGGCTTGTCACCAAAAGCACTCACAAACTTCTACAGATGCACAATCGAGAGCATCCTGTCGGGCTGTATCACCGCCTGGTACGGCAACTGCTCCGCCCACAACCGTAAGGCTCTCCAGAGGGTAGTGAGGTCTGCACAACGTATCACCGGGGGCAAACTACCTGCCCTCCAGGACACCTACACCACCCGATGTCACAGGAAGGCCATAAAGATCATCAAGGACAACAACCACCCAAGCCACTGCCTGTTCACCCCGCTACCATCCAGAAGGCGAGGTCAGTACAGGTGCATCAAAGCAGGGACCGAGAGACTGAAAAACAGCTTCTATCTCAAGGCCATCAGACTGTTAAACAGCCACCACTAACATTTAGCGGCCGCTGCCAACATACTGACTCAACTCCAGCCACGTTAATATGGGAATTGATGGAATTATGTAAAAATGTACCACTAGCCACTTTAAACAATGCCACTTAATTATAATGTTTACATACCCTACATTACTCATCTCATATGTATATGTATATACTGTACTCTATATCATCTACTGCATCTTGCCATCTTTATGTAATACATGTATCACTAGCCACTTTAAACTATGCCACTTTATGTTTACATACCCTACATTACTCATCTCATATGTATATACTGTACTCTATACCATCTACTGCATCTTGCCTATGCCGTTCTGTACCATCACTCATTCATACATCTTTATGTACATATTCTTTATCCCTTTACACTTGTGTGTATAAGGCAGTAGTTGTGGAATTGTTAGGTTAGATTACTTGTTGGTTATTACTGCATTGTCGGAACTAGAAGCACAAGCATTTCGCTACACTCGCATTAACATCTGCTAACCATGTGTATGTGACAAATAAAATTTGATTTGATTTGATTATGGCATGACAAATGTGCTTGATTCCGTTAGAGAACTAGCAAATGAAGTAGAAAGAATGGGTAATGCTACTGCTATGGAAGAATTAACTGCTGAACTTGTGGCTGTGCGTACTATGGTCTTACAGAATATATTGGCTTTGTATATTCTCCTAGCATCTAAGAGAGGGGTTTGTGCGGTGGAGGGTCAAGAATGCTGTACTTACATTCCAGACTCCTCTATTGGTGTTGCTGAGTCAGTTGACACAATCAGACCGGTGATTTGTTACTGTAAACAAGCGAGATAACGAGTGGGGTTGGGATCTGTTTGCATGGGTGAAAACTAGCCCGGGGAACATTGGAACTCTCGTGGTGCAATGTCTCCTACGACTGGTTGGAGTCCTTTTGCTATCATTCTGTCTGTTTTCATGCCTGATGACGTCAGTGAGGAGATTGTGTGAAACAACTTCTCAGGAGTTATGTTCTGTGTTGAAGTGAGATGTTATGCCTTTCATAGACTCCTGTTAGGTCTGCACCCTAACACAAGGCTATTGGGTTCTGGAACTGTTGCTTGTATAGAACTGTTGTGTAAACAATATGATTGTATTATCACCTCCCACTATATAAGGGACATGTGACCATTTACTCTTCGAGCTCCTTCCCTGACTGCGATCAGAGACGGATCTACCTGGCAGCTGCTCACATACATTAAAAGCTTCACTATTATCCAATAAAATTAGTCTCTGCCTAATCTTTGGATTGAGTTTTCCACGACAGGGGTGATGCTGTTGCCCATCAGATTTCATATTATGCCAATTTGTCAAAGTTATCAATTAGGAAGATGGTGCTGTAACGCATGAAAAGTGAATGACTGTTGATGTTCAGAGCACTCTCCTAATGCTATGTTGAATGAGCACCACGGATGAAGGAGGGGGAGATGTTAAATAAATAAATAAATAAATATACACTGAGTGTACAAAACATTAAGAACACCTTCCTAATATTGGCATCAGAACAGCCTCAATTGGTCGGGCATAGAAGCTACAAGTTCTCAAAAGCGTTCCACATATTGACTCCAATGCTTACCACAGTTGTGTCAAGTTGGCTGGATGTCCTTTGGGTGGTGGACCATTCTTGATACACACAAGAAACTGTTGAGCGGGGGAAACCCAGCAGCGTTGCAGTTCTTGACACAACCGGCACCTAATTCTTTGTCTTGACCATTCACCCTCTGAATGGCACACATACAGTACACAATCCATGTCTCCGTTGTCTCAAGGCTTAAAAAACATTCTTTAACCTCTCTCCTGCCTTTCATCTACACTGATTGAAGTGAATTTAACAAGTGACCTCAATAAGGGATCATACTGTAGCTTTCACCTGGCTTCACCTGTTAAAAGTCCATGTCACGGAAAGAGCAGGTGTTCTAAATGTGTTATGGATTATTGTAATGTTGCCTTTTTATGTGTTTGCTAAGATGATGTATGTTTTGTATTGTTACCTTGTACATGCTTGGATAGACTATGATCTGTACATTTCTAATACCTTTTTTTTTTAAGTTGTTGAGTGAAATTAGCACCTGTCAATCTCGGACGTGTATTAAGTATGAGTGTAAAGTCGACTTGAATGCTGAAAACCAAAACTTATCAAACTTAATTTACCAGGACAGATAGTTGACAGACACACATAATTGGATGGCAACAATCATCACAGACACCATTGTAAAGTACTGTGTGATATATTTCTTGCTGAATATTTAATATAGTGAAACAAAATGTTTTATATATATGCTTCAAACTACAGATTTACAGTGGCTTCAGAAAGTATTGACACCCCTTGACTTTTTCCAAATGTTGTTGTGTTACAGCCTGTATTTAAACATTTATTAAATTGAGATGCTATGTCACTGGTCAGCACACAATACCCCATAATGTTGAATTATATATAAAAAAAAAATGTTTTACAAATTAACCCTGTTATAGCAAGTTTAAATAAGTTCAGGAGTGAGAATGCTGCAGGGACTCACTCTGTGTGCAATAATAGTGTTTAACATGATTTTTGAATGAATACATCATCTCTGTACCCCACACATACAATTATCTGTAAGCTCAGTCAAGCAGTGAATTTCAAACACAGATTCAATCACAGACCAGGGAGGTTGTCCAATGCCTCTCAAAGAATGGCACCTATTGGTAGATGGGGAAACATTTAAATAGCAGACATTGAATATCCCTTTGAGCATGGTGAAGTTATTAATTACACTTTGGATGGTGTATTAATAGACCCGGTCACTACAAAGATACAGGCGTCCTTTCTAACTCAGTTGCCGGAGAGGAAGGAATTTCACCATGAGGGATTTCACCATGAAGCCAAAAGTGACTTTAAAAATGTTGAGTTTAATGACTGCGATAGGAGAAAACTGAGTATGGATCAACAACATTGTAGTTCCTCCACAATACTAGCCTAAATGACAGAGTGAAAAGAAGGAAGCTTGTACAGAATACAAATATTCCAAAACATGCATCCGGTTTGCAATAAGGCACTAAAGTGAAACAGTAAAAAATGTGGTAAAGAAATTAACTTCATGTCCTGAATACAAAGTGTTATGTTTGGGGCAAATCCAACACAAACCTACTGAGTACCACTCTTCATATTTTCAAGCATGGTGGTGGCTGTATCATGTTATGGGTATGCTTGTCATTGGCAAGGACTAGGGAATTTTTGTCTGTCTAGCAATGATCAATAACCAACTTGACAGAGCATAAAGATTTTTTTTTTTTGTGCAAATATTGTACAATCCAGGTGTGCAAAGCTCTTAGAGACGTACCCAAAAACACTCACAGCTGTAATCGCTGCCAAAGATGATTCTAACATGTATTGACTCAGGGGGTTGATCAAGATACATTAGTTACATTAGATACATTAGATACATTATCTAATCAAGATACATTAGTGTTTTCTTTTTCATACATTTTCTTTTGCACTTTGACAGAGTATTTGTTGTAGATCGTTGACAAAAAAAATCAATTAAATAATTCTAATTTAATCCCACTTTGTAAAAACAAAATGTGGAAAAAGTCAAGGTGTGTGAATACTTTCTGAAGGCACTGTAAGGGCATTGAAGTGGTAAACACAATGGCATAAAGAGGCAAAAAGCATTTAAGAGGAGAACATACATTTACAATGGTTAGCTCACTATTAGCATTACTCACATCAGCCTGTTTATTTATCCAAGTCTCCTGGATGATAACTGGAATACGGGGTAAAGTGCACCAAATTATTTTTAAATCTTGAACATAGAAATGCTACCAATAAGAAGTTACTGAAACTTGTTACAAATCATGGAATCACCCATGATTCACCAAACAATATTTTGAAAGAGGAAGTAAAGTACTTTAAGCATATGTTTTCATTTCAGTCTCCTCCATCTCCACTAACTGAAACTAATTGTATGGACGTTTTTCCTATTAATAATGTAAAATTAACATCTGTACAGAAAGACTCACGTGAAGGCCAAATTACAGAGGAGGAACTTCTTGATGCAATTAAAGAAAACTCCATGGATGGATGGCATACCAGTTGAGGTATACTAAACCTTCTTGATATACTCAGAGGACCGTTATTAGCATGTTTTAACCACTCCTACATAAATGGTAGATTATCGGACACTCATTTCATTATTACTAAAACAGGATCATCCAGTTTGATTTCTATTTGCAACTGTGCTATTTCACAAAAGTTCTGAACCTACAGTACATCTTACAGACCCTGTATGTTTTACATTGGTTATCTTGTTGTTATTAGTCCCACCCTTCAGCTCCATTCAACCCCTCCCATCTATCTCTTAACACCATCCATATTGGATTTCCATTTGCCATATATTTTTCAAATGTGCTGTGTTGCTTCACAAAAGTTCTGAACCTTTCTATTCTCATAGTTTCTACAGATTGTAAAGTAAATATAAAAATGTTAGCGAAAATAATGATTATATTATTGATTGATTATGACTTTTCACATCACCCAGTATTGCAATCTGCAGCGTTAGCTCGAGGTAAATGTTACATTTCTTCAGCCATTCCTGGATCTGTGACCAAAAATGAGCTACATAAATAAATAAATAATCCAATGACTCTGCCTCCTCGCAGCAAAATCTGCAGAGTTGGGAAGGTTGTATCCCCCATATATACAGTTGAAGTTGGAAGTTTACATACACTTAGGTTGGAGTCATTAAAACTCGTTTTTCAACCACTCCACAAATTTCTTGTCAACAAACTATAGTTTTGGAAAGTCGGTAGTTTTGGCAAGTAATTTTTCCAACAATTGTTTACAGACAGATTATTTCACTGCATCACAATTCCAGTGGGTCAGAAGTTTACATACACTAAGACGACTGTGCCTTTAAACAGCTTGGAAAATTCCAGAAAATTATGTCATGGCTTTAGAAGCTTCTGATAGGCTAATTGACATAATTTGAGTCAATTGGAGGTGTACCTGTGGATGTATTTCAAGTTCTACCTTCAAACTCAGTGCCTCTTTGCTTGACATCATGGGAATATCAAAAGATATCAGCCTCAGAAAAATAAATTGTAGACCTCCACAAGTCTGGTTCCTCCTGCACAAACAATAGTATGCAAGTATAAACACCATGGGACAACACAGCCGTCACACCGCTCAGGAAGGAGACGTGTTCAGTCTCCTAGAGATGAACGTATTTTGGTGCGAAAATTGCAAATCAATCCTAGAACAACATCAAAGGACCTTGTGAAGATGCTGGAGGAAACAGGTACAAGACCATCTATATCCACAGTAAAACGAGTCCTATATCGACATAACCTGAAAGGCCGCTCAGCAAGGAAGAAGCCACTGCTCCAAAACCGCCATAGAAAAGCCAGACTACGGTTTGCTATTGCACGTGGTGACAAAGATCGTACTTTTGGAGAAATGTCCTCTGGTCTGATGAAACAAAAATAGAACTGTTTGGCCTTAATGACCATTGTTATGTTGGAGGAAAAAGGGGGATGCTTGCAAGCCGAAGAACACCATCCCAACCGTGAAGCACGGGGATGGCAGCATCATGTTGTGGGGGTGCTTTTCTGCAGGAGGGACTGGTGCACTTCACAAAATAGATGGCATGAGGAGTAAAATGATGTGGATATATTGAAGCAACATCTCAAGACATCAGTCAGGAAGCTAAAGCTTGGTCGCAAATGGGTCTTCCAAATGGACAATGACCCCAAGCATACTTCAAATGTTGTGGCAAAATGGCTTAAGGACAACAAAGTCAAGGTGTTGGAGTGGCCATCACAAAGCCCTGACCTCAATCCTATAGAAAATTTGTGGGCAGAACTGAAATAGCGTGTGCGAGCAAGGAGGCCTACAAACCTGACTCAGTTACACCAGCTCTGTCAGGAGGAATGGGACAAAATTAACCCAACTTATTGTGGGAAGCTTGTGGAAGGCTACCCTAACGTTTGACCCAAGTTAAGCAATTTAAAGGCAATGCTACCAAATACTAATTGAGTGTATGTAAACTTCTGACCCACTGTGAATTTGATGAAATAAATAAAAGCTGAAATGAATCATTCTCTCTACTATTATTCTGTCATTTCACATTCATAAAATTAGGATTAAATGTCAGGAATTGTGAAAAAGGGAGTTTAAATGTCTTCGGCTAAGGAGTATGTAAACTTCCGACTTCAACTGTATATATATAATTGGAAATTATTTTTAATGAATTTATTTGCAAATTATGGTGGAAAATAAGTATTTGGTCACCTACAAACAAGCAAGATTACTGGCTCTCACAGATCTGTAACTTCTTCTTTAAGAGGCTCCTCTGTCCTCCACTCGTTACCTGTTTTAATGGCAGCTGTTTGAACTTGTTATCAGTATAAAAGACACCTGTCCACAACCTCAAACAGTCACACTCCAAACTCCACTATGGCCAAGACCAAAGAGCTGTCAAAGGACACCAGAAACAAAATTGTAGACCTGCACCAGGCTGGGAAGACTGAATCTGCAATAGGTAAGCAGTTTGGTTTGAAGAAATCAACTGTGGGAGCAATTATTAGGAAATGGAAGACATACAAGACCACTGATAATCTCCCTCGATCTGGGGCTCCACGCAAGATCTCACCCCGTGGGGTCAAAATGATCACAGGAACGGCGAGCAAAAATCCCAGAACCACACGGGGGGACCTAGTGAATGACCTGCAGAGAGCTGGGACCAAAGTATCAAAGCCTACCATCAGTAACACACTACGCCGCCAGGGACTCAAATCCTGCAGTGCCAGACGTGTCCCCCTGCTTAAGCCAGTACATGTCCAGGCCCGTCTGAAGTTTGCTAGAGAGCATTTGGATGATCCAGAAGAAGATTGGGAGAATGTCATATGGTCAGATGAAACCAAAATATAACTTTTTGGTAAAAACTCAACTCGTCGTGATTGGAGGACAAAGAATGCTGAGTTGCATCCAAAGAACACCATACCTACTGTGAAGCATGGGGGTGGAAACATCATGCTTTGGGGCTGTTTTTCTGCAAAGGGACCAGGACGACTGATCCGTGTAAAGGAAAGAATGAATGGGGCCATGTATCGTGAGATTTTGAGTGAAAACCTCCTTCCATCAGCAAGGGCATTGAAGATGAAACGTGGCTGGGTCTTTCAGCATGACAATGATCCCAAACACACCGCCCGGGCAACGAAGAAGTGGCTTCGTAAGAAGCATTTCAAGGTCCTGGAGTGGCCTAGCCAGTCTCCAGATCTCAACCCCATAGAAAATCTTTGGAGGGAGTTGAAAGTCCGTGTTGCCCAGCAACAGCCCCAAAACATCACTGCTCTAGAGGAGATCTGCATGGAGGAATGGGCCAAAATACCAGCAACAGTGTGTGAAAACCTTGTGAAGACTTACAGAAAACATTTGACCTCTGTCATTGCAAACAAAGGGTATATAACAAAGTATTGAGATAAGTATTTGGTCAATAACAAAAGTTTATTTTCCACCATAATTTGCAAATAAATTCATTAAAAATCCTACAATGTGATTTTTCTGGATTTTTTTCTCTCATTTTGTCTGTCATAGTTGAAGTGTACCTATGATGAAAATTACAGGCCTCTCTCATCTTTTTAAGTGGGAGAACTTGCACAATTGGTGGCTGACTAAATACCTTTTTGCCCCACTGTACATGTTTCAAACAGACCACCATAGTCCCACCGCCCAACAAAGCGAATGTAACCTGCCTAAATGATTACCGTCCCGTAGCACTAACTTCGGTAGCCATGAAGTGCTTTGAAAGGCTGGTCATGGCTCATGTCAACACCATCATGCCGGAAACCCTAGACCCACTCCAATTCGCATACCTCCCCACAGATCCACAGATGATGCAATGTCAATCGCACTCTACACTGCCCTTTTCCACCTGGACAAAAGGAACACCTATGTGAGAATGCTGTTCATTGACTACAGCTCAGCGTTCAACACCATAGTGCCCACAAATCTCATTACTAAGCTAAGGATCCTGGGACAAAACACCTCCCTCTGCAACTGGATCCTGGACTTCCTGACGGGCCGCCCCCCAGGTGATAACGGTAAGCAACAACACATTTGGCCAAGCACGACTCCAACACCATCATTAAGTTTGCTGACAACACAACAGTGGTAGGTCTGATCAACGAGTACGATGAGACAGCCTATAGGGAGGAGGTCAGAGACCTGGGTGTGGTGCCAGGACAACAACCTCTCCTTCAATGTGAGCAAGACAAAGGAGCTAATCATGGACTATAGGAAAAGGAAGGCCGAACAGGCCCCCATTATCACCTTTCAGGTAAGACCCAAATGCAGACTGTGTTGAAGTAACAATGTTTATTACTGCAACAGGGGCAGGCAAACGACAGGTCAAGGCAGGCAAGCGTTCGATATTCCAGAGTAGAGGCAAAGGTACAGGACGGCAGGCAGGCTCAGGGTCAGGTCAGGCAGAGGTCGGTAATCCAGAGTAGGGGCAAAGGTACAGGACGGCAGGCAGGCTCAGGAAAAGCAAGGTACACAATCAGGAGGGCGAGAAAAAGAGAGACTGGGAAAAAGCAGAAGCAGAGACAAAACGCTGGTTGACTTGAACAAACAAGACGAACTGGCAACAGACAACAGAAAACACAGGTATAAGTACACAGGGGATAATGGGGAAGATGGGCGACACCTGGCGGGGGGTGAAGACAAGCACAAGGACAGGTGAAACAGATCAGGGTGTGACACCCATTAACATTGACGGGGCTGTAGTGGAGCGGATCGAGAGTTTGAAGTTCTTTGGTGTCCAAATCACCAACAAACTATCATGGTCCAAACACACCAAGACCTGTTGCCCCTCAGGAGACTGAAAAGATTTGGAATAGGTCCCCAGATTCTCAAAAAGTTCTACAGCTGCACCATCGAGAGCATCCTAACTGGTTGCAACCCCACCTGGTATGGCAACTGCTTGGCATCTAACCATAAGGCGCTACAGAGGGTAGTGTGTACAGCCCTGTACATCTCTGGGACAACCTTCCTGCCATCCAGGACCTATATACTAGGCGGTGTCAGAGGAAGGCCCCAAAAGTTTTCAAACACTCCAGTCACCAAAGTCATAGACTGTTCTCTTTGCTACCGCACGGCAAGCAGTACCGTAGCGCCAAGTCTAGGTCCAAAAGGCTCCTTAACAGCTTCTACCCCCAAGCGATAAGACTGCTGAACAATTAATCAAATGGCCACCCGGACTATTTACAATGCCCTTTTGTTTTTGCACTGCTGCTACGGGCTGTTTATTTTCCATGCATAGTCACTTTACCCTTACCTACATGTACATATCACCTCGACTAACCTGTACCCCCACACATTGACTCGGTACCGGTACCTCCTGTATATAATATAGCCTCGTTATTGTTATGTAATTTTCTTGTGTTACTTTTTAATTTTATTTTTTTACTTTAGTTATTTAGTAAATATTTTCTTAACTCTATTTCTTGAACTGCGTTATTGGTTAAGGGTTTGTAAGTAAGCATTTCATGGTAAGGTTGTATTTGGCGCATGTGACAAATAACATTTTATTTGATTTAAAAACAAACAAACATGATAACTTCTGTTCACCGGGATGCCATTGTCCCCTTTTACTTTCTCCTTATTGGGAGGCATTGTTTGTATTTTAGGCTACCCTAACAATTTAACCCCAACATATTGTAGATGAGGAGGATGAGATCTTTCACAATTAAGGCTTGGATGGAAACAGACAGTCCCTCACAAACGTTTTTGAATAAGGTCTCTTACCTTCTTAATTGTGGCCAGAGCAATATCTGGGTCCAAGCAGAGCGAAATGGGTCCAAAAAATCAGGTCGCTCTGATCCAGGTCATGGCACCAAATGTTGTGGAAAACTCGATCCAAAGATTAGGCAGAGACTAATTTTATGGTATAATAGGGCATATTTGTATGCATACGAGCAGCTGCCAGGTAGATCCCATCTCTGATCGCAGTCAGGGGAGGAGCTCGAAGAGTAAATGGTCACATGTCCTTTATATAGTGGGAGGTGATAATACAATCATATTGTTTACACAACAGTTCTATACAAGCAACAGTTCCAGAACACAATAGCCTTGTGTTAGGGTGCAGAACTAACAGGAGTCTATGAAAGGCATACCATCACAGTTCAACACAGAACAGAGCATAACCCTTGAGAAGTTACAACAGCTCACTCCAATTTCGCCACAACACCCCGCATAACCTCCATAAAGTCTAAAGGCGTTGCAAGATTTTTCAGTCAAGCATGTTGCCACGATGTGTAGTCATTGACAAAAGGGAATATTAGTCATAAATACATATAAAACGTTGTTGTTCCATGCACAATAGATTCGGGAGGAGTGTTCATTAGAAAAGTGGTGGTGGATTGCATGTAGATGGTAGTCATCCTAGCGAATACTTTAAATTCAAATGTAGTCCACTCCAGATCAGCTAATCACTGTTCTTGTTACGAATGCATGACTTTTGTGTCATTTTAATCAGAACAGCCCCGATCGACAGTCACAAAGTGCTTTACAGATTCCCTAAAACCCCAAAGAACAGCCAAATGCAGAGGCAGAAGCACAGCGACTACCTGGTTAAACCTGATAAGCAGGGGTCTGGGACAAGGTAAAATGCCCGGTGAAATCAGGCCAGGGGTTTCACAGCTGCAGTCGGAACAGCAGCACGACCAGGGGCTCAGAGGGGAAACACTGAGAGGAGAGAGAGGGTAAACACTGGGGTAAATCTTGTATGGAAATGCGCCACGAGAGTAGGAGTGCTGATCTAGGGTCAGGTCCCACCAGGTAATATAATTTGGGGGTTGGGAGACACCGTGGCCCAGTCCAATGTCACCCCTTGACAGGGACGGCCAGGGAGGAGCTTACCCAACCACTCTGAGCCAGAGGTGTTCTTATATTAAAACATCATATGGAATGTAACACAGATGATGTGCATATAATGGTTTCAACTAATAATGTTACTACAGATTGCTAGCTCTATCCATCCTTTTCCTACAAATGTCTATCTGATATTATAGCTAGCTAGTTGTTGTTCTAGCTAGCTCATCCGAAGCAGGCTTTTCTCCTCGTCGCTTGTCTGCAGATGCATGACTATATGATCATGATGTTGTGGCTGTAACATTTAACAGACTCCAGAACAACAACAACTAACTAGCTATATCAGATAGACATTTTTCAGGAAAAGCAGC
This sequence comes from Salvelinus alpinus, assembly GCF_045679555.1. Classification (NCBI taxonomy): domain Eukaryota; kingdom Metazoa; phylum Chordata; class Actinopteri; order Salmoniformes; family Salmonidae; genus Salvelinus; species Salvelinus alpinus. The sequence goes on from NC_092117.1 coordinate 4,860,566, forward strand.
TCACATAGCAAGCCCATAAAATGAATGCCATTGCTTTGGTTCAACATTGACGTCTAGCTAGCTATTCAAGATATAATATGAGAGATCTCACCTCGTCTGAGCACCGCATCTAATCGTCATCCCCTCGTCTTGATTCTACAGGGAGCTAGCCTGTTCTCCTCAAAACATTATTAGCAAGCTAGCTAATGTTATCCATCGAGCTAACGAAGTTGGTACCAGATGAGTTTTGCAATGGACCCCTCATTGTCTGGAGAAATAAATGAACGGTTCCAGCGCTGTAGGAGCTGTATCTATTACGCATTGTTTCGGGACAAACCGGATCACTCCGAGTTCCAATGCAGCAATTGTTTACTTGAGGATTATAGGCTTGAGGTGGGTTCCTTGATCATGCAGATCGCCGGGTGTGGTTCTCAATCAGAGGCAGCTGTCTATCGTTGTCTCTGATTAAAAACCATACTTAGGTAGCCCTTTTTTCCACCTGTCTTTGTGGGAAGTTGACTATGTTTAGGGCACTTAGCCTTTGAGCTTCACGGTTTGTTTTTGTAGTGTTTATTGTTCAGTTCGGCGTCATTTTGATTGAAATAAAGAAAATGTATGCTCACCACACTGCACCTTGGTCCTCTCCTTTCAACAGCCGTGACAGAACTTCCCACCACCAAAGGACCAAGCAGCGTGGTAGAGAGGACTCCTGGACATGGGAGGAGATCCTGGATGGTAAGGGACCCTGGAGGCAGGCTGGGAGGTATCACCGTCCAAGGGAGGAACTGGAGGCAGCTAAGGCGGAGCGGCAGCGTTATGAGGGAACACGGCTGGCAAGGAAGCCCGAGAGGCAGCCCCAAAAAATGTTTGGGGGGGGCACACGGGGAGTGTAGCTGAGTCAGGTTGGAGACCTGAGCCAACTCCCCGTGCTTACCGGGGCGAGCATGTGACTGGTCAGGCCCCGTGCTATGGGGTGATGCGCACTGTGTCTCGGTTGAGCATTCACAGGCCGGTGTGCTCGGTGCCAGCGTCCCACATTTGCCTAGTGGAAGTGGGTATCCAGCCAGAATGGGTTGTGCCAGCTCTGCGCTCGAGACCGCCAGTGCGCCTCCACGGACCAGTGTATCCGGTGCCTCGGCCAAGGAAGAAGCCTCCTGTATGTCTCCCCAGCCTGTTGAGTCCTGTGCCTGCTCCCAGAGCCAGGCCTCCTGTGTGTCTCTCCACTCCAGAGACGGCCTCCAGCCCGGAGCCTCCAGCGACGGCCTCCTGCGACGGCCTCCAGTCCGGAGCCTCCTGCGACGGCCTCCAGTCCGGAGCCTCCAGCGACGTTCTCCAGTCCGGAGCCTCCAGCGACGGCCTCCAGTCCGGAGCCTCCAGCGACGGCCTCCAGTCCGGAGTCTTCAGCGAGGGTGCCCAGTCCGGGGCCCTCAGCGAGGGTGCCCAGTCCGGGGCCCGCAGCGAGGGTGCCCAGTCCGGGGCCGGCAATGAGGGTGCCCAGTCCGGGGCCCGCAACGAGGGTGCCCAGTCCGGGGCCCGCAGCAAGGGTCCCCAGTCCAGGGCCCGCAACGAGGATTCCCAGTCCGGGGCCCGCAACGAGTGTACCCAGTCCGGGGCCCGCAACGAGGGTGCCCAGTCCGGGGCCCGCAACGAGGGGCCCGCAATGAGGGTGCCCAGTCCAGGGCCCGCAATGAGGGTGCCCAGTCCGGGGCCCGCTACGAGGGTGCCCAGTCCGGGGCCCGCTACGAGGGTTCCCTGTCCGGGGTCGGCGGCGAGGGTCCCTGCACCAGAGACGCCACCAAAGTGGGGTGAGCCAGCGGTGGAGCGGGGTCTGCGTCCCGCACCTGAGCCGCCCCCGCGGATAGATGCCCACCCAGACCCTCCCCTATAGGTTTAGGTTTTGTGGCGGGGGGGTACTGTCCTGACCTTAGAGATCCTTTTTATCTCTATTTTGGTTTGGTCAGGGCGTGGGTTGGGGTGGGTATTCTATGTTCTATGTTGTGTATTTCTTTGTGTTTGGCCGGGTGTGGTTCTCAATCAGAGGCAGCTGTCTATCGTTGTCTCTGATTGAGAACCATACTTAGATATCCCTTTTTTCCACCTGTCTTTGTGGGAAGTTGACTTTGTTTAGGGCACTTAGCCTTTGAGCTTCACGGTTTGTTTTTGTACTGTTTATTGTAGTGTTTATTTTTTGTAGTGTCTATTTATTTTTTGTAGTGTTTCTGTTCGGCGTCATTTTGATTGAAATAAAGAAAATGTACGCTCACTACGCTGCACCTTGGTCCTCTCCTTTCAACAGCCGTGACAAAGCCCCGCTCAGCTAATCCCTACCATTGTGACGCAGTTGTCATAATGCTTCAGAAAATGTACATTACACCAGAAGCGTTGGTAGACACAATATAAGTAACCTAATGTATGTCCCTTTAACTGCCCTGAATGCCTCTACTGATCCTACAGCTATTGTATGCAGTAATCATGTGCCTATGAACCAGATTTATACTGTTAGCACTAAGCTGGTGTGCACTAGGAGGAAGTCCACTGTGTGCAGCTCACCCTGCATTAACATAAAGAACATGAGCACATCTAGTGCTGCTAAGCTTCCCAGTAAAGCAATTAAAGCAAGTAAGCATCCCAGAAGAAAAGTGCTCAAAATAGCCCACGTTAACATATGTAGCTTAAGAAACAAGGTCCATGAAATCAATAATTTGCCAGTAACAGATTACATTCATATCTGTTGGTCCGTGGCGTGTAATGAGGAGCAAACAGACATGGCACTTGACACATTTATGAAATTGATTATTCCAGTTACTAATAAGCATGCACCCATTAAGAAAATGACTGTAAAAACTGTTAAATTCCTGTGGATTGATGAGTAATTGAAAAATTGTATGGATGAGAGGGATGATGCAAAAGGAATGGCAGATACGTCTTATTACAAATTACTTATTACAAATTGAGAATTCATGTGACTAAACTGAAATTAAAAAAATAAGAAATTACACAATGCAACAAAGATAAATGAAATAATGAATGATTGTAAAAAGCTTCGGAGCACCTTAAATTACATTTTGGGGAAAAAAGGCAAACTCAGCTCCATCATACATTGAATCAGATGGCTCATTCATCACAATACCAACTCATATTTCCAACTACTTTAATTATTTTTTCATTGGAAAGATTAGCACACTTAGGCATGACATGCCAGCAACAAACGCTGACACTACACTTCCAAGTATATCTGACCAAATTACGAAAGACAAGCATTGTAATTTTGAATTCCGTAAAGCTAGTGTGGAAGAGGGGATTTTTTTTTTTGTCTATCAGTAATGACAAGCCACCTTGGATGGAAAATTACTGAGTATAATAGCGGACGATATTGCCACTCCTATTTGCCATATTTTCAATTTAAGCCTACTAGAATGTGTGTGCCCCCAGGCTTGGAGGGAAGCAAAAGTCATTCCGCTACCTAAGTGTGTTGTGAAATATGTGAATGTATTGTAATGTTTTTAAAATTGTATAAACTGCCTTAATTTTGCTGGACCCCAAGAACAGCAGCTAATGGGGATCCATAATAAATACAAATACAAATCTCAGCTTGCTAACTAGCAAATCCAACCAACTACACACCAAATATACACAGAGCAAACAATAATATTTTTAACTAATGCTAGTCTCAACCAAATGACAACTACATAGCTATTGCTCTGTTACACAACATAAGAACCACTAGGTATAGGCTAGACAGAATGCTCTAATGCTAGCTAGCTTAACCAGCCATGCACTTTCAATACAAAGCATCAGCTTTGTAGTGGCTATGCTATGTGGGAACACTCATTTTAATTATTCCCTTTATTTTCCTCATCAACACCTTGCTGTAGCTTTTATTAAATTATGTGAATATCATTTAGCTAGTCATTTTAACAAATTGTATCCATATTTAGCACAGTGGAAAGCTGATCGGTCGGAAGGAAAAATCCTGCCCACCAGAGCTGTCTTGTTTTTCTCTGCTGCTTGCTTGGAGAGCAGCTCTTGCAAGCAGTGCATGTTTTTTTATAACCCTAACTACAAAACTGTTGGCAGAGTTTAGTTGCTGAATTAGTGACAAAACTCAGAGGGCACAGATTCGACATCAGCAAATGTAGTTTTGATTCGTAGAAGATTCACCAGTCGCAAGTTTAGAAAAGGACTTGAATTGTCACGTTCTGACCATAGTTCTTGTGTGTTTTCCTTGTTTTAGTGTTGGTCAGGACGTGAGCTGGGTGGGCATTCTATGTTTTGTGTTTCTATGTTGGGTTTGTCGTTTGGCCTAATATGGTTCTCAATCAGAGGCAGGTGTTTGGCATTGTCTCTGATTGGGAACCATATTAAGGTAGCCTGTTTTGTGTTGGGATTTGTGGGTGGTTGTTTCCTGTCTTTGTGTTTCTCTGCACCAGATAGGACTGTTTCGTTTTGCCACGTTTGTTATTTTGTATTTTTGTAAGTGTTCGCGGTTTCGTCTATTAAACATGTTGAGCACTGGCTACGCTGCGTGTTGGTCAGATCCCTGCTGTCGTTACAGAACCACCCACCAAACTCGGACCAAGCAGCGTAGTAACGGGCAGCAGCAGCAGCGATTTCAGGATTCTTGGAATTGGGAGGACGAGTTGGATGGAAAAGGACCCTGGGAAGAGCCAGGGGAATATCGCCGCCCCAAAGCTGAGCTGGAGGCAGCGAAAGTGGAGAGGCGGCGTTTTGAGGAGCTAGCTTGGCAGCGTGAGCAGGATCTGGGTTATACCACTTGGGAGGAAATAGACAGGTGGTCGGTCGACCCAGGGAGAGTGCCGGAGCCCGCCTGGGATTCAATGGAGCAATGCGAGGAGGGATACCGGCGAATGAGGTTAGCACGACGGCGCGGTAGGAAGCCCGAGAAGAAACCCCCAAAATTTATTGGGGGGGGCTAAAGGGGAGTGTGGCGAAGTCAGGTAGGAGACCTGCGCCAACTTCCCGGGCTTACCGTGGAGAGCGAGAGTACGGGCAGACACCGTGTTATGCGGAAGAGCGCACGGTGTCTCCTGTACGTGTGTATAGCCCGGTGCGGTACATCCCAGCTCCACGTATCGGCTGGGCTAGAGTGGGCATCGAGCCAGGTGCCATGAAGCCGGGTCAACGCATCTGGTCTCCAGTGCGTCTCTTCGGGCCGGTGTACATGGCACCAGCCTTACGCATGGTGTCCCCGGTTCGCCAGCACAGCCCAGTGCGGGTTATTCCACCTCCCCGCACTGTCCTGGCTACGGGGAGCATACAACCAGGTAAGGTTGGGCAGGCTTGGTGCTCAAGAGCTCCAGTACGCCTTCACGGTCCGGTCTATCCGGTGCCACCTCCTCGGACCAGCCCAGTACCACCAGTGCCAACACCACGCACCAGGCTTCCTGTGCGTCTCCAGAGTCCAGTACGCCCTGTTCCTCCTCCCCGCACTCGTCCAGTGGTGTGTGTTCCCAGCCCGGTACCACCAGTTCCGGCACCACGCACCAGGCCTACTGTGCGTATCCAGAGCCCTGTACGCACTGTTGTTTCTCCACGCACTAGCCTTGAGGTGCGTGGCTACAGCCCGGTACCACCAGTTCCGGCACCACGCACCAGGCCTATAGTGCGCCTTGAGAGTCCAGTGTGCCCTGTTCCTGCTCCCCGCACTCGCCTAGTGGTGCGTGTCTCCAGGCCGGTACCACCAGTTCCGGCACCACGCACCAGGCCTACTGTGCGTATCCAGAGCCCTGTACGCACTGTTGTTTCTCCCCGCACTAGCCTTGAGGTTCTTGGCTACAGCCCGGTACCACCAGTTCCGGCACCACGCACCAGGCCTATAGTGCGCATTGAGAGTCCAGTGTGCCCTGTTCCTTCTCCCCGCACTCGCCTAGTGGTGCGTGTCTCCAGTCCGGTACCACCAGTTCCAGCACCACACACTAGGCCTACTGTGCGCCTCAGCAGGTCAGAGTCGGCCGTCTGCCCAGCGCCGCCGGCGCTGCCCGTCTGCCCAGCACCGCCTGCACTGCCCGTCTGCCCAGCGCCGCCTGTGCTGCCCCTCTGCCCAGCGCCGTCTGAGCTGCCCGTCTGCCCAGCGCCGTCTGAGCCGCCCGTCTGCCCAGCGCCGTCTGAGCCGCCCGTCTGCCCAGCGCCGTCTGAGCCGCCCGTCTGCCCAGCGCCGTCTGAGCCGCCCCTCTGCCCAGCGCCATCTGAGCCGCCCGTCTGCCCAGCGCCATCTGAGCCGCCCGTCTGCCCAGCGCCATCTGAGCCGCCCGTCTGCCCAGCGCCATCTGAGCCGCCCGTCTATCCTGAGCCACTAGAGCCGTCCGTCAGTCAGGAGCCGCCAGAGCCGTCCGCCAGTCAGGAGCCGCCAGAGCCGCCCGCCAGTCAGGAGGCGCCAGAGCCGCCCGCCAGTCAGGAGCCGCCAGAGCCGCCCGCCAGTCAGGAGCCGCCAGAGCCGCCCGCCAGTCAGGAGCCGCCAGAGCCGCCAGCCAGTTAGGAGCTGCCAGAGCCGCCCGCCAGTCAGAAGCTGCCAGAGCCGCCCGCCAGTCAGAAGCTGCCAGAGCCGCCCGCCAGTCAGGAGTTGCCAGAGCCGCCCGCCAGTCATGAGCCGCCCGCCAGTCATGAGCCGCCCTCCAGTCATGAGCCGCCCTCCAGTCATGAGCCGCCCTCCAGTCATGAGCCGCCCTCCAGTCATGAGCCGCCTTCCAGTCATGAGCCGCCTTCCAGTCATGAGCCGCCCTCCAGTCATGAGCCGCCCTCCAGTCATGAGCCGCCTGCAGCTAGCCGCTCTCTGGGCTGCCTTCAGCGGAGCTACCTCGTCGGGCTGCCTCAGTCCGGAGCTACTTCTCCAGCCCCTCATGAGCTGCCTTTCGGTCCGGAGCTGTCCCTCAGTCCGGAGGAGTTTCCTCAGTCTAGTGGGGCCCGTTGTTAGGGTTCCTAGGCCAAGGTCGGCGGCGAGGGTCGCCACTCAAAGGACGCTAGGGAGGTGGACAAAGACAATGGTGGAGTGGGGTCCTCGTCCAGCGCCAGAGCCGCCACCGCGGAGAGATGCCCACCCAGACCCTCCCCTATAGGTTTAGGTTGTGCGGTCAGAGTCCGCACCTTGGGGGGGGGGGGGGGGGGGAGGGGGGGGCGGGGGGGGTACTGTCACGTTCTGACCATAGTTCTTGTTTTAGTGTTGGTCAGGACGTGAGCTGGGTGGGCATTCTATGTTTTGTGTTTCTATGTTAGGTTTGTCGTTTGGCCTAATATGGTTCTCAATCAGAGGCAGGTGTTTGGCATTGTCTCTGATTCGGAACCATATTAAGGTAGCCTGTTTTGTGTTGGGATTTGTGGGTGGTTGTTTCCTGTCTTTGTGTTTCTCTGCACCAGATAGGACTGTTTCGTTTGGCCACTTTTGTATTTTTGTAAGTGTTCACGGTTTCGTCTATTAAACATGTTGAGCACTGGCTACGCTGCGTGTTGGTCCGATCCCTGCTACACCTCCTCTTCTCGTGAAGAGGAGGAAGGCTGTCGTTACATGAATTCTTTCTCAAATTAAGTTGCAAGCTTGCAAATCTGATTGAATTTATTCACATATCAAGTTACATGTTTGCGAGTGTTGTTATATTTATTCTCCAAAAAAGGTACGTGTTCGCAAATATTTTGTGCAACTACAAAACTGATTATACAGGTGCAACTCATACCTTACGTACTTGTACACTTATGTCTCTATTTTACATTCATACAATGCCTGCTAAACACATCCCATACTTGGATGATCAATGACATTGGCTCATTGTTTATGTAGCCAGCTGTAATGTCTTAGGATGAATTGAATTAAAACTTGCAATATTTGTCTATGATTTGTTTTGTTTCTATATTTGAAAAGCTACCGTTCCGATTGGTTGGTAACATTCTAACTGGTGGATAGCTATCGATCTTTTACCTCTTCGCGTTGTGTGTGTGTTTTCCTGGTGTTATGTAGATATGTTATGCACTTGTATGGCTCTGCAGGGACAGTCATGGACGGGCGTGTTGGGAGGGATCGGCTGGACGGACAAGGTGTAACGGTTCCAATGGTGTACATGAAAGAGTCAGGTGCAGAGAGCAGGGTAATCTCAATCGAGTGGATATTTATTTCACCCAGAAATAATCACATAAACGGCGACGCCACATAAACAACGGGCGCGTCAAAATATGGTCCAATAAAAGTAGGACTGAAATCCACTATAACAACACCACCAACACAAACAGAAAAACAAGCCCGCACAAAAGTCGGCGGGCCAACTGGGTTTAAATAACCCCCTACCCTAAACACAAAACAGGTGATACAAATTAGACAAACTCAAAAGAAAACAGAAAAGGGGATCGGTGGCAGCTAGTAGACCGGAGACGACGACCGCCGAGCGCCGCCCGAACGGGAAGAGGCACCATCCTCGGCGGGATTCGTAACACAAGGACCTGCCAGGAAGTATACTTGGAGCAAAATACGAGGTAAGACGTTTCGACTGCTTCATTCTCTGCAGAGATGCACCCCATTTCACTTGCGTGTACTGTTCATGTATATTCTGTACTTTACAGACCATGCTCTATAACTGGAATATTCAAATCTTACCCTGAGGGTCCCAAGTTATGCTGTTTTTTTGTTCTACCTGATAATTCATTGCACCTACCTAGTGTTATATGTCACTCACTGACAGTGAGTATGGTTACATACACACAATAATACTAATACGTTTATTGTGAATAGTCAGATTAATATAATAGTTTGATTTAAACGTTTACATGCTGAAATCAGGCTACGTGATGGTATTTTGATCAATACAGAAAATCGGCAATCAAAATAAGTTCTACCATGTTATTTTTGGGAAGACTATTTGATTCTGAGTTCAGATATATCATGCTTATATGTGAAAACTATTTCTACGATGCATACTTTCAGCATAAGAGGGAAGATTGCGCTGCTGGTGCCGGCATATGTGCAGATCAAATACAAGTGCTTTCATTGCCGTATGCCTACTTCGATTATGAACTCACGCCTTATTTAAGATAAGCGTAGTAAGGTGTTTAAGTGGCTAATGCCATACTCGGCCTACTACCATAATCATTTTATCATTGAGTCATTAGTGTGCATGTAAACATATTCAGTGAGCCCATGTCAGTTAAACACATTTCCATGGGTAAATTAGCCTATTTAGTCTAGCCAGCTATCTACACTTTTAGTTATCATGGCTGAATTACCGACCAGACACGCAGGGCACGTACCCAGGGACCCTGATCTCCATGGCACCCACATTCATTTTGTTAGTCACTTTCACTCAGATATCATATTTACAATGCCTAAAGCATGACAAAATGTGTAGAATTGCAGGAAATTTGCTTTAAAACTGCAAAAACATTATGCCCACCACATGGCAAAATGTGTAGAATTGCAGGAAATGTGGTTTAGAAATGCAACCAAAAATACATGTTCTGTAAACATGTATTTTGTTAAAAAAAATTTTTTTTCTGATAACAGATCCCTCTGTATGTATTAAATGTACCATTAAACCCAATGCAACTAAACACTGTACAATGTGTTTTTGGGGGATTTTTACCATTGAAGACCATTAGAGACCATAACATTGAAACCATTAGAACTGCTGCCTCATGGTTTGATTGTTCACCAGGAATGGTCTAACAGTAACTAATCCAGACCTTTATTTAAGGGAATAAACCACACACAATGGGGGCGTTTCCTGGACACATATTAACCATAAATGAAGAACAAACTGATTTGCTTTCATGGAGAATGACCACACAATTTATTTTCATCACGAGCCAAATCTATTGGTTTCTACAAAGACCAGCAAAATGGATAAAAGAGTGCGGCGGTATAGCAGGAACAGTGGCAAAACTAGTGGTCAAAACCGGGTACTTTCACACAACTTTATGATAAATAATGCAATTAACTTCAATGACAAATTTCTCTGAACAGGGGACAAAAACATCACCAGATTCACAGGGAATACATTACATAGTATGGAGAAGCAATACTCCAAGCCACAGCTTCATACTACTTTTCAAACATAGAGAACTGATACTGTAGGGATGTGCCGAGTAGTTGGACTAAGTTTCGTAACGGATATGGGAAATTTTCTGGATGGAATTATGATCTGAGTATTTTTGTAATTATACTTGATTGGAAAAAACTGTATTTTCGGGTGCCAGCAGACATCTTTCTCATGTCAGTCAGTCAGAGTTTCTAAACCACACTGTACTGTTTTCGAGTCCGTTATATGTGTGGTTTAGATAGACAAACTAGCCAGTTGAGTTGTCTGTAAAGAGAATGCTGCTTTGATTGGATAGGGTGAAGCTGTATTTCTTGTCCACTCGCTTCATCATTTCCCCCGATCACTTTTCCTTGCATGTTTTCGGTTTGATCACTTAGATTGATGCTGCCTGCTACTATGATAAATCCCACGGCAAGGACGTTTCCTATCAAGCAATCAATCTGCATAATAACTAACAAGTGGAGCAAGGGTAGGGAAAAAATATGACTGAGTGACAGCAAACTTGTCTGACCACTGCAAGTCAAGGACATACAGACGCGCCCACCCCTCCGCGCGCTGCTCCTAATCTGCAACTTTTATTTTGCAGTGAGAACGTGCAGGGATTTATTTTGCCAACACCTATTTATGCATATTAAAACACTTCCGTTTTTTTCAACTATCAACTGTCAACTTACAAATACGATTACGAATGTGAGTATGGCCATGTCGCCACAGCCCTAAGATAATGGTTCTTGGGGTGGGATAGACATGGGTTGTGGAGGGTCCGTGGATGGCTTTTGACAATTCTTTTGGATTCCTCATGTTTGGTCCAAATTGGATGTTGGGTACTATTTTTATTGAATATTATCTGAAACCTATAAATTAAATTGGCCTTTTTGGGTGCAATCAATTTTCTTAACTTCTCTGAGATAAAATAACATTTCAACAACATTTCAACAGAATGCCAATCTTACCTGTTTCTAACGACAGAAACAATTTCAGAACAATCTGAGATGGTGACTGTCATGACTTGTTGAAATGACAAGGAACGACTCGGGAAACTTATACAATAGATTCTACCAAGAATTGTCCACCCCCAAACAATATTATAATATATGCCATTGACCAGACACTTTTTCCCCAAGGGCCTTAGTCATGTGTGTATGGGTGGACCCAGCAGGCCAAACAGACGTACAATGGTTTATACCTTGCTTGAACTTCTCCTTAACAGGTGCAATCACGTTCCCAGCAGGTAAGTATGGTCTGACCAGGGTTTTAAGTCTATAATGGGGTTGCTGTGTTGACTCAAGTTATTCTTGATCTCGTCCACCTCTTCCTCTAAATAGCTGATTGGATTAGTGCTGTTGTGTAAAGCATTAGCTGCCTTACTAGCCCATGTGGATAGGACATTCCCTCATATACTGCTCCTGTTGCTGTTTATTGATCCTGTGTGGTTCATTAGTAAAGAACTGGGGAAGTGTCGTGACAGCTAGGGAACCTAGCTCTGACGCCACACAGATACCTGTAGTCATCATCGATAGTCAAAGCATGGACATCTAGTCCAGGTGGTGGGATTGTACCCTTGACCACTACGACCTTCTTAGACAAATCGAAGAACTTTGCTTTCGTTGGCTCCAGTCGCTGGTAGACGTCTCTGAAAGGCTGTTTTCTCTGAGGCTGAGTCGGTGTCGTGTTTGATTTAAACAACACGTCTCTAGAACTAAGAGATCAAGTCTCTAGGAGAGAGAAAGAGAAGAACATGGGAGTCGCTAACTCTAGGGATCACCGTCTGTACCACCCCTCACAGTCTCCCATCAAGGTGGTGCTGAAAAGTGAGTATGGATGGAGATGGACTATGGATTGTTGGAGAGTTGGATAACTGTGTTAGTGAGCCTCAACTTTCTAGAGCTGCAATTGCCAGAAACAGAACAGTGTTAACTCTATGTCTTTCCACCATGTCAAGTTGAAGAGGTTAATTAAGTGTAAGATGTGGTCATTAGATATTAGTAACAACTTGTCATCAAGGTTGCATCAGGTTGTAAAATCTCTCATACGCTATCGTATGACCTGTGTTAATATAACCTACCTCTTTTCATGAATTTATTTAACAGCGAATAGGCAAGGGGACAGGGGAAATTTATGAAAGGATATGAGAAGGAAGTGTGTAATGTAAATAAGGGAATTTAGACAAATTATTATCGGAATATCCTGTAGTATCATGTATCAAATATTTATATAATAGTGAACTCTAACCTGCAGCATAGAAAGAATTATGCTTTCCAGTGATGTTTGACTGTTGATGTGTTGTGCATCATTTAAAGCTGGAGACCAGCATTAATCGTCCATTATGGTCACTGCCTGTATGAGGCAAACATCAATTCTTTGGATTTACAGTGCCAGTCAAACGTTTGGACACACCTACTCATTCAAGGGTTTTTCTTATTTTTTTTTTTACTATTTTCTACATTATAGAATAATAGTGAAGACATCAAAACTATGAAATAACACATGGAATCATGTAGTAAGCAAAAACGTGTTAAACAAATCTAAATATATTGAATATTTTCGATTGTTCAAATTAGCCACCCTTTGCCTTGATGACAGCTTTGCACACTCTTGGCATTCTCTCAACCAGCTTCATGAGGTAGTCAGCTGGAATGCATTTCAATTAACAGGTGTGCCTTGTTAAAAGTTCATTTGTGGAATTTCTTTCCTTTGAGAGAATGTCAAGTGTGTAAAGCTGTAATCAAGGCAAAGGGTGGCTACTTTGAAGAATCTCAAATCGATTTTGAATTGTTTAACACTTTTTGGTTATTACATGATTCCACATGTGTTATTTCATAGTTTTGATGTCTTCACTATTAAAAATACTAAAAATAAAGAAAAACCCTTGACTGAGTTGGTGTGTCCAAACTTATGACTGGTATTGTATATAGAGTGCATTCGAAAAGTATTCAGACCCCTTGATTTTTCCCACATTTTGTTACTTTACAACCTTATTCTAAAATGGTTTCAATTGGCTCTAACCAGAATAGAAAGAGGAGTGGGAGGCCCCGGTGCACAACTGAGCAAGAAGACCAGTACATTAGAGTGTCTAGTTTGAGAAACGGACGCCTCACAAGTCCTCAACTGGCAGCTTCATTAAATAGTACCCGCAACACATAAGTCTCAACGTAAACAGTGAAGAGGCGATTCTGGGATGCTGGCCTTATAGGCAGAGTTCCTCTGTCCAGTGTCTGTGCTCTTTGCCCATCTTAATCTTTTATTTGTATTGGCCAGTCTGAGATATGGCTTTTTCTTTGTAACTCTACCCAGAAGGCCAGCGTCCCGGAGTCGCCTCTTCAATGTTGACGTTGAGACTGGTGTTTTTTATTCAGACCATTTACTCAGTACTTTGTTGAAGCACCTTTGGCAGTGATTACAGCCTTGATTGTTCTTGTGTATGACGCTACAAGCTTGGCACACCTGTATTTGAGGAGTTCCTCCCATTCTTGATGCTGCCAGCACCATGCTTCACCGTAGGGATGGTGCCAGGTTTCGTCCAGACGTGAAGCTAAGCATTCAGGACACAATCTTGGTTTCATCAAACCAGAGAATCTTGTTTCTCATGGTCTGAGAGTCTTTAGGTGCCTTTTGGCAAACTCCAAGCGGGCTGTCATGTGCCTTTTACTGAGGAGTGGCTTCCGTCTGGCCACTTTACCGTAAAGGCCTGATTGGTGGAGTGCCGCAGAGATGGTTGTCCTTCTGTAAGGTTCTCCCATCTCCACAGAGGAACTCTGGAGCTCTGTCAGAGTGACCATCGGGTTCTTGGTCACCTCCTTGACCAAGGCCCTTCTCCCCCAATTGCTCAATGTGGCCGGCTATAGGAAGAGTCTTTGTGTTTCCAAACTTCTTCCATTTAAGAATGATGGAGGCCACTCTGTTCTTGGGGACCTTCAATGCTGCAGAAAGTTTGGGGTACCCTTCCCCAGATCTGTGCCTCGACATAATCCTGTCTTCGAACGTTACGGACAATTCCTTCGACCTTATGGCTTGGTTTTTGCTCTGACATGCACTGTCAACTGTGGGATGTTATATAGACAGGTGTGTGCCTTTCCAAATCATGTCCAATCAATTGAATTTAAGAGAGGTGGACTCCAATCAAGTTCGGTCAGGGGTTGGTACGGAGCGTAGGGGTTGGTAATGTTCTCTAGTTGTGCCGTGATTGGCTCAGTGTTCTGTCACTCATGGGGACACTGTCACAGCAAAATCTACAGGGAGAACTCGAAAATTCAAGTGGGTGCTGCCATAGAGTTACATCAGAAGTGCCCAAGTCTATAGATCATTGGCCACAGATAACATTTTGTCAAATCACATCATATCTACTGTAGCTTTGATTGGACTTATCATTTCAAAATCTTAGCTAGCAAGCTAGACAAGCAGTCATCGTCATGAAACACGGTGACAATCTACTGACAAATCCTTTTCAATCCTTGTCATATGAAGAGAAATTATAGATAAAACATGTCGGTGCTCATCAGCCATTGGACATAAACATGACACAACAAGTTGGAAATCGCAAATTCAACAATGAGTAGTTTGGAAGGAATCAGGGACTAACTGCAAGCATTGCAAAGCAATCACTAACCTGCTATTCACCGGATTTGGTGTGTGGTCCAAGTCTGGGTTTAAGGGTCTCTACTTTAACATTCTGGGGTATTTTGTGTAGATAGATCAGTGACAAAATATCTCAATTTCTCATACCTTTTAAGACTTTTTCTGGTATATGATTTCTAAGACCCATTTTCCATTTGTTTGACAAGAAATCAAAGCCTTTGCTTATTCCACATTTTTTTAGGATGGAAAATGGTTGAGAAATGTATATATGTCTCCAAAATATAGACTTTTAGATTTCATTTGACACCCAATTTGATACGCTCCAATGAACTTCACGGTGGTGCTAATGAGTCCTTTTACATGGAAATGACCTTAATAGGTTTCACCTATTGTGTTATTCTTATGCCAAGACCAAGGATGAGAGAACGAGTTGGTCAGAATCAACTAGGGCTAAGAATTTATTTTCAAAGGATGATAAATATCAATCAATCAATCAATGAACCAAACAATAAATGAATTGGCCAAGACATGTCAATAGATGGAAACACCATCATTGCACCTCTCTCTCTCTGTTCAGTAGCCTAAACCCACCACAGGAGCAGTGAGGATTAGTACTCATAACAGGCTAACACTTGGCAGCTAACACGCTAGCATTCAACCCTGTGTTCGGCTGACAATGACATTGCAGCTGCTATCATGGGTGCTTAGCTAAATGCACAGTAATTTATATAATAGAAAGCCACTTGAGTCAGTACGTTGTAGTCGACAGCTGTGTACAGTGGGGTTAAACGAGTATCTATCTAACGGGGCGATTCTATCTTCGTTGGTTCATGATCTAAGAAATAAGGATTTGTTTAATCAATGAAGGTGTTTTTTCAGAATGCAGTTGTTATCTGAAATGTGAGGTCCATTGAGGTTATTGCAGCCACCTGGCAGTCTCCACTCAACACTCATCTCTCAGAGCAATGCATCGTGGGACAGCAGACACTACATCCTGTTATGTGGCACCCGATTACTGCGGTAATCCACTGTCGTCCAATTGTGCGTGTGTACATGTGTGTGACCGTGGGTAACACACTGCACTATAAATAATCACTTTGATTTCTATCGCTCTCTCTTATTCTCTCTCGTTCTCTCTCCCGCTCTCTCTCTCAAAGTGACCTTAATTTCCAGTACTGTATACAGCACTATGACCACCATCAGGCAGCAGAAAGTCTCTTTGCAGAAAGATTCTTACAGAGGGGTACACACAAACGCACCGCTCCTTGAGATGTGTTTCAGCAGTATCAAGTCATGCCCCAGGTATCTCTGAACCTTAGATATGAGCTAACACGGCAGTATTAGTAGAGATTCACTCAGAATATCTGGTTTTCTCAGAGGCAGACATTGACAAAGTGCCTAGAGAACTATTCCTGCTTACTATTCACTTATTTACCTTGTCAGATTATACGATTCTGCTTTGGTTGCTTCTGTTCTCCCAACAGGTTCTCACTCTGTTCGTCAATTGATAGCACGAGTCTAAGACCGAAGGACCTGAGAAGAGATGTAGAAATGCCTCCTAATAAACCATTATACAATGGCTAGTTCTGGCATTTGGAAATGGAATCTTTGCACCTGTTTTGATATGCCATAGGCAATGCCATAGACGGAATGATAGCTAGCACGCTACACTTTGTAATGAGTGCTGTGACATGACATTCAGAGGAATGTTAGTGTACATGTACATAACACTGAGTATAATATCCTCACCTTTGGGAACCAAATGTATATATTTCTTTCTCTTTATTTCCCTTCAGGACGCAACGAGCCACTGAAGAAGGAGCGTCTTAAATGGAAGAATGAGTACCCTATGACGGAGGGCCAGCTGAGGAGTAAGAGGGATGAGTTTTGGGACACGGCCCCAGCTTTTGACGGCAGGAAGGAGATTTGGGACGCGCTCCGAGCAGCAGCGGTGGCCGTAGAGCTTAACGATCTGGAAATGGCTCAGGCCATAGTGGACGGAGCCTGCATCACACTACCACATGGTGAGATACACGCATGCGCCCACACACACACACACGCTCACATGTTCCATCCAATTATTAATACACTAGATGACTGATAGAGGGTGCTGTTTTCAAGCCACTGCTCCTCCATCTTGGCACTCCCTCTCCATTGTGAAGAATTGGTTGGAAGCTATAAAAAAGCATGTATTAATGTCTACATTTGTGTTTGCCATGTCTATTCTATTGCAGATACCTTAATGCCTACTTGTACATGATATTATGTGAGCTAAACATAAAAATACAAAATGTAAAAATATATAGAAACTTTTTCTTTAAAGCATAATTCTGTAAAAAGTTCTAATGTTACTGTCCCCACTACACAGTGGCGTGTATTCATGAATGAGCTGCAGGACAGGAAAGAAACTGCTCAGGGATATTACCATGAGACCATTGGTGATTTTAAAACAGCTTCAGAGTTCAATGGCTGTGATAGAAGAACTGAGGATGGATCAACAACATTGACATTGAATCTCTCTTTAAGCATGGTTAAGTTAATGACCATGCTTATTGACTATCAACAATAATGACCTAAATGACAGAGTGACAAGAACAATATAAATATACATAATAAATATTCCAAAACATGCATCTTGTATGCGACAAGGCACTAAAGTAATACTGCAAAAAAAAACAAAGGAATACTCTTTTTGGCCTGAATGCAATACATTACAGTGCCTTCATAAAGTATTCACATCCCTTTACTTTTTCCACATTTTGTTGTGTTACAGCCTGAATTTAAAATGGACTAAATTGAGATTTTGTGTCACTGATCTACCCACAATACCCCATAATGTCAAAGTAGACATTTATTTGTAGAACATTTTAGAAATGTATAAAAAATGTAAAGCTGAAATGTCTTCAGTCAATAAGTATTCAACCCCTATGTTATGCCAAGCCTAAATTAGTACAAGAGTAAAAATGTGCTGAACAAGTCACATAATAAGTTGCATGGACTCATTCCGTGTTCAATAATAGTGGTTAACATGTTTTTTGAATGACTACCCCAAATCTGTATCCTACTCATACAATTATCTGTAAGGTCCCTCAATTGAGTAGTGAATTTTAAGACCAGAGCGTTTTATCAATGCCTTGCAAAGAAGGGCACCGATGGGTATAAAAAAAGCAGCAGCTGAATATCCCTTTGAGCATGACAAAGTTATTCATTACACCTTTGGATGTTGTACCACTACACCCAGTCACTACAAAGATACAGGTGTCCTTCCTAACTTAGTTGCCGGAGAGGAAGGAAACCGCTCAGGGATTTCACCATGAGGTCAATGATGATTTTAAAACAGTTAGAGTTTAATTGTTGTGATATGAGAATTGAGGCTGGTTCAACAGCATTGTAGTTACTCCACAATACTAACCTAAATGACAGAGTGAAAAGAAGGAAGTCTGTACAGAATGCAAATATTCCAAAACATTTATCCTGTTTGCAACAAGGCACTTAAGTAATACTGCAAAATAATTGGCAAAGAAATTGACTTTTTGTCCTGAATATAAATCATAATGTTTGTGGCAAATCCAACACAACACATCACTTATTACCACTCATTTTAAGCATGGTGGTGGCTGCATCATGTTATGGGTATGCTTGTCATTGGCAAGGACTCAGAGTTTTTTGGGATAAAAAGAAACGGAATTGAGCTAAGCACAGGCAAACTCTGCTTTTCAAAATACACTTTCAGCAGGACAATAACCTAAAACACAAGGCCAAATCTACACACTGGAGTTGCTTACCAAGATTACATTTAATGTTCCTGAGTGGCCTAGTTAGTTTTGACTTAAGATTTAAAAATGGTTGTCTAGCAATGATCAACAATCAACTTGACAGAGCTTGAAGAAGTTTAAAAATAAACACGGGCAAATATTGTACAATCCAGGAGTGCAAAGATCTTATAGACTTACCAAAAAAGACTCAGATGTAATCGGCACCAAAGGTGCTTCTACAAAGTTTTCACTCAGTGGTGTGAATAGTTATATAAATTAGATATTTCTGTATTTCATTTTCAATAAATTGTAAAAAATGTCTAAAAACATGTTTTCACTTTGTCATTATGGGGTATTGTGTGTAAATGGGTGAGATTTTTTTTTAAATTAATTTTGAATTCAGGCTGTAACACAACAAAATCTTGAATAAGTCAAGGGGTATGAATACTTTCTGAAGTCACCGCATGTTTGGGGCAAATCCAACACAACACATCACTGAGTAACTGCCTCCTTATTTTCAAGCATGGTGGTGGCTTCATCATGGTAGTTTTTCAAGGATAACAAGAAATGGGATGGAGCTAAGCACAGGCAGAATCTTAGAGGAAAAACCTGTTTCAGTCTGCTTTACATGAGAGACTGGGAGAGGAATTCACCTTTCAGCAGGACAACAACCTACAACACGTGACAAAATCTACACTAGAGTTGCTAACAAAGAAGACAGTGAGTGTTTGGACTTAAATCGGGTTGAAAGTCTATGGCAAGACTTGAAAATGGCTGTCTAGCCATGATCCCCAACATCTTGACATAATTATGGGCAAATATTGCACAATCCAGGTGTGCAATGCTCTTATAGACTTGCCAAAGGTGTTTCTATTATGTATCCTGTTGTGATTCAAAATATTTGAATGTGCAACCTAATCCAGGGATTATCATGCATTCTGGGTAGACAATTATGTTATTGTTATACTTTACCATTAATATGACTCCAGAATTGTCCCTTTTTTTTGTCAATAGAGATGAATTTGTCTGCATTTTTATGTGCTCTAATAGCATATGCTAATTTATTTGGGGCTAATTCACCACCTGAGTAAGTGGAAACTCAAAACACATTAGATAGATCACTAACTCGAAAGTCACAACCCACTAATAGTAGCCATGTTTTAATCTAACAGTAAATGTCATGTCCAGAAAAACTAGCCTACGTCCAATGAGGCCAATGCGCATTTCGCTCACTCCGTATCTCAAAGCCATATCGAATATCTTTGTAAAATAGTTGCTATTCAACTCATAAATGAGAGTTGTAAAATGAAAAGTAGACCTACAGAAAGCTGAGAACATCCTCTCTCCATCTTGGACAACCGGATAGCTGTGTTTTCTCAGAAATTGGATTTTAAAATGTTATACAATCAGAACACTTTTCTTTCTCCCGGAGCGTTTTTTTCCCCCGAGAAAGGAGAGATATAGTGGTTCACTCTACACAGCAGCAGGACCCCCCCAGCTACACACATAAAATGCCTAGTAGTCCACGCTACTGGTTGAGATACACTACATGACCGAAAGTATGTGGACACCTGCTTGTCGAACATCTCATTCCAAAATCATGGGCATTAATGTGGGGTTCGTCCCCAATTTGCTGCTATAGCAGCCTCCGCTCTTCTGGGAAGACTTTCCACTGTTGGAGCTAGAAACAAGAGCATTTTGCTACATCTGCAATAACATCTGTGACCAATACAATTTGATTTGAATTACAGTAGATGTTGAAACATTGCTGCGGGACTTGTTTCCATTCAGCCACAAGAGGATTAGTGAGGTCGGGCACGAATGATGGGCGATTAGGCCTGGCTCGCAGTTGGCGTTCCAATTCATCCCAAAGGTGTTCAATGGGGTTGAGGACAGGGCTCTGTGCAGACCACTCAAGTTCTTTCACACCGATCTCAACACACCATTTCTGTATGAACCTCGCTTTGTCATGGTGAAAAAGGAAAGGGCCTTCCCCAAACTGTTGCCACAAAGTTGGAAGCACAGCATCTTCTAGAATGTCATTGTATGCTGTAGCGTTAAGATTTCCCTTCACTGGAACTAAGGGGCCTAGCCCGAACCATGAAAAACAGCCCCAGACCATTATTCCTCCTCCACCAAACTTTACAGTGGCACTATGCATTGGGACAGGTAGCATGCGCTTGGTATCTGCCAAACCCAGATTCATCCGTCGGACTGCCAGATGGTGAAGCATGATTCATCACTCCAGAGAACGCGTTTCCACTGCTCTAGAGTCCAATGGTGGTGAGCTTTACACCACTCCAGCCGATGCTTGGCATTGCGCATTGGTGATCTTAGCCTTGTGTGCTGCTCGGCCATGGAAACCCATTTCATGAAGCTCTCAATGAACAGTTCTTGTGCTGACATTGCTTACAGAGGCAGTTTGGAACTCGGTAGTGAGTGTTGCAAACGAGGACCGACGATTTTTACACGCTGCGCACTTCAACACTAGCCGGTCCCGTTCTGTGAACTTGTGTGGCCTACCACTTCGCGGCTGAGCTGTTGTTGCTCCTAGACGTGTCCATTTCACAATAACAGCACTTACATGTTGACCGGGGCAGCTCTAGCAGGGCAGAAATGTTAGGAACTGACTTGTTGGAAAGGTGGCATACTATAACGCTGCCACGTTGAAAGTCACTGAGCTCTTCAGTAAGGCCATTCTAAGGTCCAATGTTTGTCTATGGAGATTGCGTGGTTGTGTGCTCGATTGCATGGCTGTCTGCTCGACTTGCACTTACTCCATCCATTTATCCTTCTGGGTAAAGACATCAGTGAGTGAACTGTAAAACTCCTCCCTGTTGGCCCTCAGTTTTAATAGTCTCTTGGTCTCAATGCGATGGAGATGATGGCAAGGAATGAGAGTCGTCCTTGAATTGTCCGGTTTCGACTGTATGTCTTTATCCGTTTCAGCGAAGAAAATGACCTCTCAACGAATGCTGTTGTGGCTGATATAGTAAGGAACTTTGTCGCCACTGGAGCTACAGTAACTTTGTCGCCTCAGGGACCGTCGTGTCAGGTCATGCTGTACAAGAAGAAGCTGTCCAGGTGATTTGTCTTGTACCATTTGTGAGCTGTACAATCCGACAAGATCAGCATTAAGTCTATGAAATCAAAGTACTTTGAGTATTTTGACAGGCACTCGTTTGCTGGTGTCAAACTTTTGTGACATTGTTTCACATTTTTTGCATTCCACTGAGCCAAGGAAATGAAGTTCACCAAAGTGGTCAAAACCTGTCTCTCATCTAAACGTTGATTGATATTGTCCATTATGGTGTAGTAGATTCGCCCCTCTCTACTCTGACCTGCTGGTTACCACGAGTTTCGCTTTCTGCCAGGCCCAATTCATTGTATTTCATGCTCGAATCGCTCATATCAACGATCACTCTTGTTGCTGCCTGACCTGTGCTTTCATTGTGTCACTGAAACCCATATCCATCACTTTGTACTGCAGAACACGGAAGAGCGAGTCAGTTTCATTGAACATTCTATCATAGGCCATGAGCAAAAAGCAAACTTGCTGGCAGGTCTCAATGTGTTGCTAACTGTAAAAACCGTATTACCGCCACACCGGCGCTCACGAGTCATGAAGGCAGTCAAATTCCACGTGACCGTTTATCAAATATAACTTTATTTGTCACGTGCCGAATACAACAAATGTAGACTTTAGTAAATGCTTACTTACAAGCCCTTAACCAACAGTGCAGTTCAAGAAGAGTTAAGAAAATATTTACCAAGTAGACGATAATAAAAAGTTATAATAAAAAGTAACACAATAAGAAAAACATTAACGAGGCTATATACAGGGGGCACCGGTGTCACGTGACTAGGGTGTGTTCTAGCTCAATATTTCTATGTGGGTGTGTTGTATGGTTCCCAATTAGAGGCAGCTGGTTGAGGTAATTTGTACATGTAGGTGGGGGTGAAGTGACTATGCATAGATAATAAACAGCGAGTAGCAGCAGTGTACAAAAGGGTGGGGAGGGTCAATGTAAATTGTCTGGTGGCGATTTTATTAATTGTTCAGCAGTCTTATGGCTTGGGGGTAGAAGCTGTTGGTCCTAGGAGCCTTTTGGTCCTAGACCTGGCGCTCCGGTACCGCTTGCCGTGCGGTAGCAGAGAAAACAGTCTAGACTGGAGTCTCGGACAATTTTATGGGCTTTCCTCTGACACTGCCTATTATATAGGTCCTGGATGGCAGGAAGATGTACTGGGCCATTTGCACTACCCTCTGTAGTGCCTTACGGTCAGATGCCGAGCAGTTGCCATACCAGGCGGTGATGCAACCGGTCAAGATGCTCTCGATGGTGCAGCTGTAGAACCTTTTGAGGATCTGGGGACCCATGGCAAATATTTTCAGTCTCCTGAGGGGGTAAAGGTTTTGTTGTGGCCTCTTCACCACTGTCTTGGTATGTTTGGACCATGATAGTTCGTTGGTGATGTGGACACCAAGGAACTTTAAACTCTCGACCCGCTCCACTACAGCCGCGTAGATGTTAAGGGGGGCCTGTTCGGCTTGCCTTTTACTGCCTTTGTCTTGCTCACATTGAGGGAGAGGTTGTTGTCCTGGGACCACAATGTTAGTTTTCTAGCCTCCTGCCCATAAGCCGTCCCATCGTTGTCGGTGATCAGACCGACCACTGTTGTGTCGTCAGCAAACTTAATGATTGTGTTGGAGTCGTGTTTGGCCACGCAGTTGTGGGTGAACAGGGAATACAGGAGGGGACTCAGTACACACCCCTGAGGGGCCCCAGTGTTAAGGATCAGCGTGGCAGACTTGTTGTTACCTACTCTTACCACCTGGGGGCGGCCCGTCAGGAAGTCCAGGATCCAGTTGCAGAGGGAGGTGTTTAGTCCCAGTGTCCTTAACTTAGTGATGAGCTTCGTGGGTACTATGGTGTTGAACACTGAGCTGTCGTCAATGAACAGTATTCTCACATAGGTGTTCCTTTTGTCCAGGTGAGAAAGGGCAGTGTGGAGTGTGATTGAGATTGCGTCATCTGTGGATCTGTTGGGGCGATATGCGAATTGGAGTGGGTCTAGGGTGTCCGGGAGGATGCTGTTGATGTGAGCCATGACCAGCCTTTCAAAGCACTTCATGGCTACCAACGTGAGTGATATGGGGATGTAATCATTTCGGCAGGTTTCCTTCGCTTCCTTGGGCACAGAGACTAGGGTGTTCTGCTTGAAACATGTAGGTATTACAGACTCGGTCAGGGAGCGGTTGAAAATGTCAGTGAAGACACTTGACAGTTGGTCCGCGTATGCTTTGAGTACACGTCCTGGTATTCCATCTGGCTCAGCGGCTTTGTGAATATTGACCTGTTTAAAGGTTTTGTTCACATCGGCTACCGAGAACGTTATTGGTCATCCAGAACTGCTGGTGCTATCGTGCATGCTTCAGTGTTGCTTGCCTCAAAGTGAGCATAAAAGGCATTTTGCTCGTCTGGGAGGCTCGTGTCGGGGATCTGGCGGGGATCTGGTTCTGTTCCAGTGAAAGCAGGATTTCCTTCTCGCCGGACTCCTTATGATTACCGCAATAAGTTAAAAAATAAGTTACAAAAAATGCAAAAAAACTAACAAAATAGCACAATTGGTTGGGAGAATGTAAAACGTCAGCCATGTTCTTCGGCGCCATCTTAGTCACGGTAATTAGGCTTCTCCAAGCTCTGATGCTGCTGCTGGTCATTAGTAGCCTACCAAACTTGCTCACTGCCTGGTACTCAGCACTCTATTGTTCCTCTAATCACTCTAACATCAATGCAAATGTCATCTCAAATCTAATCAAACACGTCATGAGAGCACATTAGGTCATGTTGCGCAACATTTCTATAGGCTATGCAATTGCGGGAGAAAACAGAGTGATGGCAGATAATAAAAAGAAAAGGATCCCATCAGCTTTCTACAGGCTAGGCCTACTATATTTATTTCTCAACTTTCCTAATATTAAGCACAATGCCTACTTGGCTGGCATGAAAATAAACCACGAGGAAAAGCGTCCTCCATTTGCTATTTAAGTGCATGGATGACATGTATTTTTTTCCCCGCTGTCCCTGTTTCTATACAGGTGCATGATAATGGTCCATTCTAAATCAAAACAAATGTCACACATATATTATTTGGTAAACTCAGCAAAAAAAGAAACGTCCCTTTTTCAGGACCCTGTCTTTCAAAGATAATTCGTAAAAATCCAAATAACTTTACAGATCTTCATTGTAAGGGGTTTAAATACTGTTTCCCATGTTTCCACGACCTGTGGAACGGTCGTTGATTTCCTACCATCTGTAAGCTGTTAGTGTCTTAACGACCGTTCCACAGGTACATGTTCATTAATTATTTATGGTTCATTGAACAAGCATGGGAAACAGTGTTTTAACCCTTTGCAATGAAGATCTGTGAAGTTATTTGGATTTTTACGAATTATCTTTGAAAGACAGGGTCCTGAATGTTTCTTTTTTTGCTGGGTTTATCATGCTTCTTTAGACCTCTCTAAAATAAATAATTGATTTATTGTGAAGGTGTAGGTTATATTACATGGATTAATTAGACGTTTTAAAATGGCTTGTAGTCTGTGTGGAAGCCAGGAGATGCTAAATGTGTTTATGTTAATTAACGGAAAATAACCATGAGACCGACAGTTATTTGCTTGACAATCACCAGCTGACGAAACTTTGTGACCGCCACAGCCCTAGTCACGCCCTTCCACGGGAGGTAAAGCAGTTCCGTCTTGTCGAGCTTGAGGTGGTGGGCCGACATCCAAGTAGAGATATCTGCCAGGCACGCAGAGATGCGCGTCGCCACCTGCGTGTCAGAAGGGGGGAAGGAGAAAAGTAGTTAAGTGCCATTCGCATAGCAATTATAGGAGAGACCATGTGAGGATATGATGTAGCCGAGTGACTTGGTATATAGTGAGAAGAGGGCCTAGAACTGAGCCCTGGGGGACACCAGTAGTGAGAGTATGTGGTCCAAACACAGATCCTCTACACGTCACCTGGTAGGAGCGGCCTGCCAGGTAGGATGCAATCAAACAGTGTGCATAGCCTGAGACACCCAGCCTTGAGAGGGTGGACAGAAGGACCTGATGGTTCACGGTGTCAATGGTAGCGGATAGATGTAGGAGGATGAGAACAGAGGAGAGAGAGTCAGCTTTGGCATTGCGGAGAGCCTCCGTAACACAGAGAAGAGCAGTCTTGGTTGAGTGACCCGTCTTGAAGCATGACTGGTTAGGGTCAAGAAGATCGTTCTGAGAGAGATAACGAGAAAGTTGATCAGAGACTCAAGTGTTTTGGAAAGAAAATACAGAAGGGATACAGGTCTATAGTTTTTGACGTCAGTAAAGTGTTGCTTTCTTGATGAGGGGAGCAGCTCAGGCCCGAGGGGATGCAGCCAGTGGTCAGGGATGAGTTGATGAGGGAAGTGAGGAATAGGAGAAGGTCTCCAGAGATGGTCTGGAGAAGGGAGGAGGGGATGGGGTCGAGCGGTTAGGTTGTCGGGCGGCCAGACCACTAGTCGCAGGATGTCATCTGGAGAGAGAGGGTAGGTCAAGGCGTAGGGTTTTTCTGTGTGAGTGAGACCAGTGGACTCAATAGGCTGAGCGAATGAGTAGCGGACGTCGTCAACCTTTTTTTCAAAGTAGTTGACAAAGTCGTCCACAGAGATGGAGGGGGAGGATTAAGGAGGGAGGAGAAGGTGGTAAAGAGTTTCTTAGGGTTAGAGGCAGAAGCTTGAAATTTAGAGTGGTAGAAAGTGGCTTTAGCAGCAGATACAGAGGAAGAGAAGGTAGACAGGAGGGAAAGGATGACAGGTCCTCCAGAAATTTAGTTCACCTCCATTTTTGCTCAGCTGCGGCAGCCCTGTTCTGAAAGCTCCTCAATGATTAACTCAGCCATGGAGCAAGAGGGGAGGGCGGAGCCGGCCGGGAGGAAAGGGGACAGTGCAATTCATAGGATGCGGAAAGGGAGGAGAGTAGGGTCGAAGAGGCAGAATCAGGAGACAGAAGGGAGAAGGATTTAGCAGAAGGGAGAGAGGATAGAAGAGGAGAGTAGTGGGAAAGAGAGAGTGAAGATTGTGACGACACATGACCCTCAGAGAACATCTCCACATAGGAGAAATGAGTAGCCCTGTGCCACCACCGTGATGACCAGATGCTCTCGGACTATGAGAGAAAACATAGTCAGATGAAGAGAGAGCAGCTGGACTAGCAGTGTTCTGTGGGGTGATCCATGTCTCCGTCAGGGCCAAAAGATCAAGGGACTGAAGGGCAGCATAGGCTGAGATGAACTCAGCGTTCTTGACCGTAGATCGGCAGTTCCAACAGGGATGCAAACTAGTCACCTTTCAGTGAAATTCGCCGTTTTGAATCCAAAATAGGTGACCTATGTGATTCGTGTAGATCTGATGATAAATATTTGGGAGGGGAGGGGGGGGGGTTGGATCACTACTGGCTGTAAGCGAACGAGTGATTGGCGTTTGGAGTAATACTGTCTGTATCCAAGGCTCCGCCAATCGTTCACAGAACAACAGAATGCAGCGCAGCGGGCGACTGAAGAAAGAGACAACCAATTTACTAGTTACAGCATCAGCTCGCGCTCCAGAAAGACAGCTAGCTAGCGAACATTACAACATCAGATGAGCTAACATTAGCAACCTAACCAATTCGCTATAGTATTAACTGGTATACGACTCCTTGCCGTTCCTCAAGTTATATCGCGTTAGTTGCTTACTGGACCCTGGCAATCTGTGAAATGAGTTAACTAGCTAACGAACTAATCACTATCTGTTAACTAGTGTTTTCCCTCTACAGTATGTGGTTAATTTTCAGAATGAGAGAATTAGGTGAAAATGAGGCGTTGCTTGTTAAACAAGTGGATTCAGGGATCAAGTGTAGCTGGAGCTGGGCCTGGTTTAAACTGGGCCTGGCTTAAGCTGGATGCCACTATAAAGGTGAAAGGAACACCACACACTTTCCCTCTTTCTCACTTTTTCAATACAGTGGATAAAAGGGGTATGCCAGGTGTACTCTCTGCCTGAAAGAGATCAATTATGCCAACAAAGGGTATCATGCTCTGCTGGCACATTGTAGAACAGATGTCCACAGGCAGAAAGTGTATAATGTGCAGTGTAGCCCAAAGATATTGTTTTTGTTGTGTTAAACTTGACAGTAACACGTGTGTGTGAGTGAGGGGGGATTATATATATTTTATACTCAGTTAACGTTATTTTTGCACACATGTAGCCTTGTGCACTTGATCGATGGCCACTGTAATATAGCAAAATAATTATGCCTGTTTGTTTCATTCTACTTTAAGATTTTTTTCCCCCCAAGTGCAATATTTATATATGTGTGGTCACAAGTGTTCTATTATAAAGGCTGTCATGGCTATCTGCAATATTCGTGTATTTTTATTCTCAAGACTTGAGTGTCATTTGCAGTAAAGTCTAGGCAACAAATAACATTGGATTGCTTTCTTTACATTTTTTTGCCGTGAGTTAGGTTCACATTAACCACTTTTTATTTTACACATAGAGACTGATCATGTAGATCATATTCTTTGTTGTTTAGTTTAAACCTGCATTTCCCCCTAGCATGGATTGTTTGCATGTTTCAGTGCAAAAAAGAAAAAGTGTCACATTTTTGGGCCCTCGCCAGGTTGCATCCCTGTTCCAAACGCTGCCAGACTCGGAATTCCACATGGGTTGTGCCCACAGGGTACACTAAATTAAAAGGGTTGCAGCCAGGGGGTGGGGAGTGTCTGTAAAGCCTACAGGGAGAGGTGCAAACACGTATAGAAAACACACATAGTTGACAAAGCTACAGAAGAGCAACATGAGATCATCTGTAAATAACAAGGTAATATACTCAAGTGAGAGAGCGGTGTGGATCCTCCCAGATGTGATGTGTGGTTATATAATAGTTATGGGCAGCATGAGAGGATCTCAAGTATTTTAGCTACATAGACAGTAAGGAGACAGTGGGGGACGGTATCTCCAGGGGTAGGGTTGGCCACTCCTAGTCTAGGGGTCTCTAGAGGCTATTGGTTGACTTCAGTCGGGCCTGCTACTGAGGTATGTTCTGTGTCTTTATCTGTCATCTTCAGGTACTCTTACAGAGAGTTATGACGAACTGGGGAACCGATACCAGCTTCCTGCGTACACTCTAACCCCTCCCGCCAATCTCATCACTGAACGCGCCAACGACAACGAAGCTCCCAATCAAAAGGAGCAGAAGAAGCCTCCCGCCTTTCCCAAAGAGGAGTTCCAGCTACGAGTTCGACTCTCATGCGGTAAGAGACACAAGGCTAGAGCAGGCGATGTGACAAAAATTCACATTGCGATAAATTGCATGAGTTGAGGTGAAAACGATAAATAAAACGATAAGTTTATAACATTAATATCCGCCACTGTTTTTTATTTTTTATTATCCTTTAAAATACTACTGCTATTTTGGTGGTTGTAGCCTTCAAGTGGCCCATTAACAATCACCCAGATTAGCACATTTATTTAATTTCAAACAAACAATATCAGCAAAATGCCTGTGATAAGTGGTTGATGTCGATCATTTTCCGTTTATTGTCCCAGCTCTACACCCTACCCTGAGTTGGGGTGGGCAGTCTCTGTTTCTATTTCTATGTTTTGCTATTTCTGTGTTTGGCGTGATATGGTTCTCAATCAGAGGCAGCTGTCAATCGTTGTCCCTGATTGGGAACCATATTTAGGTAGCCTGTTTTGTGTTGGGTTTTGTGGGTGGTTGTCTTCAGTCTTCGTGTGTCTGCACCAGACAGAACTGTTTCGGTTTTTCCACATTTGTTGTTTTTGTATTTTGAGTGTTCACTTTTATTAAACAAGATGAACAATTACCACGCTGCACATTGGTCCTCCGATCCTTCTAACTTCTCCTCCTCAGACGAGGAGGAAGACGAAAGCCGTTACACAAGGCGAGGCACAGAATTGCTAATCTTGATTACATTATAGCGATTTGTGCATTAGTGATTCTGCGCAGTTCGACTCTCAAACTCTCTCTAGTCCAGGGTTTTCAGAAAATCTGTCCTGGGAACCCTGTGTGCACATTTCTTTTCTTCTTCCTAGCACTACTCAGCTGATTCAAATAACCAACTTATCATCAAGCTTTGATCATTTGAGTCAGCTGTGTAGTTCTAGGCCAAAAACTAAAACGTACACCTAAGGGGAGCCCCAAGACCGAGTTTGGGAAACCCTGCTCTAGTCTAGAGTCGATTTACTTGCTCTGATGTCCCACTATTCCCAACTCCCCTCCTCTCCATTCACTACCCTACAAACAGTGAACTGATTGAGTGCAGTGTGCAACTGGTTTATACAGTGAGGGCAACGTTTTGAACGTTGCAGGTAGAAATATAATGAATAGAGTTGACACCATTCCCCATTCTTGAACAGACCCTTGATTGTAGAAGTAACTTGACCAATGTCTCTGTCCTCCACAGGTAAGGACCTTCGTATAAGCGCCTCCATGTCAGACTCCATCTCCCAGCTGAAGACAGTCCTGGAGGGGCAGGAGGACATCGAAGTGGCCCACCAACGATGGTTCTTTGCAGGTAAACTGCTCACAGACAAGATCCGACTCCAGGACACCAAGATACAGAAAGACTTTGTCGTCCAGGTCATCGTCAACAACTACTCACCAGTTACCAAACTCATGCCCAACTGAGGAGAAATGGAGAAAGAGAAGGATGGATGGGAGAGTAGGAGGAAAGGATTGAGATGAAAGGGGGGCGGAGAGAGGGTTGGCGAAAGACTGGGATGGAGTGCAGGCAGAAAAGGATGGGAGAATTTTGGCCAAGGCCTTATTTCTCTCCTCTGGAAGTTCAAGCACACCAGGGTCATGTTCATTAGTGCACACCGTAGGAAAACGTAACAAAACATTTTGCAACGTTTCTCATTGGTCATGTTCAGAATGGTTCGAAATGTGGAAAGACTTTTCTTCCATTTTGTGCCTAGTGGACAGGACATTGGACTGTTGGTTCCTGCAAAGGAATGTTGTAATTAGTTTGTTTGCTTTTGTATTTCTTATCCTCTTTTTTGTATTACCCAATATTTTCCTAATGAGCCCACATTGTTACTGAGTAAAAATACACAAATTCTGCACAGCCTGGCAAAGCACTGACAAACTGTAGACTGAACTGGAAGAGAATCATGGCATATGGAGAAGAGAACTTACTCCCATGCGTCTGTCTGTCTACAAGTCATTCCTTGTGAGTTTGTCCTTGTGGAACTTTGAACAGTGGAAAGTGTCCTGCCTGATGATACAAATATTCTATTGGATCTCTATCTATACTGAAAGCCAATCTATTTGTACCCTATCTATTGTCTAATCTTTACCTAATGGGAGAGAAGAATATTGACAGATTTATTAAAGTGTATGTACTGTTTCAATACTTGTTGGATCATTAAAATATTTGTATATGTATATGTTTAATAAACCCCCAAAAAAATGTGCGTGACAATGTTCATGAAAAGTCAACGATTTGATGAAAAGGTGAATATACCGGTTTATAAGGTGAAAATAGCTAATTTGATTTACATCTACTGTATTTTTCGAACCAAGTATGGAGAAAATGCTGGAAAGTGTATGAATATTTGTGAATTAATTTATTAATAAATATTCTAAATGTAAACTGAAATAGTTTGTCCTAGTTTGTATTGCAAATTCAGCCTTAAGTACAGATGCAGAATATTTTATTATTATTATTATTATTTTTTTATATATATATTTTTTTCAATTTTATTATTATTTTTATTTTATTTTATTTATTTTAAATTTTATCCCCTTTTCTCCCCAATTTTTCGTGGTATCCAATCGCTAGTAATTACTATCTTGTCTCATCGCTACAACTCCCGTACGGGCTCGGGAGAGACGAAGGTCGAAAGTCATGCGTCCTCCGAAGCACAACCCAACCAAGCCGCACTGCTTCTTAACACAGCGCGCCTCCAACCCGGAAGCCAGCCGCACCAATGTGTCGGAGGAAACACCGTGCACCCGCCCCCCTCGGTTAGCGCGCACTGCGCCCGGCCCGCCACAGGAGTCGCTGGAGCGCGATGAGACAAGGATATCCCTACCGGCCAAACCCTGCCTAACCCTCCCTAACCCGGACGACGCTAAGCCAATTGTGCGTCGCCCCACGGACCTCCCGGTCGCGGCCGGCTGCGACAGAGCCTGGGCGCGAACCCAGACTCTGGTGGCGCAGCATAGCACTGCGATGCAGTGCTCTAGACCACTGCGCCACCCGGGAGGCCCCGAATATTTTTATTTTTTTATTACACTCAAAGAATATATATCTAGAAACGGTCATTTTTCATGACAAATTGTGTCTTCCTTTAGCTGTCCAAAAGTTTTTTTTATTGTAGTTAAGTTAGGACTTTTGATGCGTATTCTAATGCGAAACCATACGGTATGTTACATGTGGTTACACTTATGCTACCTACGCTGGGAGAATCTCAATTGGTTTTACTCTCCGCCTGCCTCCTCTCTTCCGTCCTCTCTCCTTGCCTCCTTTTGAAAAAGGTCAAAACTAATCGAGGAGAGGCGGTGAGGAGAGGGACCGTGGAAACAAATGCACTTGTATGAAATGAGACTCCTTATCCACTTGCGCGTCATCAGGCCAATTATGTTTGAATGGGTGGAATCTCAGAATAAACGTGTAAAGTGATAAAAATGAATAAAGCTAGTTGTGCAAGACATTTTATAGATACAAAAAGATAAGTAAAGTATTGTTTTTAAATGTGGTCATGCTTTTCTCCTTCGAGAAACTAATAACTGATTTAAAATAGATGTGGAGGATTTTAAAACGCTTACAAGCTAGCCATTGAAAGGATACTAATGAATTGACACTCCTCGGCCCCTCAACGGTTTCCAGGTCACAAAGGAGAGGAGGACAGAGAAGTCGAGGAGAGGATTGACTTTCTCCAATTTGAGAATCTCCCACTATTTGGCATGCCAGGCTCACTACTACCATAGTCGCTCACTGCTGCTACTATTACTACTATTACTATTCACTACTTCTATTGTCACTATCCCACTAAAGACTACTATACTGCTATTTGTAATACAATCAATACGACTAGCTTCAAATGTTCAATGATAGCAATTTAAACGTATTAACCTCTTTAGTCCTAATACAAAGTTACACCTCACTTTTCGATTTTTTGAGTTATTACATAAAACTGATCAGAATTCCGAAGTCATAACGGAAAAACGTTTGAGGGGTTTGAAGTAATATGGAGGACCCGGCAAGCCAGTCTGTTCCCTATAATGTAAACTTCGACAGAAGTAACTTCAAAAGTATAACCAAATTAAAAGAAAATGTTTGCACTCATCATGAATACTGGTTTCAATGTAATTTTCAGCCAACTTACAAGCAAATACTTTATGAATATATTGTTACAAATCAGTTGCACGGTTGCTAGCCAACTAGCATGCTAGCGTTATCCCTACTAGCCAAATAACATTAGTCCTACCAGTCTGCTAATTTTAAATTAGCACTTCATGAGTCAGCCAGTTTCTATCTTACTTCTACATTAAAGTAAACTAACGTTTTAAATATTATTAATCATTAGTTATAATAGAGACATGAGGGGTGCCATAGTCTAGGGTCTACACCAGAAGTTAATGGTTATCTGTAGGAGGAAGGTATATGGTGGAGGCAATTAAGCTTGGAATGTGCTGAGTGCAGGGAAAACTATCACATGTTAGCAGGCACTGACAAGGGTGGGGAGCCGTGGATTAGTGATGAAGGGGGCCGAGGTCAGGTCACGTTAAAGGAGAAGGAACAGTTTATTGCCCACGTCACTTAATTTCCTGCCTAGCAACAGAGATGCAGTGTTTAGAGAGAAGGAGGAGATTCTACCCAAAATTGGGGTATATATACCACCACTATTGGAAATGTGTCTTTGTCTGTTCAGCTGTTCGACGCTTTGGGGTGAATAAATTTGGTTTAAGCTTTCATAGAGTCCGTCGAGTTCTTACTCTGATATTTAGAACCTAACACTCCTAAAAACCAATGAGGAGATGGGAGAGGCCGGACTCGCAGCACATCAAGCATCACAAATAGAACCAATAACTATTTTAGCGTCTGGCTACGCAGACACTCGTTGACGCGTGCAAGCAGTGTGGGTGCAACGATTGAATAACATGTATGTGTACATTTATTTTGCAACGCTCGCGCATGTGACACGGGCGGTATGGTCAGCGTGTAACTCTCAAGCTAACGTTAGGTTTTCCTATCATAATTAGATAGCTAGCTATCTAAAAAAATAAAGGAGAGCCGCAGGAGCTCAGACTCTAGGAGCTCAGATGCAAAAATATTTATGTCCAATGTTTCGACAGACAAGCTGTCTTCATCAGGGTATAATGACAAACACTTCGGGATGACTCATTAATACAGTGTCAAAAGACACACAGATGCCTGTAATCATGGCCAGGTGTGGCCTGATATCATTGCTTAATTCTCATTAATTCACATAAATGGATAGCGTACAATCATAGATACAATTTGGCTACATAAGCCTACAAACATTTACAATAGCAAAATCACAAGAATGGCTTCAGATCAAAGTCTACGTTGAGACCGAAGGGAGCAAGGGTCTTTAAATTAAAGATCCAGGCAGCCACTCGTTTTAACAATAAATTGTCGAGGTCACCCTCTCTCCTAGGGAGGGTGACATGTTCGATGCCAATATAACGTAGAGACGAAATTGAGTGGTTTTCTTACA
Source organism: Salvelinus alpinus (assembly GCF_045679555.1). Classification (NCBI taxonomy): domain Eukaryota; kingdom Metazoa; phylum Chordata; class Actinopteri; order Salmoniformes; family Salmonidae; genus Salvelinus; species Salvelinus alpinus. The sequence goes on from NC_092117.1 coordinate 4,894,686, forward strand.
AAAAGTGGGCCGCAATTAGGTAAGTCGAGTTTTTGCACCAGGGTTTATCATTATACCCTGATTGTAGTGAGGTGCGTACTGGCAGCATACTGTTACCCGGTAAATACCAGCATTTATTTTTTTATTTTTTTATTTTACCGTTATTTTACCAGGTAAGTTGACTGAGAACACGTTCTCATTTGCAGCAACGACCTGGGGAATAGTTACAGGGGAGAGGGATGAATGAGCCAATTGTAAACTGGGGATTATTAGGTGACCGTGATGGTTGAGGGCCAGATTGGGAATTTAGCCAGGACACCGGGGTTAACACCCCTACTCTTACGATAAGTGCCATGGGATCTTTAATGACCTCAGAGAGTCAGGACACCCGTTTAACGTCCCATCCGAAAGACGGCACCCTACACAGAGCAGTGTCCCCAATCACTGCCCTGGGGCATTGGGATCTTTGTTTAGACCAGAGGAAAGAGTGCCTCCTACTGGCCCTCCAACACCACTTCCAGCAGCACCTGGTCTCCCATTCAGGGACTGACCAGGACCAACCCTGCTTAGCTTCAGAAGCAAGCCAGCAGTGGTATGCAGGGTGGTATGCTGCTGGCATACTGTTGCCATAGCACTACAAGAAACAATTACCGACAAGGACATGGGGGGGGAACAGAGGGTTAAATATACAACATGTAATTGATGGAATTGGAACCAGGTGTGATGGAAGACAAGACAAAACCAATGGAAAATGAATCAGCGATGGCTAGTAGGTCGGTGACTTCGACCGCCGCACGCCGCCCGAACAAGGAGAGGGACCAACTTTGGCAGAAGTCGTGACTCGAAGCGAGTTCTGTGCCATCTTGGCCCAGGGCACGAACGCCGCCCACTCCCCCGGCCGGTCCTGGCAATAGGACTGCAGAAACCTGCCCACATCCTGGTTCACTCTCTCCACCTGCCCAATACTCTCAGGGTGAAACCCTGAAGAAAGGCTGATCGAGACCCTAGACGTGAACTGGGGACCCCGATCAGACACTATATTCTCAGGCACCCCGTAGTGCCGGAAGACGTGTGTAAACAAGGCCTCCGCAGTCTGTAGGGCCGTAGGGAGACCTGGCAGACGGAGGAGACGACAGGACTCGATCCACAATGACCAGGATCGGGGTGTTACCCTGTGAGAGCGGAAGATCAGTCAGAAAATCCACCGACAGATGCTACCAAGGCCGCTGTGGAACAGGTAAGGGGTGTAGCTTACCTCTGGGCAGGTGCCTAGGAGCCTTACACTGGGCGCACACTGAGCAGGAGGAAACATAAACCCTCACATCCTTAGCCAAAGTGGGCCACCAGTACCTCCCGCTCAAACATTGCCTTGTCCGAACGATCCCAGGATGACCAGAGGAGGGTGACATGTGGGCCCAATAATTCAACCGGTCACAAACAGCAGACGGGACGTACAGATGCCCAGCGGGACACTGGATGGGAGCGGGTTCTGTACGCAACGCCTACTCAATGTCCGCGTCCAGCTCCCACACTACCGGCGCCACCAGGCAGGAGGTGGGGAGTATGGGAGTCTGATCCATGGGCCGCTCCTCTGTGTCGTACAGCCAGGACAGTGCATCTGCCTTCATATTCTAGGTCTGTAGGACAGGGTAAACACAAAACGGGTAAAGAACATGGCCCACCTTGCCTGACAAGGATTCAGTCTCCTCGCTGCCCGGATGTACTCCAGGTTGCAGTGGTCAGTCCAGATGAGGAAAGGGTGTTTAGCCCCCTCAAGCCAAAATCTCCACGCCTTCAACGCTTTAACCACAGCCAACAGCTCTCGGTCCCCCACATCATAGTTACGCTCCGCTGGGCTGAGCTTCTTCGAAAAGAAAGCACAGGGGCGGAGTTTTGGTGGCGTACCCGAGCGCTGTGAGAGGACGGATCCTATCACAGCCTCGGATGTGTCCACCTCCACTATGAATGCCAGGGAGGGATCCGGATGGGCCAGCATGGGAGCCGAGGTAAACAGAGCTCTTAGCTGCCCAAAAGCTCTGTCCGCCTCAGCCGACCACTGCAACCGTACGAGACACCCCTTCAGCAGTGAGGTAATGGGAGCAGCCACCTGGCCAAAACCCCAGATAAATCTCTGCTAGTAACCCTAAAAATCGCTGCACCTCCTTTACCGTGGTGGGAGTCGGCACGGCTGCAATGCGGTCACTCTCCATCTCCACTCCTGATGTGGAAATGTGATACCCTAGGAAGGAGACGGCCTGCTGAAAGAGGCATTTCTCAACCTTGACATACAGGTCATGCTCCAACAGTCGTCCAAGTAACCTGCGTACCAAGGACACATGCTCGGCGCGTGTAGCGGAGTATATCAGAATGCCCGTGCAGGTCCCTGAAAATCTAGTCTACAAAGGATTGGAAAACTGATGGAGCATTCATCAACCCATACAACATGACTAAGTACTCATAATGCCCTGAGGTGGTACTAAACGCTGTCTTCCATTCGTCTCCCTCCCAGATACGCACCAGGTTATACGCACTCCTGAGATCCAGTTTCGTGAAGAAGCGCCCCCGTGCATTGACTCAATCGCCGTGGCGATAAGAGGTAGCGGGTAACTGTACCTCACCGTGATTTGATTGAAACCTCTATAGTCAATGCACAGGCGTAGACTGTGGTGATTAATTGCACTGTCAAGGTGGAAAGGAAGTCCAGGAAAATAGATATTATTGTGGATGCGGCGGAACGGTTCCTTGGACTGAAAGACTTCTCGGCTGAGGAGTTGCATGGAGTAATGTCAAAAGCCATACCATCCTCTCAGGTCATAGAGCCTGAGAAGGGAGATTTGAAAATGTTTTTAATTGTTTTATTTTGGTTGGATTAAGTTAGTTTTCCCTGTCACGTATGGGTTTTATTTATTTGTAGTTTTTTCAACCCCGTCCAGTTGGTGGCAGTAATAAACCTTTTTGGGTTGTAGTCTGACATAAAACCCATAGAAGAAGAAGAAGACTGGCGATCGCATCCCCGCCACGTCATCAGGAAAGCGACAGAGCCACTTGCGACAAATGCTTTGCTGATCCAGAGTGGTTAGTATTATTTGAAAATATGGTGAAATCTGGAAAATTAAAATCTGGGGCCGCATCGAAACTGAAGCGATGGAAAAAGGGACACAGCAGCGACTCGAACCCCCAGACGAACCGATTCAGACAGGCTGCCAAAAGCCGTTTCTTCAGCCGCCCCTCGGGTAAGCATTTGCAGCGTGTTCGGCCTGAGACGAGACAACACGTGGAAAGTCAGCCAGCCACCCAGTGAAGTTAGCTAGCATGCAGTCTGTCTACACATTTTCTAAACAAAGAAAGGCTAGCTGTTTTCAACTTTTGTAACGTTGCTAACTTTCTGGAAAGTTGTCAATGTCGTTTGAGTCCATTCTCATTGCTGGGTTAATAATGCAGCTATGCTGACATTAGCCATATCATACGCTAGCTCCAACTAGCCTAGTGCCGACCATAGTTGTCTAACACGATCCTATGTTACGGGCGTTGGACTGTTTTATGGTTGGGGCATCGTGACCTAGAACGTTTTGTTTGTGCAATACACTATTTCATAGAATATTTCTAAACTTTCGACCCCAAAACAACAACCTATTGTACATCCTTCAGTCTCTATAGTTAAGCAATAAACCACGTGATCCGTCATGCTTAATTAAGAACTGCGTTTATACAGCGGGTGGGTCTGATCCTGAATGCTGATTGGTTAAAAGCGCATTCCAGCCGGTGTCTATTCCACCGGCAAAATCTATGACATTAAAATGCCTATTTACTCTGTTCCATCTGACTGCGCAATCCACCGTCTCATCAGCACAGGCACTTGATCTCCACTATAAAAAGCATCTAGACTTTATCGCACTTATTTTAGACTAAGTTTTAGTTTTCAACAGCGGAGATTTGTGTAAACCTTACTGTCTCTCTCCGACATTTGCAACATTGTTAAAATATTCAAATTCGATCTCCCAACTGTCCATAGTAATGAACGTGTAACGTTAGGGGTCGAGAGAGAGGTAGGCAGGCAGTGTTTCTCAACCAGTCGAATTCACGAATCAGCTGACATAGTTTTTATGGATATAAACAAAGAAATGTAAATTGAAAAAAGGTCAAATGAAAAGAAGTGCAGCTAGTTTGCCGTCTTTCCAGCTTCAGTTTGAAGTTGTTAGCTGTGTTGTTGGCTAGCTCCTCTGAACAACAGTGTCCACCTAGAGAGCACAGTTTCTGTGCTAGCTGAAATCGTGCCTCATTAGCTCATTGTTACGGATGTATCCAAATAAATGTCACTAGAAAACAGCTCAAACAAATGCAGCTACTGTTGTTATTCTGTCTGCAATGTTTGACGTGACTGTGAGTTGGCCGTAGTTGACTATCCAGCAAGCAAGGGATAAGAAGGCAATGGAACATTTGGAACGAACGACAGGGTCGCGTCCATAGATACAGAACAAAAAAGACTGAACGACTGGGTCCCGTCTCTGGCAACCGAAACAATAGAACGACCAGTCGGCTTGTGTAGCAACCCTTGATGTGTTTCGGGACTATATCTTTTGGAAGAATGAAATAGTATGAATAAATTCATCTAAATAAGGTTTTTAATTAAATTATGTCAATCATTATTTGAATATGTTGGTGACTCGTTGTATAAAGTGATAATGCTCTCGAAGCTGGTGTGTAGGACATATTGGCATGGTTTGCCGGCCCTCGACTTTGTCTTGGGCCTAACACCGGTGCCATAATATCCTCCAAACACAGGCTTCTTGGGCATTGTCACTCGATTAGAAAATTATTGAATTTGTAATTGCATTACCCAATTTTAAAACCATCATCCACTAAGATGACCGAATGTCAGTCAGTAGTACATGACCCTTAGATACTGATATCTTCTCTCGCTCTCCAGAGAAGAGTGACCTGACTGTTGATGCACTCAAACTGCACAACGAGCTGCAGGCAGGAGCCCTGGAGAGGGGTGACCGGGGAGATGCCTGTATGGAGGAGACTGCAGAGCAGGCCCTTTCAGAGAGGAGCGCAGGGACCTTCCTCAGCGGGTTGTCAGACTGCTCTAACCTCACCTTCAGAAAGGTGCAGCGCTTCTGGGAGTCCAACTCGGCTGCCCATAAAGAGGTGTGTAACTCTGGGGGACTGTACTTCTCTAAATGACCTGGTAACAGTGTACGTACAGTGCATTCGGAAAGCATTCAGACCCTTTGACTTTTTCCACATTTTGTTACATTACAGCATTCTAAAAATGATTCAATTGTTTTTGTTCCATCAATCTACACAGTACCCCATAATGACAATGCAAAAATAGTTTTTTAGAAATGTTTGCAATTTATTTAAAAATAAAAACCTGAAATTACATTTACATAAGTATTCAGACCCTTTACTCAGTACTTTTTTGAATCACCTTTGGCGTAGATTACAGCCTCAAGTATTATTGGGTAAGATGCTACAAGCTTAACACACCTGTATTTGGAGAGTTTCTCTTAATATTCTCTGCAGATCCTCTCGAGCTCTTGTCAGGTTGGATGGGGAGCGTCACTGCACAGCTATTTTCAGGTCTCTCTGGAGATGTTCAAGACTGGGCTCGAGCACTCAAGGACATTCAGAGACTTGTCCCGTAGCCACTCTTGCGCTGTCTTGGCTGTGTGCTTAGGGTCGTTGTCCTGTTGGAAGATGAACCTTCACCTCAGTCTGAGGTCCTGAGGGCTCTGGAGCAGGTTTTCATCAAGGATCTCGCTGTACTTTGCTCCATTCATCTTTCCCTCGATCCTGACTAGTCTCCCAGTCCCTGCTGTTGAAAAACATCCCCACAGCATGATGCTGCCACCATGCTTCACCGTAGGGATGGTGCCAGGTTTCCTCCAGACGTGACGTTTGTCATTCAGGCCAAAGAGTTCAATCTTGGTTTTCTTGTTTCTCATGGTCTGAGAGTCTTTGGTTGCCTTATCCAAGCCCGGTGTCATGTGCCTTTTACTGAGGAGTGGCTTCCATCTAGTCACTCTACCATAAAGTCCTGATTGGAGTGCTGCAGAGATGGTTGTCCTTCTGGAAGGTTCTCCCATCTCCACAGAGGAACTCTAGAGCTCTGTCAGAGAGACCATCGGGTTCTTGGTTACCTCCCTGACCAAGGCCCTTCTCTCCCGATTGCTCAGTTTGGTCGGGCGGCCAGCTCTAGGAAGAGTCCTGGTGTTTCCAGACTTCTTCCATTTAAGAATGGAGGCCACTGTGTTCTTGGGGACCTTCAATGCTGCAGAAATATTTTGGTACCCATCGCCAGATCTGTGCCTCAACACAATCCTGTCTCGGAGCTCTACGGACAATTCCTTCGATTTCATGGCTTGGTTTTTGCTCTGACATGCACTGTCAACTGTGGGACCTTAAATAGACAGTTAAGCCTTTCCAAATCATGTCCAATCAATTGAATTTACCACAGGATGGTCAATGGAAACAGGATGCACCTGAGCTCAATTTCGTGTCTCATAGCAAAGGGTGTGAATACTTATGTAAATATGGTATTTCTGTTAATACGTTTTCAAACATTTCTAAACATGTTTTCGCTTAGTCATTATGGGGTATTGTGTGTAGATTGATGAGGAAAAAATGTATTTAACCAATTTTAGAACAAGGCTGTAACGTAACAAAATGTGGAAAAGGTCAAGGGGTCTGAATACTTTCCGAATGCATTGTATGTTAAGCTTTGGCCAGGGTATGCCGTCATTGTAAATAAGAATTTGTCCTTAACTGACTTGCCTAGTTAAATAAAGGTGACATGAAAATGATACAACAGAAGCTGACAGTAACTGTGCTTCACTGTTGTATTATAGTATTGTTAACCTCAGCTGCATAGGGTCTAAACCAATAGCTTGCTAAAAATATTCACTATTCGTATCTGTCTCGTCCCATAGATATGTGCAGTGCTGGCTGCGGTGACTGAGGTGATTCGATCTCATGGAGGGAAGGAGACGGAAACAGAGTACTTTGCCGCTCTGGTGAGTAGGGCCTAATGACTGCTTATGCCTGTCTATCATAGTTTGAATATTACTAGATGAATGACCCTCCTACAAAGGTGTAATTGCATTGGATGCTTGCAAGTGCGTAAGAACTGGAGGCATATTAAAATGAATGTTATTCTCTGTTGCTTTCTGCTCCTGCATTGAAGTCAATCAGAATAGTTTGTTTTCAGACTAAACTTGGTGTGTGTGTCTTTCTCTCTCTCTCTCTCTGGTTTCAGATGACCACCCTGGAGGCAGTGGATTCAGGGGAGTCTCTGGCTGCTGTGGCCTACCTCCTCAACCTGGTTATGAAGCGGTTAGTCCCACAGTTTATCACAGCTCTCACCCATGCTAACTGTGGTCACTAGCTATGTTTCCATAAATTTGTCCAGTGATTTTTTGTTGTTGTCGACATTTAGAAAAATAGATCCGACATTTACCTGCTAGGGTGTGTTTTCATTTATACTGAACAAAAATATAAAGTGTATGTCCCATGTTTCATGAGACCAACACTGAGTTGTTCCATGTGCACAAAAAGCTTATTTCTCAAAAATTTTGTGCACACAAGATTATCCATCCAACTGACAGTTGTGGCATATCAAGAAGCTGATTAAACAGCATGATCATTACACAGGTGCTCCTTGTGCTGGGGACAATAAAAGGCCAGTGTGCAATTGGAGGGACACTGCAATTGGCATCTCGACTGAAGGAATGTCCACCATAGTTGTTGCCAGAGAATTAAATGTTAATTTCTCTGCCATAAGCCGCCTCCAACGTTTAAGAGAATTTGGCAGTACGTCTACCGGCCTCTTTAAAAAAAGGTCTCCGATATCTGCCATTTCCATTACACATGTCGCAATTATATTTTTTGCGCCAATGCTTTTGTCAAATAGACCTGGGTCAATGGAAACCTGCCTACTGTCTTAGGTCTGACTGTGGTCTATGTGTTGAAGTATTTGTTAAGTGATTTGAATATGTCTGTTGTGTCCCTCAGGGTTCCAGCACCAGTGTTGATTTCTAAGTTCTCTGACACGGCCAAAGCCCTGATGGACGTCATGTCCACCCTGGCCAGCTCAGAGTCCGCCTCCGCACTCAGATGGGTGAGTGTGTGTGTCCGTCCGGCAGGTACCATTTAACATCATTTTAAGTCAAGTTTTCAACGCGTGTTTTCTTTCTCCAGATTCTGTCGTGCCTCTCCACTCTTTTGCGGAAGCAGGATGTTACAGTGTGGAGTTACCCATCGACTCTGCAGACATACCACGGTCTACTCAGCTTCACTGTCCACAGCAAGCCCAAGGTACGTGCGCCCGCCCGCGCACACACACACACACACACACAGTACCTTCTATTCACAATCATTTGGTAATCAATTGTTTCCACTCTCCACCTCAGATCCGTAAAGCAGCGCAGCACGGTTTGTGTTCCATCCTGAGAGGCAGCGACTTACTGTTTACAGACAACGCCCCGACCCACCACCCCGCTGCCGCGATGGCCGCCAAGTTCTGCATCAAAGAGATTGAACAGGCAGGAGGTACAACCCCCGACCTTTAGGGATTTTTTTTTTGTCCATGGTTTCATTTGAGCGCAGAGGCAACGATTTACGTCTATAATTTTTATTTGTTATGGAGGTCCGCTGTTTTAACTCTGTACTCTCGAAGCTTTGATTGACAGGGCTTGTGATTGTGCTACTGCAACACTGTCGTTAAGAAGTTCTGAAGCAAAGCTAGAGAACTCAAGTCCCCTTTACATGACCCTTTAATTAAGCTTCTCTGTGTTTTTTTTATTTTATTCAGGCAGTAAGGAGGACACCACCACCCTGCACGTCCTGGGTCTCCTGAAGGACCTCATGGTCACCTTCCCTCTCAATGCCGTCAAGTCCTGCTGTGAGACTCTTCTCAGGGTGATGACCCTCAGCCACGTGGTGAGAACACACACACACACACACACACACACACACACCCACACACACACACACACACACACACACACACACCTCACCTTCCCAAACTGACCTCTCCCTGCTTTCTATCTCTAGTTGGTGACAGCATGTGCCATGCAGGCCTTCCATAAGCTGTTCAGTGGGAAACCCAACCCTGCTACCCTGTCTGCTGAACTCAATGCTCAGATCATCACGGTAAGGTCACAAAGCTAAAGTCGCAGCCTGGGATCCAAAAACACCACCACATGTTCATAACCCCTTCGCACTGTAAACCTGGGCTGAAAATGGTTAATTGGGTTAACGGTGCTGTGTTATGTTCTTTCTCTCTTCAGGCCCTGTATGACTACCTGCCCAGTGAGAATGACTTGCAGCCTCTTCTAGCCTGGCTGGCTGTCATGGAGAAAGCCCACGTTCACCTGGCCAGGTAGGGTACTGCACCCGGGGGTGTACACTACACCGGAGTACACTACCCCTGCAGCAGTAAAAATTAATTCTTATTTTTAATTAACTGAATGTTCACTCTCTCTCTCTCTCCTCAGTGTTCAGTCGTCTCTAAGTCTGGGTCATCTCCCTCGTCTCTTCTCCACAGCCATGTCCTGCCTCCTGTCACCTCACACACAGGTCGTCTCTGCTGCCACCAATACACTCAAGGTAACATACTTCAAGCTCACCACTTTGTTTACACCTACCCTGTTAAGTGGCCCTAACTGTGTGTGTGTGTGCTGTAGACTCTGCTGTCGGAGTGTGTGGCCCCTCACATGGAGGAGATCGGCCCCGTCAGCCTCACCGCTTCCTCTGGAAACCCTTCCTACGTCTGCAAGATGTTCCGGTGAGAACACACACATACACACTCACCTAGGGATAGTGTGCTCGCTCACTAGGGCTGGTTGATATGGCATAAAACTTATAGCCGATTCATGTTCTCTTCTTCTTTCTTTTTTTGCTAAATAAGCTTTGTTGCATAATTAAAGGTATTTCAAACAGTCAGGAATAATCTAATGAATTCAGGGCAAAAGACTTCAACCATAAGACCCACTAATAGTTTAATTGTTATGTCAAAATAGTTGAACCTGTTTTTGTTTTGCAATAGTCACTGATCTGGCTTTCAAGTCTATGAAAATGACCTTTTTGTTACAAGTGTAACATGCACATCTGCTGTTAATGACCAACTTCTGGTAGCAGGCATTATAGACTGTTTATGAGACCTGTATTAACTATCTCTCAAGGACAAGCCCACCGAGTAGCCAGCTAATCTTTATATTTAAAGTCTAGCCACCTCTGATCTATTTGTTTGCCTACAAGGTATAACAGTTGAGCAGTTATGAATACACCCTCGTCGGTCTCCAACTGTTGGAATAACATACCCTGTTCACTTTCTTCAGATGTTGAAATCAAATGGCCTACCTGGATAAGAAGAAGCTTATTTCTCAGAATGAGAACGAGTTGCCAATTCCTTATACAAATATATTTTTTTGCTCGGTGCACATTTATGAAAGAAAACCGACTACGGTGCGCGCGGCATGAAATTTGAGTGTTAGTTTTCCACAATCATAGTTCATTGATACTCCCGTCTTAGCAGGCTCTGCTCAGTCCAACATTTTGGGAGTTGATACTTAAAAAGGGTATTGTTACGTAGGTCAGGTTTTCCTCTATTACGTTAAAGTAATGTCTCAATGTGTTTCGGTGTCCATATGATCGATTTTTATTGTAGTTTTTTTTTTAATGTCGGACCAAACCTCAAATGCAAATAGCGAGTGGGAACTGCTTGTCAGAGAGGAATAACAATTTCGGTCTCACTGTCTCGCGCAGTGGTCAAGGCATAATTAGGAGTTTATATATAGATATTTATGTTTGATGTCCAGTTTTAAGCTGCCTCTCTGTGTCTTGTAGTATCGTGGAGGAGGGTCTGTCGTATCGTTTCCACGCCTCCTGGCCGTTCGTTCTGCAGCTGCTGGGCTGCTTCTACAGAGCAGCAGGGAAACGCACGCACCCGGTCATGACCAAGGTAACGCTCCCCGACAGGACCAAGTTAACACACACACACACACACACACACAGTGGCTTTGTCATGCCCTAAATACTTACCACTCGTTATAGAACTGGACAATCATTTTAACTTTGTTTCTCTCAGTCTCTCCAGTCTCTAGCGGACCTACGCGCCACCCCTCGGTTCCCGTTCTGTGGTGAGCTGGACCTGGCTGTCGGTGGTGCTGTAGAGAGCATGGGACCTGAAGTACTGCTGAACGCTGTACCGCTCAACATCACTGGACTGGAGTATGTCTGCTACTGTGATTACTGTTTGTTACTAAGTTATAGCTGTTTATTACGTTAGTGGATTGTATTGTTAGTTTGTATTGTGTCTTTTCAGAGTTGACCAGGTTAATAATTTTGTGTGTGTGTGTGTTGGCAGAGACAATCTGGAGTTCCCTCGTAGTTGGTTGATCCCTGTCATACGCGATCACGTTAAGAACACGCACCTGGCTTACTACACGTCATATCTCCTGCCGCTCGCTGCCACGCTCCGACAGAGAGGTAAACGATGGTTTGTGTGGGAATGGGTGTAAGCGTAAACGATGCATCGCTCATTTCTGTGCCTGTCTGTGTGTTGTAGCTGAGGAGCTGGAGAAGGCTGGACAGAAACTGGAGGCTAAAGTCTACAAGACACTCCAGCTGCAGGTAAGAATCTTTTTTTAGATTAGGTCTCCATACTGTGAGGGTGTTCCGTCTTATATCTGTCGTTTTTTATTTATTTTGTATGAAAAATTTTTAAATGCCCCTTTTTCTCCCCAATTTCGTGGTATCCAATTGGTAGTAGTTACAGTCTTGTCTCATCGCTGCAACTCCCTTACGGACTCGGGAGAGGCGAAGGTCGAGAGCCATGCGTCCTCAGAAACAACCCAACCAAGCCGCACTGCTTCTTGACACAATGCCCATCCAACCCAGAAGCCAGCCACACCAATGTGTCAGAGGAAACACTGTAGTACACCTGGCGATATCTGTCATTTATACCACGGCATTGCTGAATACTCCATTCTGATTGGCTAGAAAGGGATTCTAGAGTGGGCGTTAATAACATATTTGCGGACAGTTGGAAAAGGTATCGGACATCTCTGAAGTAGTTCCAACAATAGGCACCTTTTTACTGTTCTAAATCACTGCACCATGCCGTAGGGATGCACCGATATTACATATTTTCCTTGACAAAAAAAACAATACTGATATTTAAAATTGGTGCAGCCTTTTAAGCATTCTAGTACAGTTAAATAGTTTAAACACACACACACACACACACACTGACCAAAAAGTTATTTAGTTGGCATTTAGGTATGTCCCCATTACCAGTAAAACATAATCAAAACCTATTTCTTTCACTTACTTGCTGTGCTGTTTTGTTGTTCATTTGTTCAGTCGTTTCATTCTCAACAGGGATTTCATTATACATGTCAAGCAGTGATGTTTCATCTCTGTCTGTCCGTGGCCTCTTCTGTCGTGGGCCCTCTTCGTCGGTGCGCACTGTCACTGTGTCTGTTTCCATCTCGTCCAGCTGTGTCTGTAACATTTCACGTAAACCCTGTTTCTTGTCTGCATCGAAGTAGCGGCCCTTGTACCTAGCATCGAGCATGGTGGTGACACAGTATAGAGGCTCAGAGAGAATGCCACCGAATCGATTGTTCACAGCCTCTAGTAGAGTACTTTTGCAAGTTTTAACCCCACAGTCTGTGTCGGAAGATTTGTTGAGCAGGATGTTTCAATGCCATGACAGAGGGAATTATTTTGAGTCAGTTGTTCGAATGGAGCTAGGAGTGTTTATGTTTCAATCATGTTCTCAAATGCCATTGAACTGGCAGCAGCGGTAAGAGAACCAGCTCATTCGGCTTTCCTCAGTACAAAATCCTCGTCAGCCCACTGTGCTGTCAGACTCGGCATGCTCATGGGGCTGACATCGCTGGTCCAAATGTCAGTCGTGAAGCCAATAACAGTGACACCCATAGCAAGTAGCTCATGGATTTGCGTTTCATTGGAAACGGAGGTCCAACAACGAAAAAGCATTGATTTGGGCTCCCGAGTGGCACCGCTGTCTAAGGCACTGCATCTCAGTGCTAGAGGCTTCACTACAGACCCTGGTTCGATTCCAGGCTGTATCACAACCGACCGTGATTGGGAGTCCCATAGGGCAGCGCACAATTGGCCAGCGTCGTTAGGGTTTGGCCGGGCTAGGCCGTCATTGTAAATAAGAATTTGTTCTTAACTGACTAGTCAACTAAAGGTAAAAAAATATTTGTTTCTAGAGACTTCTTTTTTTTTACAGCATCTGATGACCTTAAGGTAGTGAGCATTGAGCATGATTTTCTCTGGTCCCTCTTTTACTATGTTGCAGTCATGACGCAAGTCACGCTCGTGCTCTCATACTCCAACATGTTTTTACATTTGACCAGCTGTTTTCAGTAATTGTTGAATTTGGTTGTCATATTGGCAGATTTTCTAGCAACAAACAATTTAGCTATCGTCGAGCCTAGTGTTTGATTTGCAATGCCAATGAACAGTAAGGAACAGTGTCCTGACTCCTGGCGAGACAGGAACTTTTTCTGTACCCGCCGAAATCCCTCATCTGCATAGGCTACTTGTTATGGATTTATCCATGTAAATGTCACTAGAAAACAGCTTAAGCCGATGCTGTTAATCTCGCGGCACTGTTTGACGTGACTTTGTTAGCTGTGATTGGCTAGCTAGAAGGCAATGAATAAGAAGGTTTCCAGCCTGCGTAGCAATCGAAAAAGTAGAATGAACTACTGGTGCACGTCTCTGGCAACCTAACCAATAGAACGAACGACCAGGTTTAGTGGAAGGATGAAATGGTATGAATTTGCTTATCGACTGAAAGTATCGCTAAAAGTCATTTCGACCAGTAAATTTGTGCTTTAGTTTTGTTTGGCAACCGTGGTATGGGTGGGATAAACGGCTCCGCTCTATACATGATCTGGAACTCCGTGGAGGGCCTCCGCGTCGTCCATTATTTCCCCCCCAAAAAGGACAGTGTCAGTGTTTCTCCCTTACATATCTTACCAGACTCAAGTGTTGTCTTGTCTCTCTCTTTGCATCCCTGTCAAAGCTATTGTGTACTTCCTGTCATAGCTATACTATTCCTACTTAGGCCATATGCATTTAATGACATGTTTAACGGATGCCCCTCATTTTTCTCAATAAAACCAAAAATTCTTCCAGTAGAGAACTTTCTCAAATTATGGCTGAACTATGTATCTTAAACTCATATCTCTTGATTAGGTTTTGAATATAATTGTTATTTTTTTTGCTCGCCTCGCTTTAAAAACAACAACATTTAATACAATTTGTATGGCCTCTGGTGTTCCAACACTGAGGTGTTGTGTGTGTCTCTTTCTGTATCCCTGTCACATCTGCACCATGATAAGGTGTTTCGTCTCTCCCGGTGATAGTGTGTGCTCTGTGATAGTGTGTCCATTCCTGGACCGTACTCACTGGTGCGTTTCTGTTCCCGTCAGATCTGGACCATGCTGCCAGGGTTCTGTGTGGGGCCCTTGGACCTGCTGGTGTCGTTTAAAGGTGTAGCAAGGGCACTGGGCATGGCCATCAACGAACGGCCTGACCTACGACTGACCATCTGCCAGGCCATACGCACACTCATCACCAAGAGCTGTAACACCGGTACGCACAAGCATGTATGCACGCACACAAACAAACACATGTACTGACAGGCACATGCACGAACTACCCAGGTATTGAACCAAGGTTATCTGCATGCTTTTAGCCTGCTGACCTAAAGCCTAGGCATTAGCTCAAGTTTCTCATCACGTGATGATAGTTCCCAGAACCACCTCTATTACACACACACGCGCTTTGTAGGTCAGTCGCTAAACGCTCCTCTGCTATCTTCCCCCTGTAGACGAGGAGAAGGCGGAGGTGGGGCGTTTTGCTAAGAACTTCCTGCCCATCCTGTTCAACGTGTTCAGTCAGCAGCCTGCTCCTGGAGACAGTGCCCCCTACAGGATGGCTGTCCTAGACACCATTAAAGTCTACCTGACTGTCACAGACCCACAGGTACACACTCTGGCTCCTTAACAATCTTTTTTTGGGGTGGGGGGAGGGGGGGGGTTCCTCGCCTCGCCTCCTCAATATGCAATGGGGGACAAGTTCCAAAATTCCTCTCCTCGGACCTCTCCTCCCCTGAGTTTTGAGAAGGCGAGTACAGAAGATGCAAGGAATCTAGGAAACACTGAGAGAGCCTCTTTCATGCTCATTCATTTACACACTCACACCTCCGTGCCTCAACAAAAATGCCTAATAAAAATGTACGTTTTGTCTCCTCCTGGTGGTGTAAATGTTTTCTCTCTCAGATGGTGTGTACCTTCCTATCGAAAGCTACAGAAAGACTCAGCAGCCCAGACAGCACTGAGTTCATACGGTAGGAATGTGCCTAGTTTGTTGTGTTTGGGGTGAATTACATGATTACATTTCTGTATTACAATTGAATTGCCAATGACATTACTGTACAATGCCAAGACACATTCACATGAACATTTTAACAAACCAAAAAAATCTGAATCTTACATCTGTGTCTCTCCCCCCCCCCCTCCCCCAGGATGTCTGTCATGGACCTGATGGTTGCCATGGCACCCTGTGTAGATGAGGTCACAATGAGTCAGACCTTTGAACTGATTCGGCCATACTTGGAGGTTAGGACACGTGACATTTTGACATTTGCGGAGATGTTTTCCAAACCAGCCATATTATTTTAAATACCAAACGCATCACTTTTTAAAAGTGCGTAATATATTGTTTAGGTTACCAGGAGTTGAATAACATATTTTTTTCACGGCTCATACGTGTTTCCCTTTCTGATTTTTGTGTTGTGTAGAATAAGGAGCCACACATGCAGAAGAAGGCGTACCGCGTATTGGAGGAGATGTGCGGTGGGGAGAGGGAGGAGTGTAGATCTTTCGTTCTCTCTCACCTGGAGACGCTCAAACACGTTCTGCTGGGGACACTGAAGACTGCTTCGTCTCCCGCCAAGAGGGTAAGGCTGCGCGTGCGCTCCGCGCCCTTACAGAGTGCAAGGGCAGCTCGACCAGCTTCGTTTTGTCTAACTCTCCCTCTTTCCCGTTTCCTCTCAGCCCAGACTAAAGTGTCTGATCCACATTGTGAAACAGCTGAGTGATGAACACAGAGACTTCATCACTGCCCTGCTACCAGAGGTATACACACACACACACACACACACACACACACACACGCGCGCACATACTCACGCCAGCACTCGCACACTTACACTATTCTTTAACTCTCCTAGGTGATCATATGTACTAAGGAGGTGTCAGTGGGAGCTCGGAAGAACGCCTACACTCTACTGGTGGAGATAGGAAGCGCTTTTATCAGGTTCTGTGGCGATGCCAAAGGTAAGGATTACTCGACCAGAGGCTCCGGTTAGGCTTGCATGTCCTCTCGATTCTCACTATCGCGGAGAGTCACTCCCTGTCTTTCTGTCCCTGTGTCTCTGTAGAAGCCTTGGAGCAGTACCTCCTGTTGGTGTACGTGGGGCTGACCGGCTCCGTCACTATGATCACATGCACAGTCCTGGCTCTCACCAGACTGGTCTTTGAGTACAAAGGTAAACCAACTCTATTCCCCCTTTACACCGACAAACTGTTTACGGTGTGTTTGTGTCCCTCCAGTTCGGGGCGTTCGGACTTGTTTCACGGAGGGCCGAGTGTCTGCTGGTTTTCCTTCTTTACTTTGAATTTGTATCCAATTGAGACGTGGACGGACGACCAGGTGCGGGGACTTCCTAACTAATCAGTGGCCTTTAGTTGGTCAATCTAGTACATGGGAGGAGTGAAAACCGCGGACACTCGGCCCTCTGCGGCGTGAGTTTGACAGCCCTGCTCTAGCTGATTTTCATCGCTGGAGCAGCTGTTACAAAGTGTGTGTGTGTGTGTGTGTGCGCGTGTCCAGACTCTATAGACATGGGTTCGATGGAGCACCTCCTACACAACGTGTGCCTGCTGCTGACGTCTCAGACCAGGGAGATTGTCAAAGCAGCGCTCAGCTTTGTCAAGGTCATCCTCTTCGTCATGGACCCCACGACACTGGCCGGCCACGTCACCGTGATGGTAGGGTTGTGCGGTTTGAACGTTGGGTTTCTGCTGTCTCTCTGTGTAGCGGAGAACCACTTATGTTGGTGCTGAAGTCGGGTTTGCTAAACTTTGCTCGAACATGGTTGTGTGTCTCTCTCTCAGATGGAGGGTGTTGGGAACATCAAGGATGACGTTAGGAGACACTTCAGGACGAAGCTGAAAAACATTTTCACCAAGTTCATCAGGAAGTTTGGGTAAGTTTAGGCAACATATTTGATTTCTGACACTTTTCGCTCTGGAGTTTGCGTGCCTGATGATTAGCCTTTATGTGGATCTGAGTTGAAGAGTGGCGTGCTGTAGCTGTTTTTATCAATACCCACATGGCAGTAATGGACAGGGACGTACGTGGATATTGTACATCCATTGGCATAGATGTTCCATATCCTTTACGATACTCGTTTTGGCCGAGGTACTTGGCACACCCCTAATGATGATGTCATTCACAAGGTGGGGGGGGCACGTCTGAGACCACTCTCTCTCACACACACACACACACACACACAGTCAGTTCACTGAGGCAGTAGATCATCTTTGGGAGGGACGTGCGAGAGGGACTGATTTTTAAATGAATTAATAAAGTTTGTGGCAATAAGCTTTGAAATCAGCATATTTTGCGTGAGTTTCACAAAGAACTAGGAGAGTTTATTGACGTTAGCTTCAACTGTAAGCTAGCAAGGAAAGTTAAAGCTGACGACAAAGCTGAAATCTTACCGGTATCACCTTGCTTCGTAAAGGCATTGTTTTGCTAACAGTAACGGTTTCAACATTTCTACATGCCGTGTCGCATTATTCAAGAGTGTGTTAGCTCCCCACTCATGATGCACAGAAGCTAACATGACGCATCCCAGACTCTGCAGGTTAGCAATGAGTAAGTACAGCAGGCACGGTGCACGCCTCGTGCTGTAAGTGGGACATCGGCTGCGCTGATAGACTGACTTGATCCGGGAGACACATTTGACATTACCGGAAGTAACAAACTCTAGTACCGAAACTTATTTCATGTTCCGTATTGAAAAAGTACAGACGTTTTCAGTACGCCGTGCAACACCACATGGGCATATGGTTTACATCGTTTTCATGCTCATCAAACCATTGTGACCACGCTTGCCCTATGGATGGGGGCATTGCCATGGTAGCCAAAATACTGGCCCGCCCCACATTTTTATAGATGACTCTGCATTATGGGACGTTAATTGCTGGAGTCAATTGACACGCCAGCGCGTCAAGACATTTTGAATAGCTCCCTGTGTGTTTAAGCTACAAACTTACCGTCTTTCTGCCGAAATAACGCTTGCGCCTATTCCATGGAGCTTGTGAAAGCAGCGTTTTTCTACACGAGAGGATCCGGACAAGAATATCGTCATGCAACCATCTGTAAAAACCTGAGCTAACAACTCATACGAACTCGGCAAAAGAGAAGACTCGAACACGACAGTGTCATTTGTTTTGCTCTCCGACATCCACAAGCTTTACGGCAGTCGTTTGAAATTAGGATATGGGAGTCTGAAAGTACAAAGAGGACAGACACTTAAATCGTATTCCTTGTCATTTATTTGCCGTTTCTATGGACTATAGCAGCAAAGGCCCCTTTTAAAAAATAAAAAAAAATATCTACAGGGGTTCTAAAATTCCAAATCAAATGGCTAAATGATCCATGATATGACTCTTACAACAATTCCATATGTTACCTAGATATTGCGAACCAAGGGCGTAGACTTATAGGGCTTAACTCTGGAACCACACCTGTGTGGAAGTATCTGCTTTCTATATACACTACCGGTCAAAAGTTTTAGAACACCTACTCATTGAAGGTTTTTATTTTTACTATTTTCTACATTGTAGAATAATAGTGAAGACATCAAAAGGTGAAATAACATATCAGCACTCCATCAGTCTCCCTCCATCAGTCTCCATACTAAGCATGGATGTGTGTTGGGTCATTGTCCTGTTGAAAAACAAATGATAGTCCAAACCAGATGGGATGGCGTATCGCTGCAGAATGCTGTGGTAGCCATGCTGGTTAAGTGTGCCTTAAATTCTAAATAAATCACAGACCGTGTGACCAGCAAAGCAACCCCCACCATAACACCTCTTCCTCCATGCTTTACGGTGGGAAATACCCATGCGGAGATCATCCGTTCACTCACACTGCGTCTCACAAAGACATGACGGTTTCAACCAAAAATCTCAAATTTGGACTCATCAGACCAAAGGACAGATTTCCACCGGTCTAATGTCCATTGTTCGTGTTTCTTGGCCCAAGCAAGTCTCTTCTTCTTATTGGTGTCCTTTAGTAGTGGTTTCTTTGCAGCAATTCGACCATGAAGGCCTGATAGCGCTCGATGGTTTTTGCAACTGCACTTGAAGATACTTTCAAAGTTCTTGAAATGTTCCGTATTGACTGACCTTCATGTCTTAAAGTAATGATATAATGTAGTTTTCTCTTTGCTTATTTGAGCTGTTCTTGCCACAATATGGACTTGGCCTTTTACCAAATAGGGGTATGTTCTGTATACCTCCCCACTTTGTCACAACACAACTGATTGTCTCAAACGCATAAAGAAGGGAAGAAATTCCACAAATGAACTTTTAACAAGGCACACCTGTTAATTGAAATGCATTCCAGGTGACTACCTCATGAAGCTGGTTGAGAGATTGCCAAGAGTGTGCAAAGCTGTCATCAAGGCAACGGGTGGCTACTTTGAAGAATCTCAAATATAACATATTTGATTTGTTTTCCACTGTTTTGGTTACTACATGCTTCCATATGTGTTATTTCATAGTTTTGATGTCTTCACTATTATTCTATAATGTAGAAAATAGTAAAAATAAAGAAAAACCCTTAAATGAGTAGTTGTTCTAAAACTTTTGACCGGTAGTGTGCACTGAAAAAATATATAAACGCAACATGTAAAGTGTTGGTCCCATGAGTTGAAATAAAAGATCCCAGAAATGTTCCATATGCACAAAAAGCTTTTCTCTAAAATGTTGTGCACACATTTGTTTATATCCCTGTTAGTGAGCATTTCTCCATTGCCAGTATCATCCATCCACTTGACAGGTGTGGCATAGCAAGAAGCTGATTAAAAAAGGTGAAATACATTGATTAGGGCCTAATTAATTTATTTATTTTGACTGATTTTCAGTGTACTCTGTGTTCCCTCATTTCCTCAAGTGTTTCCACTATTTTGGCAGTTACCTGTACATTATAAAACATTCAAGTTAAAAAACAAGTGAAATATTTAGGCCTATGTACATTGTGTAGGTTTGAGTTGGTGAAAAGCAAGCTGCCCGTGGAGCATCATAAGGTGTTGGTGAACATCCGTAAGGCTGAGGCCAGAACCAAGAGATCAAGACTGGCCGACGAAGACCACGACGACTCAGACAGCGGGGACGACAAGCCAAAAGCCAGGGGAGAGAGGTATACACACGCTACACTACTCTTGACTCCCGTAATACACATCTCCACATTCGATTTGTGACTTTCTCTCTTCATCGCTTCTTTTGTCCTCTTCCCTCCCTCAGTATCGAGGAGATCTTGGCCGAGTCAGACTCTGACATGTCAGATGACGAAAGGCCTAAGGGCGCTAAGACCCAGAAGAAGCCCACAAAGCAGAAGGGGCGGGCCTGGCTGAAGGAGGGACAGGGAGACGAACCACTCAACTTCCTGGATCCCACCGTCTCCCAGAGGGTCTTGGGTAATGGAGTCTTTACTCTCAACTTTGTGGCGTTGAAACTACGGCTGTGTTTCATTCCAGGGAGCGCATTTCCTTCCCTTTGGTCATTCAGATCAGTATGACACGTCTAGAGCTGCTTACATCCATTCAGTTGTCTCCGATCAGCGAAGGGAAGTGATCGAGGGAAGGAAGGATTGTCTGGAATGAAATATGACTAATGCTGATCTAGATTTGTTCATGCAAAGGAAAATGTTTAAAACATTTTGCGATATGAAAATGAGCAGTTCTTATTCGACGAGTCAAGGTAGTTTCTTGCTGTTAATGTCAGTTTTCTTCTTTTTGGTGCTTAATGAACACGACCCATGGTTTTTGGCGGGCAAGGAGATTCATTGTTTTGTATGGAGAGTGTATGTATTGACCTGGGAGAGTGTGTGTGTTTCAGCCACCAACCCAGACATGAAGAAAAGGGCAAAAGTTCAGCACAGCTTCAAGGTCACGTCAGACGGAAGACTCATCATCAGAGAGGACAATGACGAGGGAGTCAAGACTAAAGGTAGTAGGACACACGCTCACACACACACACAAACTCTTCGTTGTGGGAGGAGAGAGAGAAGTGATCTGAACTTCCCTTCAACCACAATTTCATCTACAACTAATTAAAATAAAATGTATACTTTATCATCCAGTTTGTGGAAATGGAAATTAGTATTTTGCCTTCACCCACATTACTCCATCTCTACATCTAGTAATAGTATATCATAACCACTGATTGGAAGTGAGTCTCCTGCTTCTGCTTGCTCTTTGGGGTCCAGGTCGGGTTACTGTGAAGCAGTAGATGTGAAAAGGGCTTTATAAATACATCGGCGGCTTTATAAATACACAAATCAATATTTTTTTAGTTTCCATTTCATTGATGTTAAAGCAGTATGATGTTTCTCTCTTCCCTTACAGATGATGAGGGAGAGATGAAAGACATTCTGGAGGAGGCTGGAGTCAAGAGTGTGAGTATCCATCAGCATTGCCTGCTGATTTTCCACGTTACCATGGGACCTGTGCTCACTGTGGCGACTTCCTTTCCTAGACGTGGTACACTACCTCCCCATGTCCCGAATAGTCCGCAGAAAGCTCCTTTCATGTTGTAGCATCGGGACAATATGCACAAACACCCGTGAAACTGGCTTCACTGGAGGGATTACAACCCAACCTGTTAAATGCGCCAATCCTAACTTCCACTCAAGTCACCTTTTCACTTAGGCTGCATTTACACAGGCAGCCTAATTCCGATCTTTTGCCACTTAATTTGTCTTTTGACAAATCATTTGATAATTGGGCAACATATCAGAATTGGGCTGCCCATGTAAACGTAGCCCAAGTCTCCCATTGACATTAATTAGGTTGGATAAAGTAAGGATTTGCCACAAAATGAATATCATTGCGTAAAAAGTTGCCTGCTGAGGTTACTGACAAGGGTGGAAGAGTACTGCAATATTCTACTTAAGTAGAAGTACAGTTTAACCTCATTCAATGTAATGGCAAAATGTAGATTTCTGCCTAAATAGACATACCCAAAAGTACCTGCTATTCATGTGTAATTACATGATTCTGACATGCAAAAACTTGGTATATATTTGGAAAGAAGACACCTGGGAGTTTGAGGAAATGATCCGAAGACCGAAAGGAGTTACAGTTGAAGTCGGAAGTTTACATACACTTAGGTTGGAGTCATTAAAACTCATTTTTCAACCACTCCACAAATTTCTTGTTAACAAAATGTCGTTTTGGCAGGTCGGTTAGGACATCTACTTTGTGCATGACACAAGTAATTTTTCCAACAATTGTTTACAGACAGATTATTTCACTTATAATTATACAGTGTGTGCAAAAGGCATGAGGTAGGCAATAAATAGGCCATAGTAGAGAATAATTACAATTTAGCAGATTAACACTGGAGTGATAAATGAGCTGATGATGTGCAAGTAGAGATACTGGTGTGCAAAAGAGCAGAAAAATAAATAAAATAAAAACAGTATGGGGATGAGGTAGGTAGATTGGGTGGGCTATTTACAGATGGACTATGTACAGCTGCAGCGATCGGTTAGCTGCTCAGATAGCTGGTGTTTAAAGTTGGCGAGGGAAATAAAAGTCTCCAACTTCAGCGATTTTTGCAATTCGTTCCAGTCACTGGCAGCAGAGAACTGAAAGGAACGGCGGCCAAATGAGGTGTTGGCTTTGGGGATGATCAGTGAGATATTCCTTCTGAACTTTCATGGAACTGGCTGACATTCACCCATTTACACTCTTTCCCTCAATCACAAGCTCCCTCACTCACCAGGGTGGAAAGAATACTGAAATATTCCACTCAAGTAGGATAACTGTTAATGACTTAAAAAAAGCACAAGTGCTCATAAAATCTTCTCTAACAGTAACACGGGTATTTGAAATGTGTTACTTCCTGCCTCAGCTGACACAACTTCTGAAACCTCTGAACTCTTCCCCCCCCCCCATCTCTTTCTCAGATAAAGACTAAGAAGAGGAGATTCCAGGATGGTCACTACGATGACGACATGGAGATCGAACCCCAGCTGAAATACAAAGGTACAGCTGACTATTAGTCTGTCTCTGTTTGTCAGTTGGTGTCCGCGTGTTCTGGTTGCTGGTCTGTCGTCTCTTGTGTGTGTATTCATGCGAGTTTCTTTCTTTCAGCTGGCGGCTCGGGGATCCACAGACCGCTGGGTGGGAGCAGAGACCTGGGGGGAGACTACAAGGCCAAGGTGACACACGCACACAGGCTGACGTGTGTTTCGGCTGATTTCAAACGGGGACTATTGGTCAGCTCTTTGTTGAATCTTCACGAGGCTAAAGTGTGTTTTTTTCTCCAGAAGGGTAAAGGAGACGTGAAGAGGAAAGGCAAGGTTGATCCGTATGCCTACATCCCGCTGAGGAAAGCACAGCTCAACCGCAGGTAAAAACTTAGCAAGGAACTAGTAATAAACATGGTAATAATTGTTGTAGGGTTGTAATGGCGAAAGCTTAATAACCTCTTTGTTGTGTTTGTGTGTGTGTGTAGGAAGAAAGCAAAGATGCAGGGACAGTTCAAGGGCATGGTGAGAGGGGCCAAGAAGGGAGCGCAGTCTGGGAAGAGGATGCAAAGGAACAAGAAGAGGGCCTGAGTAGTTTACATCCAACTGTTGATTGTGTGTCCTTCTGCCAGTTGTCCAAGAGGGTCTGTGCATAGAAATATAATTAAAGCCCCCCCCTGAACAAGCATCCCATGTATGTCTGCGAGAAACAATGGGAGAAGGAACGAGAAGAGGATTTAAAAAGTTCTTGCCTAATTGTCATCAATGGATACAATCAGGCATACACATGAAACTTTAGCTTTATAGGCGTGTTCAATCCAAATGTGTAAAGATGGATAAACGTCTGTTTTAAATGTATTTATGTACCCTACTTTAAAGGGTGGAAGAAAAATGTTGATGGTGTGAAAATTAAGAATGGCATGTTGTTGCAATGTTTGACCGCTAGATGGTGATCTAGATTGGGGTTGGTTAAAATTCATATTCCAGCACATGAAATTAGGATTCCTGTTTGAATGTATTAAACTTTTGATTCATCAGACTTAAACAGTTTTCTTTGTTTAAGATTGGCATGAAGAAAATAGGTAACAGAAGTGGGGTTTTTGCCAAATCCAAAATCAACACCTAGCCCCAGACACTTCTCCATTTAAGATTTGATTAACATCAGCAATATGGCGTACACTCATCCCCTTCTTCCGGATCTACAAGGCGGCGTACCAAATTGGCTGTAGGGTTGGGGAGGCTGGGAGTTTATCCTTGGAGGCTTTGACTGTAGTGTTTGAATGAAGCAGTCAGTCATTGCTGTGGGGAGCCCCGTTCACGCCATACTAAAGCAACAGTGAACAGGAGAGCAAGAGAATGGCTCCAGTCATGAGATGACTAGAGTACTACAACACTCCTACTGTTCATTGTTCTGACCGACCCCCCTCTGACACAGCAGAGCAAAGGAAGTCTGGCTGCTCACTCTCTCCTTCCTTCTCTCGCACTCTTTCTAATCTCGTCACCCAGACCCAAATATCTGTGCTATGTAAGTCTCACGAGAGAATGCCCTCTGTAACCTGAGCAGATTTCAAGATAATAAGGACCATGAGACTGCTCAAGGGTTGATGAGTGAGTGTGAGATCTGTTATCACTTGAAGCCTGAATTCTTGTCTTTGGGCTTATGGTCAGCAAATTATTCACGTAAATTCAAATATTTTAGGGGGAAAAGAGCAGGGGGGGCTAGGGAAAGAAGTGGGTTTTGTACAGACCAGGAAAGAGTCACCAGGCGTGAGTCATGTGAAGCCGTCACTTGTTACATAATTAGTCGTAGGGCTGCACCCGGAACCGATGTCCATTTGAGTATATATCTAAACCAGAGAGGTTCTCTGAGGAGACTGTCCCATACCTCTCTGTTCTCAGGTCTCTGAGGGGGGAGGCAGATGTTCTGGGCCATTCTGGGAATAAATAGACGAAAACTGTTTATTGCCTTTTTGATATTTGGGAGCACTGAGTAATTATGAACTCAATCTGATAATCCATCAAGAGTTTCCTTACAGCACGATAAATTAACTAAATTTACCAATGAGGGCCTTAACAGAACCGAAAGTGTAATCTGTTTAATTAATAGCACATTTACTGAAGATAAAACCATGACATTTTATTAACCTAAAATAATAAATATGTCTAGGTTTCAGCACTACAACTTATTTATTATACTCGTCATATCTGCTCAACTGGTTAACATGACTTTGGGAAAGTCACTCGCATATAGGGCTGGTGTATAAAGAATAACAACTGGACACCCCTTCAAATTAGCGGATTCAGGTATTTCAGCCACACCTGTTGCTGACAGGTGTATAAAATCGATCACACAGCCATGCAATCTCCATAGACAAACATTGGCCATAGAATGGCCTTACTGAAGACCTAAGTGACTTTCAACGTGGTATCCTGTCATAGGATGCCACCTTCCCAACAAGTCAGTTTGTCAAATGTCTGCCCTGCTAGAGCTGCCCCGGTCAACTAAGTGCTGTTATTGTGAAGTGAAAACGCCTAGGAGCAACAACGGCTCAGCCGCGAAGTGGTAGGCCACACAAGCTCACAGAATGGAACCGCTGAAGCGCAAAGCGTGTAAAAATTGTCCTCGGTTAGAATACTCACTACTGACTTCCAAACTGTATCTGGAAGCAACGTCAGCCCAAGAACTGTTAGTCGGGAGCTTTATGAAATGGGTTTCCATGGCCAAGCAGCCCGGCACAAGCCGAAGATCACCACGCGCAATGCCAAATGTTGGCTGTAGTTGTGTAAAGCTCACCTCCACCGCCGTTCTCTGGAGTGATGAATCACGTTTCGCCATCTGGCAGTGGGTTTGGCGGATGCCAGGAGAACGCTACCTGACCCAGTGCACTGTGCTAACTGTAAAGTTTGGTAGAGGAGGAATAATGGTCTGGGGCTGTTTTTCGTAGTTCGGGCTAGTGAAATGCTACATACCTTGTCATGTAGTGTATTTAAAAAATAAAATAAAAATTAAGGCAAATATGGACAATTCTTTTAATTTGGTACACAGAATAAAAATGCTGGATGCAAATATTGGAAAGAAAATGCTTTAATGATGGACAAAATGTTTTTCACTGTTAACAGATGAACACAAAACAGATTATCATTTTAGTCTCTAGTGAGGGACCTTAAGCCTGGCCTCCAAACGAACATTATAAAAAGTTGAAGTTTGAGGTTACATTTAATTCCTCATCAGCCTATCAAAGATATTCAACTTTTTCTCCACAAACCAATGACATTTCTTTAAATATGTCAACTCGGCCAGCAGAGGGATATTGTAAACCTCCAATGTCAAGGTTCACAATATCCCTCTGTGGCCGAATTGACCTATTTACGATTCAATCCATGTACAATTCAATCCAATTACAATTGGATTTCTGTTCATAAGACAACACAATTTGAGGAAACAGAATTTGTCTGCACCTCCTAAAGACCAGAGACATTTACTGTGAACTCAGTTGATTTGGTATTCACCAAAATATGATATTTGCTGTCCAGCAACAAACCTTTGAGATCAAAGCCTGAACCCCTGGATTAAATAAATACCTTTGCTCATGGTGGTGTGGGGAGAGTGTTTTGGGAGGGGTGTTACTACTGTGAGGGCGTAATAGGGGTTTGTCTTGTCCTCAGGGCCTGGGTGGAGGGCGAGAGGGAGGGGGGCCTGGGGGTGCACGGGCTGGAGGGGGGCCTGGGGGAAGTCGGCTGGACGGGGGGGCACGGGAGGGAGGGATGGAGACGGAGGGAGGAGTGGAGTGTGGGGGAGGAGAGGACGGTTGGACTAGAGGCCTCTGAACTGGAGGAGGGGGAAGGGTTTGAGAGCGACGGGCAGAAGGGGGTCGATTGGACTCCTTGTTTTTTACGCGTGTGAAGTTGATACAACGACCCTGCAACACAGACAGACGGAACCAAGTTAGACCAGGGGTTCAGAACACAGACGCCTTTTCCACAGTCAGTTACATCACTGTTTGGTTGCAGAGTCCTCTCTGTTTTGCATCAAGATAGGTGAAGATTGGGTGAAGACACACACACACACACACACACACACACACACACACACACACACACACACACACACACACACACACACACACACACACACACACACACACACACACACACACACACACACACAGAGGCCCCTCTCAACAAAGCCCCTTACAAGTCCTTTACACGTCATTAACTGGGCAGAATACATCTTCAAATCTCGAGGTGAAATGAGGGGAGAAATCAAAAGACAATGACTTCTCTAACTTTTGTATTTCTGTATTGTTATTTAGGGAGCCAATTTCAGACGCAAAGACACATTTCTGTGAAAAGACAAAGCATTATCTCATCTCTGTATGTTTTTGAGTCATCTTCCAGGGTTTTATTCACACATAGGTATTGGATGTATTTAAAAAAAAATGGTCATACAACTTAATGACAAATCAAAACAACAAAAAGGCACAATGACAAAAAGTGCAACAAAAATGACAAAAGCACACTGTTTAAAAAGCACATCGACGACGAAAAGCACAACAAGAAAAGGCACAGCGATAACGAGCACGACAATATAACACAAAACACTAAGACATCCAGATCAATTATGAAAATCTCCCATCTCTGACAAACACACACATCTCACTCTCCCATCTCTCCACATTACTCTCACTCTAATGGGCTCATGAATGGCCATCAGCGGGTTACCAGTTTCTGCCACAATGTGTGTGTGTGTATGTCATCCTCTGTGAAAGCGCGTCACCCAACCAGATGGGAAGTTGAAAGGCCACAAGCCAAATTGTGACAGAAGAGATTCCCTTTCATTGTCCCCTGATGGCCCTGTCACACAGTGGAGAGGATAGGAAATAGGGAGAAGTAGGAAAGAGGGAGGAGAGGGCCTTGTTTATTAAATAGTCAACGCAAATCCCATCTCTCTCCACCAAACTCACAGGAACCTCTGGCCAAATAGAGATATCACATCTGCAGAATATGGGTCTTGTTCTGCTATATGCATAGCGTGTGTAAGTGGATCCTTGGTTGTGTGATGGAGGGATCTTATACAGTTGCCTGTGAAGTGTGTGTGAGTGGATCCTTTTAAGGTCATGTGAGGTGACATGCAGAGTTGTCAGTTCAGAGTTGTCAGTTCAGAGCTCTCTCTCTCTCTCTCTCTCTCTCTATATATATATATATATGCGTGTGGTTTTGTTCTATCCTTGCAGGGACCTAAACGTCCCCACAAGGATAGTAAAACAAGGACAATTCTCCCTTATGGGGACATTTCCCATGAGGACAAAGGCTATTTTGACTTTAGGGGGCTAGGATTACGGTTAGAATTAGGCGTTAACCCTAAAGCTAGGGTGAGGTATAAGGAAAATTCTCCTTCGTGGGGACATTTCCCACATCCACACGAGGACAAAGGCTATTTTGAGCTTAGGGGCTAGGTTTAGGGTTACAATTAGGGTTAGGGGAAATAGGATTTTGAATGGAAATACATTTTAGGTCCCCACGAGGATAGAAAAACAAGTGTGTGTGTGCGTGTGTGTGAGAGAGGGACTGAGAGGCTGGGTATGCTGAGGGTTGTATGGAGCTGTGTTTGTATCCCACCAAAGGCAGGTTATGACTTGCCTGAGTAGTGAGTACCAGTATCTTTAGCTAGCATTCCACTCCTTACCACTCCTTTCGGCAATCTTAACTATGATCTCAACTTTCAATATGCAGTTGTTGATTGGTAGTTGGAAACAACATGAATATTTTCTATGACGTTATGGAACACAGGGT
Organism: Salvelinus alpinus; assembly: GCF_045679555.1. Classification (NCBI taxonomy): domain Eukaryota; kingdom Metazoa; phylum Chordata; class Actinopteri; order Salmoniformes; family Salmonidae; genus Salvelinus; species Salvelinus alpinus. Next base: position 4,923,843 of record NC_092117.1, read on the forward strand.
GCAAGCAAATTTGGCGCAATGTAGATTTTTTTTTACGAAGAAACAATACCTTGATGACCTGCTGCGGTGATTCCCCTGTAAGAAGACAGTGTCAATGCAAGATTGCGTTGTTCAAAGTCAAGTGGTTAGAGAGGACTCCGTAATGAGAGAAAAAATATATTTGGAAAATATTAGCCTACAAGATTTAATCAAGCTACATTTGCTTCAGTTGCATCCCATTAACGAGAGGAGAGAAACTCAAAACTGGCACCTGTCGTCATTCCTCGAACATATGCTGATCAGTGCTTGATATGAAAGAAGTATGCGAGAAGTACAGGAACTGTTTTTTCTGAAGTTGGTACATTAGACTGTTCACCGAAATTCACAAATGACATTATGCTATAGAGACCTCATATTATTCACTGTTAAGTGTTCATACATATTTCCCACGACTAGTATTATTATAGCCTACATGAAAAAGTAACCATTAATGACACTGGAATGCTGCTGTATCTGATCCCATGCAGGCCTACCATCTAATGCCGTTGTACACTTGATCGAGGCACTTAAACCCCCGCAAAGTAGAACTGCACTGTTAGTCACATGTGGGCAACCCACCATCTGCAGAGCTCCTGGGTGTGCAGGCTTGGCTTTAGATCCAGCCCTGAAACACCCAAGTCTGCTTGTCAAGGTCCTGTTGGGCAACTGATGTTTAGGCTACAATGAGGTTAGTCCAAGGCTTGACGAAATGCCTGCACACACAGTAGCTATCCTGGAGGATGGTTGCCACCCTTGATATAAAATATTGTATAATTACAACCAAATACTTTGTTGTCTTTATAAAATCATTCCCCCATTCAATTAATCAGGGAACAAATGGATGAGGCTACTTTGAAGTAGCCTAACTAGACATATGTATATACAGTACCAGTCAAAAGTTTGAAAACACCTACTCATTCAAGGGTTTTTATTTATTTTTACAATTTTCTACACTGTAGAATAATAGTGAAGACATCAAAACTATGAAATAACACATATGGAATCACTTAGTAACCAAAAAAAGTGTTATACAAATCAAAATATATTTGACATTTTAGATTCTTCAAAGTAGCCACCCTTTGCACAATCTTGGTATTCTCTCAACCAGCTTTGTCTCTGTGATGGCTGTCAATCATTTCCTGTAAATCTCCAACTGTCCAATTTTCAAAAGGCTTGCACCTTTTATTTAAAAAAATTTGATTTGACCTTTATTTTACCAGGTAGGCCAGTTGAGAACAAGTTCTCGTTTCCAACTGCGACCTGGCCAAGATGAAGCAAAGCAGTGGGACAAAAACAACACAGAGTTACACATGGGATAAACAAACGTTCAGTCAATAACACAATAGAAAAATCTGTATACAGTGTGTGCAAATGAAGTAAGGAGGTAAGGCAATAAATAGGCCAATAGTGGTGAAGTAATTACAATTTATCAATTTACACTGTAGTGATATATGTGCAGATGAGGATGTGCAAGTAGAAATACAGGTGTGCAAAAGAGCAGAAAAACAAAAACAAATATGGGGATGAGGTAGGTAGTTAGTTGGATGGGCTATTTACAGATGGGCTGTGTACAGCTGCAGCGATCGGTAAGCTGCTCTGACAGCTGACGCTTAAATTTAGTGAGGGAGATATAAGTCTCCAACTTCAGGGATTTTTGCAATTCGTTCCAGTCATTGGCAGCAGAGAACTGGAAGGAATGACCAGTGAAATATACCTGCTGGAGCGCGTGCTACGGGGGGTTTTGCTATGGTGACCAGTGAGCTGAGATAAGGCGGAGCTTTACCTAGCAAATACTTATAGATGACCTGGAGCCAGTGGGTTTGGCGACGAATATGTTGCGGGGACCAGCAAACGAGAGCATACAGGTCGCAGTGGTGGGTAGTATATGGGGCTTTGGTGACAAAACGGATGACACTGTGATAGACTGCATCCAATTTGCTGAGTAGAGTGCTGGAGGCTATTTTGCAAATTACTTCGCCGAAGTCAAGGATCGGTAGGATAGTGAGTTTTACGAGGGTATGTTTGGCAGCATGAGTGAAGGAGGCTTTGTTGCGAAATAGGAAGCCGAATCTAGATTTAACTTTGGATTGGAGGTGCTTAATGTGAGTCTGGAAGGAGAGTTTACAGTCTAGTCAGACACCTACGCATTTATAGTTGTCCACATTTTCTAAGTCAGAACCGTCCAGAGTAGTGATGCTAGTCAGGCGGGCTGGTGCGGGCAGCGATCGATTGAAGAGCATGCATTTTGTTTTACTTGCATTTAAGAGCAATTGGAGGCCATGGAAGGAGTGTTGTATGGCGTTGAAGCTTGTTTGGAGGTTTGTTAACACAGTGTCCAAAGAAGGGTCAGATGTAAACAGAATGGTGTCTTCTGCATAGAGGTGGATCAAAGAATCACCCGCAGCAAGAGCAACATCATTGATATATACAGAGAAAAGAGTCGGCCTGAGAATTGAACCCTGTGGCACCCCCATAGAGACTGCCAGAGGTCCGGACAACAGGCCCTGCGATTTGACACACTGAACTCTATCTGAGAAGTAGTTAGTGAACCAGGCGAGGCAGTCATTAGAGAATCCAAGGCTGTGGAGTCTGCCGATAAGAATACGGTGATTGACAGAGTCGAAAGCCTTGGCCAGGTCGATTAAGATGGCTGTACAGTACTGTCTTTTATCGATGGCGGTTATGATATTGTTTAGGACCTTAAGCGTGGCTGAGGTGCACCCATGACCAGCTCGGAAACCCGATTGCATAGCGGAGAAGGTACGGTGGGATTCGAAATGGTTGATAATCTGTTTATTCACTTGGCTTTCGAAGACTATATAAAGGCAGGGCAGGATGGATATAGGTCTGTAACAGTTTGGGTCTAGAGTGTCTCTCCCTTTGAGGATGGGGATGACCGCGGTCGCTTTCCAATCTTTAGGAATCTCAGATGATACGAAAGAGAGGTTGAACAGACTAGTAATAGGGGTTGCAACAATGACAGAGGATAATTTTAGGAAGAGAGGGTCCAGATTGTCTAACCCAGCTGATTTGTAGGGATCTAGATTTTGCAGCTCTTTCAGAACATCAGCGGTCTGGATTTGGGTAAAGGAGAAGCGGGGGCGGAGGGGGGAGGGCTTGGGCCAGTTGCTGCGGGGGTGCAGAGCTGTTGGCCGGTGTTGGGATAGCCAGGTGGAAAGCATGGCCAGCCGTAGAGAAATGCTGATTGAAATTTCTGTTTGAAAAAGCTAGCCTTTGCTTTCCTGATTGTGTGTATTTGTTCCTGACTTCCCTGAAAAGTTGCATATCGCGGGGACTATTTGATGCTAGTGCAGTACGCCACAGGGTGTTTTTGTGATGGTCAAGGGCAGTCAAGTCTGGAGTGAACCAAGGGCTATATCTGTTCTTATTTCTACATGTTTTGAAAGGGGCATTCTTATTTAAGATGGTAAGGAAAGGACTTTTAAAGAACAACCAGGCATCCTCTACTGACTGGATGAGGTCAATATCTTTACAGGATACCCGGGCCAGGTTGAGTAGAAAGGCCTGCTCGCAGAAGTGTTTTAGGGAGCGTTTGACAGTGATGAGGGGTGGTCGTTTGACCGCGGACCCATAACGGACGCAGGCAATGAGGCAGTGTTCGCTGAGATCCTGGTAGAAAACAGCAGAGGTGTATTTAGAGGGCATCATCCACTCGTTTTCCCTGTCTTTGCAAGGACTCACTGGCAAGGTCAACTACTTTGTTCAGCCTGACCCAATAATCCAAGCAGCTCTCTGACTGTCTTGGTAAGGTTTCATAGAAGAATCCTAATGTAATTGAGGATTAGATTGCCTCTCCAAAGTGCTGCCTCAGTATATTGTATTTAGCTTCAGGGTCTCCGCTTATGTTAACGAGAGGGTTTCCACGGAGCCCAATCCTGAATATGTCTTTAGCCTACCCCATTAGTCAGTCCTGTCTCTTGCCCCTGTTCTTATATACTGCATCCCTTCTTTTTCAAGTAAGCTTGCATAAGTTCTTGCCATTCAGTCACTGTGCACCGGTATGTGCTATAACCCCTGAAGTGGGGTGGTTCTCTGATGTCTGACTTCAAAATTAGATTGACCATTGACCAATCGGGTATTAGTACTATGGGCTGGGGAGTGCTTGGAGCAGCCCCTGCTAGACTAGCGGCAACTTGATTTCCTATTTCACGGCCCAGTTGTTTGACTAACTCTGCTAGGGCTATGTTGATCCGGGTCGCGGCTCAAATCTGTAGCGGTCTTTATATGTACCACGGAAGAACCAAGAAATGAAGAGCGACACCACGGCTGTCTTTTTTGGGCTTTTATGTTGATCTGCAATAGTATTATGAAAAGTCAGGACAGGAATTAATCATTCTTCAATGCACTATCTGACAAGTTGTTCTTTCTCTCTGTGTCACTGTTTCGTGAGCAAATTAGAGCAGATGGTGTTAATACTATATAGCCTTCCGGTATTTTGTTTCAATCCAAGCACATTCTGCCTAGTGGCACAGTTTTGGCCGCATGAGAAGAAGAATTTGACTTTTCAGCGAACCATCCTAAAATCTTATAAGAAAGGTGATGTTTTTGGTTTAACAGTAAAGCTATACTATGCAAATATGTTTGGTTCTGTTATGTAAAATACAAATGAATCATTATGTGATCTTCCAAGACATTGATTCAGCGTTGATCTAACTTTATTAAACAAGCACCATTGTGAGAAGAGGTAGCTTGACACTACACCCCTGCTTCCACAGCAGCGAACGAAGCGCACCAAGTAGACTACAGCCTACCTCCCGCAAGATTTGGTGGTGGCGAAACAAGAGACCACGTGGCTTTTATGAAACTCTGGGAATATTTGGCCATGGAAACATTTCTGGTTGGTCTCAGAGAATGTAAAACAGTTAGGAAGGGAGACTTTTAAACAGTATTGGGTGAAGCAGCAGCAAATATGTTGAATGAGCAACTAATGAGCATGGAGAGCATCGCACGTTTGAGGAAATGACCTTATACCTTTCAGTCTAATATGGCTATTTATTTACTTTTGTAGCTCTTCTTCAGAAGCATCCCTTTTGAACGTAGTTAGTCCTAACTGTCCTCTCCACGTTTAGCTGGAATTTAGCCTGAAAGGATTTGAGAAATGTGATTGGTTGATGATAGGCTATGACCTCTTGTCATAAGCTTTGCAGAATATCAGACAATGATTGGATAAGTGTTTAACAATCACCAGTACCACATCCTTATGATTTATATATTTTCATAAGCACAATGTGACTGCAAGAGAGAGGTTGGAATGTCTGACTGAAATACGGGACAAATCAACCTATTTCTTTGAATTAGTGGTGTTTGAATTTGTTTAACATTTGGGGCATAATTGTTTGGTTGCTGGACAAAGGGCCAAAATGCGGGACTGTCCCGCAAAACCCGGGACGTGGTCATCTTACTACCTGGGTGCCCAGGCCAGATGCATCGAATCCCCTTATTGAATATAACGGTTGTTCCTATTCAAGACAATGGTGGCATAATGGGTGGACTGGCGAGTGTACCCATAAGTGTACCCATGCAACACAATAGCACTACAGGAAACTGTGAAGCCTAGTAGCAAAGAATATTGAATTTCTTATCAGTGTAATGGAAAAGGGAATTTTGTCAAAAAGTTTAAAAACGTTTAAAAAAAACAGTCCGTAGGACAGTAAGTTAGTAGCTAAGCTAAAAATATTACAAACTAGTTCAGGGAATGGCAAACAAATAACGTCACAAATTACTTTATGGTGACTAGCTACAGGTGTTAGCAACTTAGCTAGCTAGCAACATACCTTGAATGGTTGGATCTTTCCTGTCCATGGTGGAAAGACGGTGGAAACAGAACCCGGTTTCAACAGGTCACCCATTGTAGTCAGTGGCCACAAAGTGATCACTACACATGATCAACTGCAGCTGGTGAATGACTTCAGGTGTCATATCGACACCATAAGCAGGAAATTCTTACAACACACCGTTGTAAGCATTTCACTGTTTCACTGTTGTATTCGGCGCATGTGACAAATAGAATTTGATGTCGGATGGCCTGCAGCTATGCCTGACAAACAACTCCATCGCGGACAGGAAAAGAGTGGAAATGTGCAGTGTACAGTCGTGGCCAAAAGATTTGAGAATGACACAAATATACATTTTCACAAAGTCTGCTGCCTCAGTTTGTATGATGGCAATTTGCATATACTCCAGAATGTTATGAAGAGTGATCAGATGAATTGCAATTTACTGCAAAGTCCCTCTTTGCCATGCAAATGAACTGAGTCCCCCAAAAACATTTCCACTGCATTTCAGCCCTGCCACAAAAGGACCACCTGACATCATGTCAGTGATTCTCTCGTTAACACAGGTGTCAGTGTTGACGAGGACAAGGCTGGAGATCACTCTGTCATGCTGATTGAGTTCAAATAACAGACTGGAAGCTTCAAAAGGAGGGTGGTGCTTGGAATCATTGTTCTTCCTCTGTTAACCATGGTTACCTGCAAGGAAACACGTGCCGTCATCATTGCTTTGCACAAAAAGGGCTCCATTGAGAACTTGTGGTCAATCCTCAAGAGTGGACAAACAAAACCCACAAATTCTGACAAACTCCAAGCATTGATTATGCAAGAATGGACTGCCATCAGTCAGGATGTGGCCCAGAAGTTAATTGACAGCATGCCAGGGCGGATTGCAGAGGTCTTGAAAAAGAAGGTTCAACACTGCAAATATTGACTCTTTGCATCAACTTCATGTAATTGTCAATAAAAGCCTTTGACACTTATGAAATGCTTGTAATTATACTTCAGTATTCCATAGTAACATCTGACAAAAATATCTAAAAACACTGAAGCAGCAAACTCTGTGGAATTTAATATTTGTGTCATTCTCAAAACTTTTGGCCACGACTGCATTTGTATCTGACCGGAGCATTATTGCACCCGGGAACAATGCACTTAATTTCGGCCAACTTGACTTAGCTACTCAACTACTAACATTGTTCACCTTACTTTACTTCAGAGCTGACTAACCGCTAGCCTAGCTACTAGCTAACGTTACCATCGCTTCTTCTTCTTCTTTTTCTATGGAAACAGGATTCCCCCAAAAACTGAACTACCAAAAAACTACCCAAAAAGATATAATAAACTAAATCAAACAACTTTTCTATAAAAAAAAAAGAAAACAGATCTGATCCCTGCTCAAGGGGAACCTGGGAGGGCTGGCCTTCCGTTGCCAGTACCCCTTTGCAAGTCTTCAGATGTAAAATCCTTGAGTCTCCAAAAAAATTCTGCCGCAGCCACAATAATGTCCAGTTTCTTCGACTTCTTTGAGACTTGTGCTGTACAGTTTATAACGGTGGCAAAGAACGCAACAAAATCCACCTTTTTAACACACACGATATATTTTGTCTAGCAGCAAACATTTACTACAGGCTGTGGTGTATCCACAACCATATCTTCACTAGCATCACTTGTTTTCTCAATTCTTTTAATCGCCTCCTCATAGGAGATTCGATTGACCTCTCTAACTTTTGCCACCTCAATTTCCTTCACCCTTACAGGGCATTCCAGGAACTCAGGATCATGAGCCCCATCACAATTGCAACACCGTAGTCCTTCTACACATCGTTCTTCAGTATACTCTGTTCGTCTGCACACACTTGAAACATGGCCAAATCACTTACAATTCTTATACTGCAGTGGTTTTGGGACAAAAGCTCTTATGGTGTATCTTACTTAACCAAGCTTCACATATGTAGGTATTTGCTCTTTATCAAAAAACAACAGGACCGACAGACTTTCTTCTTTTTCTCCATTTCACCCAGCGGGTCAGACCCCGGGCCCCAACCACACCAGGAATTATTTTCAGATATTCAACCTGAACATCCGTCGTCACCCCTGAGATGACTCCTTTGACGGGTGCTCTACTCCGAATTTCAAAACACAAAACTTCTGTTGTCTGGATTCTTTTGAGGCCCGCTGCAATCTTCCTCTGCTCTTCAGAAATACAATTGATCAAAATAAAACCAATCCTGGTCACGCTGACAGACTTTTCCAAGCGCATACATCCCAATTTTCGACAACTCAAACGGGTTTCCAACATATGCATCATTATTCAACAAACACATCCCAATAAGAAGCGATTCATTATCATTTACACGCGTATCCTCCACTCCAATTTTAGACAATTTCCTTTTTGTTCCAGTTTTCAATGCTAGTGTTGTCCAGTCAGAACATTCGTCTTCACCAAACTATATTTTTTACACTTTTTACATAAAAACAACATTTATTTGGCAATTCAGTGCCGAGACATCAATCGCTGTTCATGTAACAATAAATACACATAGTTTTGAATGCATTTAAAGTACTTTTGGAAATTCAGCATTTTTATATTAAACAATGGACCTAAAAACTGTCAGGGATACTGCCAGGCAAATGTTATAAAGTGGCCAGAAGTGTTTTTGGGTGAACTTCTCCTTTAACTTAGACATTTGACGTTTGGAGCAACTTCGAAATTTGAAGTTAGGAGAAACGGAACAATGCTGAGCAGGAGTCAACCCAGGATGTCAAAAACACTTTGAAATTTGATGTTTGGAGAAAAGTGCAAAAACCTATAATTCTACAGTGAGAGCTTATTGGCAATAAGCACCTGAGACACAACTCTCCCCTACCCCAAACCACATTGGTTACAATACACCCGGCTCGCCACGCTGGTTTACAGCAGCATATGGAGGGGATTCCCTCCTCCTTCTCTCTCTGATATTCATGAGCTTGTGTTCTCATTGTGTCCATATGCTGTCTCTGGTGTAGGTCTGCTGCTCTGCTGCGTCCCTTTTCACCACCAGACCACCGCAGTCAGAACCAACCAGGCTGCCCACATCAATCCCTCTACTGTCGCTACACCCCCTTTTCCCCTCTCAACTCAACAATGGCACTCCTTCTCAATGGGCTGTGTAATGTCCCCTGTGTGACTTTAGGGCCTCTCGCTCTGTGTTTTTGTGTGTGTGTGACTTTAGGACCTATCGATGTGCGTTTGTGCATGTGTGCACATGTATGCATGTGTGAGTGTGCGAATTTAGGGCCTCACTGTTTAATACGGTGTTAAATCAGACCACCAAGGGTCCGTTAAAGGCACCTCTACCCTCTCTCCCCTCTAACCCTAACCCATTCACCCAGTCAAGAAGGTGTGAAAGACAGGGATAGGGGTACAGAGAGATCAAAAGAAAGAGCACTGAGAGGGAGATTGAGAGAAAGATGGAAATAGGGATAGTGAGAGAGAAGGAGAGAGACAAAGAGACAGAGGGAGAAGAAGAGAAAGAGGATGAAAGAGAGGAGTAAAAGGGAGAGAAAGGGAGAGAGATAGAGAGGACGGGTGGTCTCTCTCTGTCTCTCCCCTCGCCTCCCCTTCTTTGCACAACAATAACACTAACATAAGACAAACAATAGCAGTCATAAAGTAAACCTGCCCCTGTCACATCCCGAAACATATTTCCAGTGAATGAAACTGAGACTACATGAAAGGTGGCTCCTATCTGTACTCACTGTTGTGTTAAATGACACCATCTCTGCCTGATCCTTCTTTATCTCTTTTTAGGCAGACTACTGTATCCGAGCTCGCCGTTTCTCTCAGGAGAGTAGCAGAGGACTCCTACGCAAAGCTGGAAACTCCATCAACTCACAGTCAGTATCAGTACATAACTCTCCCTGTGTTTGAACAATAGTAGCTTTGTGTGTGTAGGACAGAAAGAGTGTTATTAGCGGTTCATTCAGAAAGTATGTGTGTGTCAGAAAGAGACAGATTTCAGCAGCTTATTCACAGAGTTTATATAGAAACATCCATCTGTGTGTGTGTGTGTGTGTGTGAGAGGCCGATAGCTGTACTATGGGAGCTACCAGTGACTAAAAGTATAGTACTGTGATTGTTTCATTAGCACCTGCCATTTCTATGGTACAGAGAGTGCAGATGCTTCATTGAAAAGGATCACTGGAACACACACAAACAACCCAGAAGAGCGCTTTAGAGGAACCAGACTCTATAGGGGGATTCCTGTGTGTGTGTGTGTGCCTGTGTGTGAATAGTAACAGTCTCACCTTGTCTCCAGGCTGAGGTCTCATCAGGGACACCTGATCATATCCTCGACGACACAGAGCCCGGAGAGCATCCAACTTCCCCTGCGGATAGAGAAAGGGGAGTGGAAGAAAAAGGTTCCATCAGGGGATCATATTAAAAGCTGGGGGTAAAATAAATTGCTTTTCTATCGTGCTCTATTTATTCATTCTTTATTGATCTTGGTGAGTACCGTAGTCCTTATTCACAGTGGAACATTCTACCATAGAAGGCTATTGCATCGAGCTAATAAACTGTTGTTTTTTAATGTCAGGACTGATAATGACAAAATATAGTTTCAAGCAGCCATGCCGGGGGTTCAAGCCAGAGTTATGGACTCGAGTCACCAATTTGATATCAAATCAAATAACTTGAGACTTGACTTGGAGCCTTGACTCAGGACTCGACTTGAAATGATCTGGCCAGGATTTGTACCGTTTTTTTTTCACTCATTTTGTGGCACAGAGTCTCTGTGGATTATATTCTTGTAAAGCTCAAAGAGAATCTCATGACAAATGAAAATTGAAGTTCTGTGGTTGCAGCTTCACCTGCCTCATCAAAAGCCTTTTAGGGCGCTGCTATAGGCCACCAAGTGCAAACTGTCTGTGTCTGGAGAATGTGTGTAATGTTAGATAAGGTCTCCGATGCTAACAAAGAAATGTATTTTCTTGGTGACCTGAACATTGGATTATTATCATCTAGTTGTCCTCTCAAGAGGAAGCTTCTTACTGTTACTAATGATGTACCATGACCCAGGTTATGACTCAACCAACTAGAGCAGGGGTAGGAACCACTGTTCCTGGAATGCCGCAGGTACTGCAGAATTCTGTTCACACTTGGCGCCACACCCGACCAATTGAGCTAATTGATCAGTTCAGTGATTGCCTAAATTCAACACACCTGGTCTTCCAGGTCAGTTAAATCAAAAACAGGAAGTGGCTGCGGCACTCCAGGAACAGGGTTGCCTACCCCCGAACTAGAATGTATACCAATAGCGTTGGATCTGTGACATCCACTTGTATTGATCATATGTTCACTAATGCTGCAGAACTTTGCCACAAAGCAATATCAGTTCCCATTGGCTGTAGTGACCGTAACATTGTGGCAATAACAATGAAAGCCAAAGTAGCAAAGGCAGGGCCTACAATTATTTATCAGAGATCATACAAAATGTTTTCTCAGGACTCTTTTGTTGAAGACGTAAAACATGTATGTTGGTCTGATGTGTTTAAGGAGGAGAATTCAGATCCAGCACTTGGACTATTTGTAAAATTATTCTTGCCAATTGTTCACAAGCATGCACTTGCTAAGAAACTCACTGTGAGAACTGTTAGAGCCCCCAGGATTGATGAGGAATTGAAAAATGGTATGGTTCAAAGGAATTATGCAAGAAAGGTGTCAAACAAGTCAGGCTGCTCAGCTGACTGGTTGACATACTGTACATTCTGAAACTTGGTGGCTTAAGAAATTATATTACCAAAACAAGAGAATTACATATTACCATGGAAAAAAACTTTGGAGCACCTTAAATGATATTATGGGCAGAAAATCCAATTTAATCTCCATCGTTCATTGAAGTTGATATGATTGATATAGCCAATCATTTCAACGACTACTTTCCTTGTAAAGTGGACAAACTGAGATGTGAAATGAAAACATTGAACAGTGAACCATCATATTTGTGAATTGTAGATCTAATAATGAAAGAGAAGGATTGCTGTTTTGAAGTTGGTCAAGTTTGTGCTGAAGAGGTGGAAAAACTATTGTTATCCATCAATAATGATAAGCCACCAAATATAGACAACCTAGATGGGAAACGTTTGAGTATGGTAGCGGACTGTATTGCCACCCCTATTTGCCATGTCTTTAACCGAAGCCTAAAGGAGTGTGTCTGTCCACAGGAGTGGAAGGAAGCTAAAGCAATTCCACTATCCTAAAAATAGTAAAGCACCATTTGCTGTCTGTAACAGCCGACCAATCACTTTGCTGTCTGTTCTCAGTAAACTGATGGGAAAAAATGGTTTTTGAACAAATACAATGATCTTTTTCAAAGAACAAGCTGACTACTGAATTTCAGCATGCATACAGGGAAGAGACCTCAACTTGTTCTGCGCTGACTCAGTTGACTGACGATTTGCAAAATACATTGATAATAAGATGATAGTTGGAGCTGTATTGTTATATTTCAGTGCAGCCTTTGATGTTATTGATCATCATTTGTTATTTACAAAACTCGTTATGGCTTTACATGGTTGGAGTTACTTATCCAATAGAACTCAGAGAGTATTCTTCAATGGAAGCTTCTCTAACATCAGATATGTACAGTGCAATGTCCCTCGGGGCAGTTGCCTTGGGTTGTTACTCTTCTGTATTTTTACAAACGGTTTGACAATTGTATTACAAGAAGCTAAAATGACTGTATGCTGATGATTATAGGTGCTGATGTGCAGAGACAGTCAGCTCATTGAGACTCTTAGCAAGGAGTTACAGTCAGTGTCAGAATGGGTAATTAACAATAAACTGGTCTTAAATCCATCTAAAACCTTAAGCATTGTGTTTGCTTCAACGCATTCTCTTAGACCTACACCTCAACTGCAGTTGTGCATAAAGGGTGTGACCATTGAACAAGTTGAAGAAGTTGAACTCCTAGGAGTAAAATTGGATAGTCAGTTATCATGGTCAACTCATATTGACAAAGTTGTTGTGAAGATGGGTAGAGGTAGAGAGGGTCGCCTCGCTTCTAGGCCTTAGGAAACTGCAGTGTTTTGTTTTATTATGTATTATTTCGTACATTGTTAGCCCAGAAAATCTTAAGTGTTATTACACACAGCCGGGAAGAACTATTGGATATCAGAGCGACGTCAACTTACCAGCACAACCAGCACTACGACCAGGAATACAATTTTCCCGAAGCAGATCCTTTGTTCGAACCACCCAAGGCATTCGAACTGATTCCAGACGCTGACCCAAAACAAAGTTGCCGCAGAATAGATAGACTGAGCGGCATTCTGGTCAGACTTCGGAGGCGTGCACACCACCCACCGCTTCCGAGTATATTACTCGCTAATGTCCAGTCTCTAGATAACAATTTAGACAAAATTAGGGCAAGGGTTGCTTTCCAAAGAGACATCAGGGATTGTAACATACTCTGTTTCACGGAAACATGGCTCTCTGGGGATATGCTGTCGGAGTCGTTACCGCCACCGGGATTCTTTGTGCGTCTCGCTGACAGAAATAAACATCTCGCCGGGAAGAAGAAGGGCGGGGGTGTATGTTTAATGACTCAAGTCCTTTTGTTCACCTGACCTAGAATTCCTCACGATCAAATGTATTATCTCCCAAGAGAATTCTCGTCGGTTATTGTCACAGCCGTGTATATCCCCCCCCTCAAGCCGATACCACAACAGTCCTCAAGGAACTTTACTGGACTCTATTCAAACTGCATTTATTGTAGCTGGGGATTTTAACAAAGAAAGTTTGAGAACAAGGCTACCTAAATTCTATCAGCATATTGATTGTAGTACCCGGGCTGGCAAAACTCTAGATCCCTGCTACTCTAACTTCTGTGATACATACAAGACCAAGGACTATTCAACGCTAGTCTGACCAATCGGGATCCACGCTTCAAGATTGTTTTGATCACGTGGACTGGGATATGTTTCCCGGGCAGCATCTGAGAATAACATAGACGAAAACACTGATACGGTGACTGAGTTTATTAAGAAGTGTATAGGAGATGTTGTACCCACTGTGACTATTAAAATCTACCCTAACCAGAAACTGTGGATAGATGGCAGATTTCACGCAAAACTGAAAGCGCGAACCACTGCATTTAACCATGCAAAGGAGACCGGGAATATGGCCGAATACAAACAGTGTAGTTATTCCCTCCGCAAGGCAAGCAAACAAGCGAAATGTCAGTATAGGTACAAAGTGGAGTCGCAATTCAACAGCTCAGACACGAGACGTATGTGGCAGGGTCTACAGACAATCCCAGACTACAAAAAGAAAACCAGCCACGGTCACCGACGTCTTGCTTCCAGACAAACATAACACATTCTTTGCCCGCTTTGAGGATAATATAATAAGACATTTAAACGTGTTAACCCCCGCAAGGTTGCCGGGCCAGATGGCATCCCTAGCCGCATCCTCAGAGCATGCGCAGACCAGCTGGCTGGTGTGTTTACGGACATATTCAATCTCTCCCTATCCCAGTCTGCTGTCCCCACATGCTTCAAGATGGCAACTATTGTTCCTGTACCCAAGAAGGCAGTAACTGAACTCAATGACTATCGCCACATAGTACTAATTTCTGTCATCATGAAGTGCTTTGAGAGACATACCGTCCCAATAGGTCCACAGACAATGCAATCGCCATCACACTGCACACTGCCCTATCCCATCTGGACAAGAGGAATACCTATGTAAGAATGCTGTTCATTGACTACAGCTCAACATTCAACACCATAGTACCATCCAGCTCATCATTAAGCCTGAGGCCATGGGTCTCAACCACGCGCTGTGCAATTGGGTTCTGGACTTCCTGACGGGCCGCCCCAGGTGGTGAAGGTAGATCCTCAACAGTGGGGCCCCACAAGGGTGCGTGCTCAGCCCCCTCCTGTACTCCCTGTTCACCAATGACTGCGTGGCCATGCACGCTTCCAACTTGATCATCAATTTGGCAGATGACACAACAGTAGTAGGCTTGATCACCAACAATGACGAGACAGCCTACAGAGAGGAGGTGAGGGCCCTGGGAGTGTGGTGCCAGGAAAATAAGCTCTTACTCAATGTCGACAAAACAAAGGAGTTGATCGTGGACAGCAGAGGGGGCACGCACATATCCACATCGACGGGACCGCAGAGGAGAAGGTGGAAGGTTTTAAGTTCCTTGGCATACACATCATGGACAAACTGAAATGGTCCACCCACACAGACAGTGTGGCGAAGAAGGCGCAACAGCCCCTCTTCAACCTCAGGAGGCTGAAGAAATTTGGCTTGTCACCTAAAACCCTCACAAACTTTTACAGATGCACAATTGAGAGCATCCTGTCGGGCTGTATCAGCGCCTGGTACGGCAACTGCACCGCCCACAACCGCAGGGCTCTCCAGACGGTGGTGTGGTCTGCACAATGCATCACCGGGGGCAAAGTACCTGCCCTCCAGGACACCTACAGCACCCTATGTCACAGGAAGGCCAAAAAGATTGTTAAGGACAATAACCACCCGAGCCACTGCCTGTTCACCCCGCTACCATCCAGAAGGCGAGGTCAGTACAGGTGCATCAAAGCTGGGATTTAATGCATCGCTCAGTTATGTATAGAACAATGTCATTGTTTAATGCTTCGCCCCATAAGGTTAATCAGGCAAAAAGCAAGTTTAGCTTTAGAAAACAGATAAAATAA
This sequence comes from Salvelinus alpinus, assembly GCF_045679555.1. Lineage (NCBI taxonomy): Eukaryota > Metazoa > Chordata > Actinopteri > Salmoniformes > Salmonidae > Salvelinus > Salvelinus alpinus. The sequence continues at coordinate 4,939,364 of NC_092117.1, forward strand.
CATATTATATCACAGCGCATCTCTTCTTTTGAAAGAACAAATTTAACTGTATATAACAATTTGACTATGTATGTATGAATAATGTGTAAATAGTATTTTTGTTGTGTCTTGGTGTCTATCCAATATACATACAGTACATATATTTTTTATTTGGGGGAATTTCATGTCCTTGTATATAACTGTTCTGTACTTTGTCATGCATTTGTACGTTTTATGTGGGCCCCAGGAAGAGTAGCTGCTGCATGTGCAGTAGCTAATGGGGATCCTTCTAAACTAAACTCTCCACACAGCCAAAGAGAGTAGCTGCAGTATCGCTCTCGCAAAAAAACGTGCAACATCGACTAGTGAAACGAACACTCGGCCCTCTGATTGTACCAGCAAACTGTTAATCAACACAGGTCTTTAAACTTATTTTTCTCCGGAACAGCTTGACCGATCAACACCAAATTTGATATTGAGGTAATATAATTAAGTTTTGTCACAAAATGAAAAAGCCATAGTTTCTTGCAACTTTAATGCTTGAACCCCTAACTAAAAAAATGTATAAAGTTCCTTGTGTGTTTGACTCATGCAGCTATCTAAAAGTTTTTTTATTTTTTATGCTAGTTTAAATTGTCAGAGGCTAGATTTGCAACAGAAAGGAAGCTGTAGTAGGAAGGAAAGATGAATGGATAAGTATGTCAGGCTTGAAAAAAAGCCAGGAGAAAAAGAGATGAGTAGATATGGATCAAGAGGCCACCATCATTGCAACATAAGGGAGTAAGATAAGTGAGGGGGATAAGATATGATGCCAGTGGCTTGAAAGTGTCATATGGTCAGAAGCAGAAACAGAGTGTGTGGAACCAGCAGACAGATACCCTCTAACAAAATGTTCAATACGGAACATTCTACTGGTTATTCTAACCAGCGCCAACCATGCAGACCAAGATACCATATGACATAAGGTACTGTATATGAAGAAGATAAAGCATATGACTTTTCCAGTAGGTATGACAACTTCTGTTTGATATTCAGATCTGAAGCTGAAGAAAACCGGCTGCTGTGTAGCATGTCTAACCCTTCACATGAGAATTCCACGTTGCATAAAGACTTAAAACCTCTTAGAGGTAAAGTCCCCTGTTTAGGGGACGTGCGTGGTTCTGGTACCAAATAGCTTGCATTAAGCGATAGCCCTGTTTCCCCCGGACACAGTAGTATATTTTCTGAGCCTTTGTGATGTAGGATGTGAAATCTGAAACCACTTGCAGCTGGGATGTCTCTCCTACCATTTCATTCACTCTTTCGACTGCCCATCAACTCCTGGCTGAACCATATATCACAACCACTGACAAAGCACATGCCTGCAATCCTTACATTATAGCACAGCAGGAGGGAGTGGTTTTGTCATGGTAGCACATTCAGAGATCGATTTATAGCCATTAATCTAAAATAAATGATAGATTTTAAACAACAAAAAACGTTCGGTTTAATATGAGATGAAAGGCGAGTTCCTAACAAGTCCAGGAAGCAAAGGTAGAGCTCTGTGAGACGTTCACAGCGATGGGGGCAGACGTTTTGATCAAGAGAGACCATTAGAAAATATTCACTAAACATGCAACGTGTTTTTTTTTTACCCCTTTTTCTCCCCAATTTCATGGTATCCAATTGGTAGTTACAGTCTTGTCCCATCGCTGCAACTCCTGTATGGACTCGGGAGAGGCAAAGTTCGAGAACCGTGCGTCCTCCGAAAACACGACCCCACCAAGCCGCTCTGCTTCTTGACACGCTGCTCACTTAACCCAGAAGCCAGCTGCACCAATGTGTCGGAGGAAACAAGGTCGAGAGCCGTGCGTCCTCCGACACACGACCCCGCCAAGCCGCACTGTTTCTTGACACAATGCCCGCTTAACCTGGAAGCCAGCCACACCAATGTGTCGGAGGAAACACCGTACACCATATTTAGAAAGCATATAAGTCTAAGCATTTTAAGCCTCATTCATACAGTTTAATTGAATAGGAAATACATCATAAAATATTTCATATTTTCATATTTTTTATCATATTTGTACTGTATACTTGAGATTGTGTCCTCAAAAGTGACTACACCTATTTTAACCAGACAGGTTAGATTTGAACCTTTCTTGGAGTATGCAGCATTTCTAGTTATTGTTTATGGCTCTCATGATAAATAATTACTTTTGGGGATTACGTAGATTACATTGTTGATTACATTTAGTTACATTTCACTTGTTTTAAGGGATAAATAAAGTGTCTTTGTATAATGATGACATTTGTTTTTCCCGAAATTTTCAGAAACGTACTTTTTCAATAAGTATTCAACCACTGATGAAGGGACACAGGATGCACCTGAGCTCAATTTCGACTCTCATATCAAAGGGTCTGAATACTTATGTAAATAAGGTATTTCTGTATTTTATTTGTAATAGATTTGCAAAACATTCAAAAAAAAAGTTTTTGCTTTGTCATTATGGGGTATTGTGTTTTGAAACGCTAATGAGCTAGCAATGTTCTATGTTTGTGTGTTACCTGTATAGGTGTGTACCACCTCCTGTCCTGAGGAGGTTTCCAGGGCTTGGGTGTGCGTGGTTTGGGTTGGTACGCTTCATACTCCTGTTCAGGCATCTTCACCACTGCATTCTTAGGCTTGTCTAGCTTAGCCCCTTCCTCTGTAGAGCCTTTATCCCCCCACCGCACCTACACACACACACACACACACACACACACACACACACACACACACACACACACACACACACACACACACACACACACACACACACGACAGGAATTCCTTTCAGACAGTTCTATATTATCTGATATCCATTTCCGCACAGGGTCGGCACTGCTATAATTTGTGTGTTTGTGTGTGTGTGTGTGTGAGTGTGCGCGTGCGCTCGAAGGTGTACCTCCATGCGTTTGATGCCCCCCACCCCTCTCCCTCCGTAGTAGGATGCGTCCACTGTGGGCCATCGCATTTTGGGCATACCATCTTCATCATCAGACTCCTGACATGGGAAGAGTTCGTTAGAAGATGAGGTTTAAAAACGAAAGGTTTTATTTGTATAAATATGAGCATGGGAGGTGGAGGTGTATGCTGTGTAACCAGTCAGACATGTAGAGGGTTTTCCTTGGGTGACCACACAATTAAATATAACACTAGAATGGGCATTTGCATCCTAGCAACATCGGGAAAACTGAATTTTAGAATATCTATGTGGGTGACTTACTGGCTCTGGGGGAGGAGGTGGTGGGGGCTCTTTGATGACCTGGAGAGAGAACCATTCACATTGAACAAGTACATCAGGAAGAAGATACATTAAACACAACAAAACGTCCTCCCTCTCCATACTCTCCAAATAACTACAATTCCCATAGTAATACCCCGGAATCTACTGAATGAAGACACAAGAGCTCGTCTTACCAAGGTGCAGCAGAGGGGCCAGAACCACCACATGAACAGCAGGCCCAACAAAAGTGTCAGAACGAGCAGTGAGATCAGCAGGATGGTCCCATCAAACTACACAGAGAGACAGAGCAAAGGTGTAATTGCAAACCGATATGGCATCTTGTCTGGAGTTAGACTGAGATGAGTGAAGATTGAAGGGGGGGCTATTTACTGGATGAAGGTACAGTTCTGGCGTGACTACAGACAGATCAACAGATGAAAGAGAGAACATACTCACAGCCTCCTCTGATGACAGAGAGAGCAGAGGAGACCGCGGAGAATAGGCGGAGGGAAAAAAGAGGAGGAAACTATAGGAAGTACAGAAATACAAAAAGGGCAAAATTATACCAAAGAACATTATTTTGAATTGCTTCAGGATATGTGTTGCTGAATGTTGTTTTTCAAAATGTTTCTTAGCGCTTATTTTTTATTTATTTAACTATGCAAGTCAGTTAAGAACAAATTCTTATTTACAATGACAGCCTAGGAACACTGGGTTACCTGCCTTGTTCAGGGGCAGAACGACAGATTCTCACCTTGGGGATTCGATCTTGTAACCTTTTGGTTACTGGCCCAACGCTCTAACCACTAGGCTACCTGCCACCCCAAAGAAGTTCTTTTTTTACAACAAAATCTAAATTTTTGATGTAAATGGTGTGTTATAGAAGGGTCCAGTCCCCTTTTTAGTGATTTCACATGTTTTTGAGAAACCCCAAACAGCAAATCAAATTCTTCATCCTTGTTGTGTAGTATGGGAGCCCGTAAAACACATGAACAAAGGCCACGAAAACACTCAAATACATCCCTTTAGAACTGGAAAAGCTCTTATTATAATGATGCAGGTCTTTAAATGTTGTACACGTGAAACTGTGTCATTCGCAACGTTATATTTAATTTTGTTGCGACTCGAACGATACCTCTCCGTTCATTCTACAGGTAACTGCCCAAATAAAGGGAACACTTGAGTAAATAAGGGATACAAAGTATATTGAAAGCATGGGGTGCTCCCACACAGGAAGTTCCAGACAATTATTATTATTCTGTCATTTTTGGAGCCTTTGTTGATGTGGTTGAACATCGTTGTACTCACACATTCGATGGTGGTGATGTGAACAGAACTGGTGATGTAGGAGAGTCCTTCATTCATACTGACCTGTAGATAGATCACCCTGCAACACACCCACAACACTACATTACCCATCAACCCTCGCAACACACATTTCAGAACCCATAATTTCCCCCCCCCAAATCCCCTGAAAAAAACACCTCCATGCTCTTTTCAGACTTAAGCTTAATATATACCTTATATTAAGTAAGTAAGTAAGTAAGTAAACAGTGCAAGTACACAATTAGTTACTTACAATGGCTGTTCTGCGTACTTGTTAGGAGAATTAAGTTCTCATGTTCTTTAACCAATTAAATTAAATTACTCAGTCTGCTATATCAGGATTTGTAGGATACTGATAGAAATAAAAACAGACAGAGGCCCAGTCTACAATAGTCAAATGTTTATTTACGGGAACGTTCTGCCTATCATTTCCTGTACATTGGTCTATATACCTCACATTTCATCATAAACGTTCCTCCTCCTCTCAGATACAATGGCAACATAGTTCACAAGTCTTCTCCTCATACATTGTCCGCCACCTGTTATACAATCTACTACAAGCCCAAGGTCTCTCCCCTCCCTGGGTGGGGAGACTTCCATCCCTGTTATCAGTTTCACAGTGGTCACAAATTGTCTGCCACAGTTCCTTGCCTACCAACAGTCCCTCTTTCTTATGGACAAACATGATTCATCAGACCGGATATAATTCTGTTAGTTATAATTCTACGTTAAATGTATACATAATTTAGTCATTATTCATAAAATTCCCATAACAGTACTTGAGGACCAAAAATATGTGCAGCCCACAATTTGAGTCTCTATGCAATCACGCAGGATCGCCATTTTGCATAGTTAATTGAGTTGCATACTTGCATAATGTCGTTGTCTTGTGAAAAACTTGTAACAACATTTTTGCCAATTTTAGCAGTAACTCCCCTCAATGTACTCTGAACATTTCATGACTCTAGGACCAAGAATACTTATTCAAAATACTTGCTGAAGTTTCATAATTGTATGTTCGTTAATGGGAAAATAGTTTCTGTTTTGAAGATAAGGTATACATTAGGCTTTAGCATGAACGCAAGACATTACATGCATCATGTCAACGGACACGTGGATGCGCACCTGCACACAGATCTATGTTTGATACTCATGGCTTTCTTTAGAAATCTGAAGCATGAATAAGATATAGGCCAGTAACACATTCCTGTCTCTGTATCTGTCTGTTCTTGCTCTCTTTCACTAATATCTGCTTTCTGACAGCCATCACATTTGGCCCTGTGGACTTTGGTTAGGTATGGGACCTGTAAGGCTTACCGTATAGGGGAATGCATCTTTACGGGGTTAGGGTAGCAAAGTAACATTCGTCAGGATTGCATTGTCGACTGCCAGCAAGTATAAAAAAGGATGGGACCTGTGGACTTTGGGTTGATTCCAGAGTCCCAATGTGGAAAGTTGTCATTAGGCCACTGAACGACTTCCCCCTCCCTAATGTTAGCGCTTCTATCTACAACACAGATCGTGGAGAACCATACAGAGGGGAGGACTGTGCATGTGTGTTGGTGCGTGTGTTTGTGTTTGTGTGTGTAGGGTTGTTGCAAAAAAAAACTACTAAATAGTGATTTGAGGTTGGTGGGTTGATATATGAGAGGAGAGTGTGTAAGTGAGTTGTAATGATTTAGGAGGCAAGAGAAGAGAGGGGTCATTGAGAGTGTGGTTTAGGACTGAGGGAGGGGAGGGAAGGGAAGGGGGAGGCTAGGGGAAGGGGGGTTGAGGTCATTTGAGGGTGGATGAGAAAGGAGGGAGCAGACAAAGACAGGAAATGGAAAAGGGAGAAGGGGGAGGTGAGGAGGGGAGGGGAGGAGTGAGGGAGTACATCCCCCCAGACTCCCTTCTAGGACCTCCCTCTCTCTCTAACAGAATGGAGAACAGTATGAAATTGTTTAACTCTGCATAGCACCACAGAGAAAACCAGAGATTAATACTGAGAATCACAGAAAAATATGTATTCCGTCTCCCTTTCCCCCCTATTCTTTTGCCTCTATACCTCTATCTCTCGCTCTCTCCCTCTTTCTCTCTGGGCAGGCAGGGGGCACAGCGCGATCAGCACCCTGGTGACAGAGCCATCGTACCACCCATCAATCAGCCCTCCGCCATGAGTGTGTGTATATGTGTTTGTGTAGCTTCTTCCAGGAGGTTTCCAGTCACCATGTGCTTGCGTGACAGCAGCAATGATGACTTCATCATATGAGACAGGGCTGAGGGGTGTGTGTGTGTGTGTGTGTGTGTGTGTGTGTGTGTGTGTGTGTGTGTGTGTGTGTGTGTGTGTGTGTGTGTGTGTGTGTGTGTGTGTGTGTGTGTGTGTGTGTGTGTGGGGGGGGGGGGGGGGCTTACATCTCATGGGCCCTCAAATGCTCTTAAACATTTAAAATATACACTGAGTGTACAAAACATTAAATCACCTGCTCTTTCCATGACATAGACGCACCAGGTGAATCCAGGTGAAAGCTATGATCCCTTAGTGATGTCACTTGTTAAATCCACTTCAATCAGTGTAGATGAAGGGGAGGAGACAGGTTAAAGAAGGATTTTTAAACCTTGAGACAATTGAGACATAGATTGTGTGTGCCATTCAGAGGGTGAATGGGCAAGACAAAGAATTTAAGTGCCTTTAAACGGGGTATGTTAGTAGGTGCCAGGTGCACCGGTTTGTGTCAAGAACTGCAAAGCTGCTGGGTTTTTCACGCTCAACAGTTTCCCGTGTGTATCAAGAATGATCCACTACCCAAAGGACATCCAGCCAACTTGACACAACTGTGGGAAGCATTGAAGTCAACATGGGCCAGCATCACTGTGGAACACGTTCGACACCTTGTAGAGTCCATGCCCTGACAAATTGAGTCTGTTCTGAGGGCAAAGGGGGGAGGGGTTTGGTATACTCAGTGCGGTTAGACATAGAGTATTGTTAATGATACATAACAAAACCATCAACCATCATGTTTTTAAAAATAACCTTATGATTATGCATTATCAGACAAGTGTGAAAGATAGAAATACGATGACCTTTTTAGGGTAAACACATACAAACAGGCCTCATCGTCTCGCCCTTGGGTTGTTCACAGTTGATTTCCTCTTACTCACATGCCCCAAGTGTTGTTGGTAGAGCATGTACTAATGGGGTGACTCAGTAACAGTAATAGAACAACACAGAGACTCATGGGCACAATTATGTGCACAGAAATGGAGAAGCAGCACAATTATGCCCATAGGGAGTGGGGGGTGAGGGTGTGGTTGTGGGCACGAGCCAACCTGACAGCCAGGTATTGACTGCCCTTTTCTACCGTTCTAGTTCTTGCTGAACAGTATACAAGGAGTTGGTTTAAGGGAGTGAACATTATTTATAACAAGGGTCACATTGAGAAAATCAGACCCCTGAAATGCAAAAAGATGGCCCTCCCTTCAGCGAAACATATTTGACCTAAACTCTCCCTGAGAGCTTGAAGAAAAAACAAGTGACCCTCCACTAAACCCAAAATAATAATTAAAACAAAGTGGATAGAAGAGAACATAAGTTCTTTGTTCAGTAAGCATTACGTGTCAACGTGGGCTGCGGGCCAGAAGGTTGTGGGTTTGCAGACCATGTGGACAAGAGTAGGGGTGGAAAGATCTCCTTTATAGTAAAAGCATTGTACGAATCTATCATTGTATTTGCAGTATAAGGAAAAAGTGCCTTTTAAAAAATGTTCATGCAATTCTATGTCATTTTTACATATCACCAGAAACTTTTTTTAGTACCACACAAATTACTGAAATTACAGGCTAAGAATGGACAGAGAGATAGGCCTATGTGTTTATCTTGTCATATTTCTCCAATGCCAAATCAGTGTGTCTTGTTTGCAACGAAACTGTCCCTGTTTGCAAATAATTGAATCTGCATGGTACTTTAAAAATGTTTCCCCTTAAACCACTCGAGTGTTGCTTAGGGTCATTGTCCTGCTGGAAGGTGAACCTCCGTCCCAGTCTCAAATCTCTGGAAGAGTGAAACAGGTTTCCCTCAAGAATTTCCCTGTATTTAGCGCCATCCATCATTTCTTCAATTCTGACCAGTTTCCCAGTCCCTGCCAATGAAAAACATCCCAGCGTGATACTGCCACCACCATGCTTCACTGTGGGGATGGTGTTCTCGGGGTGATGAGAGGTGTTTGGTTTGCGCCAGACATAGCGTTTTCCTTCATGGCCAAAAAGCTCAATTTTAGTCAAACCTGACAAGAGTAACTTCTTCCATATGTTTGGGGAGTCTCCCAGAATTCCTTTTGCGAACACCAAATGTGTTTGCTCATTTTTTTCTTTAAGCAATTACTTTTTCTGGCCACTCTTCAGTAAATCCCAGCTCTGTGGAGTGTACGGCTTAAAATGGTCCTGTGGACAGATACTCCAATCGCCGCTGGAGTATCTGTCCATATTTTTTACAACCCAACCCTGATCTGTACTTCTCCACAGCTTTGTCCCTGACCTGTTTGGAGAGCTCCTTGGTCTTCATGGTGGTGCTCGTGGTGCCCCTTGCTTAGTGGTGTTGTATACTCTGGGGCTTTTCAGAACGGGTGTATATATACTGAGATCATGTGACAGATCATGTGACACTTAGATTGCACACAGATTGACTTTATTTAACTAATTATGTGACTTCTGAAGGTAATTGGTTGCACCAGATCTTATTTAGGGGCTTCATAGCAAAGGGGGTGAATAAATATGCACGCACCACTTTTCCATAATTTTTTTTTTTTTTTTAAACAAGTAATTTTTTCATTTCACTTCACCAATTTGGACCCTTTTGTGTATGTCCATTACATGAAATCCAAATAAAAATATTTTTCAATTACAGGTTGTGATGCAACAAAATAGGAAAAACGACAAGGGGGATGAATACTTTTGCAAGGCACTATAGGTAGGGGTAAAGAGACCATGAATAGATAACAAACAGCGAGTAGCAGCAGTGTAAAAACAAAGGGGGGGGGGGGGTCAACCTAAATAGTCCGGGTGGTCATTTGAGTAATTGTTCAGCAGCCTTACGGCTTGGGGGTAGAAGCTGTTAAGGAGCCTTTTGGACATAGACTTTGCGCTCCGGTACCGCTTGCCGTGCGGTAGCAGAGAGAATAGTCTATGACTTGGGTGACTGGCGTCTTTGTAGCGGGCATTGTAGCGGGCATTGATGCAGTAACGGCCCCTCTTTCTACTTTTGTTGACTTTTTTATTAGACCACTCGCAGAACAGCTCCCCTCCTTTGTAAAGGACACCAGCAGTATGATCTCTATCATAGAATCTCTTGATCCTCTCCCTGAGAACACCTTGTTAGTTACTTTTGATGTTGAGTCGTTATACACAAATATTCCTCACGAGGGTGGTATTGAAGCTATGGAACATTTTCTTCTGCAACGTGACCCCAATAAACTACCTTCCAGTGAATGCATTATAACATTGGCTGAAATAGTACTTACACACAACTATTTCATGTTTCTAAATGATTTCTTTATTCAGACGAAGGGTACTGCTATGGGATCCCCCATGGCTCCTAACTATGCTAATTTGTATGTGGGTTACATGGAGAAACAGTCTATTTTCAATCCTCTCAAAAATGTTTTCTTGCCTAACATCATTATTTGGAAACGGTATATTGATGATATTTTTGTTCTATGGAGGGGTGATGCAAAACAGCTCCAGGCGTTCCAGGATTTTCTTAACTCCTGTTCTGAACATTTGAGATTTACTATGCAATCTGATACACGTCAAATCAGTTTTCTTGATCTTCTGATCTTGTGTGAAGATAATGTTCTATACACTGATCTTTACAGGAAACCTACTGATCGTAACAGTTTGTTGAGGGCTGACAGTTGTCACCCACTTCCCTTGAAAAATAGTTTGCCCTACAGCCAATTCTGTCGAATCAAAAGAATTTGCAAAAAACAATCAGATTTCAACAGAAATATGGCTGAGACGCAAAGAAAGTTCAAGGAGAGGGGGTACAAAAATGATCAGATTAATAATGCCATTGAAAAAATTCAAAACAAAACGAGACATGACCTTTTTCAAGGGCAGTCTCACAAAAAGACGCATTCTTGCATTCTAACTACCCGCTATTCAAAGCGCTCTGAACAAATTAAGGGAATCGTTCACAAACATTGGCATATTCTAAAATCCGATGATAGTCTCGGTAATGTGTTTTCGGACCTTCCCTTGGTCGTATTTTCGCGGGGCAGAAATCTCAGAGACCAATTGGTACACTCTGATTTAACCCCCCAAGATATTCCTGAACAACGTCTATTTGCGCCCCTACTGGATGGAAATTATAAGTGTAATGGCTGTGCTCAATGCAATGGCACTTATAAATGTAGATCCTTCAAACATCCACAAACAGGGAAATCGATCCCAATCAAAGGTGTTATTACGTGCTCCACTAAGGCAGTTATTTATCTTATAACTTGTCCTTGTGGTAAAAATTATGTGGGTAAAACAAAGCGTGAATTAAAAGTACGTATCTCAGAGCATCGTAGCACCATTAGGTGCAAAAACTTGACCTACCCAGTTGCGGCCCACTTTTTGGAGGCAGGCCACTCGATTTCATCTCTGCGTTATATTGGCATCGAACATGTCACCCTCCCTAGGAAAGGGGGTGACCTTGATAATTTATTGTTAAGACGAGAGGCTGCTTGGATATTTAATTTAAAGACCCTTGCTCCCTTCGGTCTTAACGTGGACTTTGATCTGAAGCCATTCTTGTGATTGTTGTGTTTGTTGTGACTTTGCCATTGTGGTTGTTTGTAGGCTTGTGTGGTCTTTAGTGAGTCTATGATCGTATGCTATCCATTTGTATTTATTGTATGTTGCTCTTTCTATGCCATTTTAATATGAGAAATTAACCAATGATATTAGGCCACTCTTGGCCATGATTACAGACACCTGTGTGTCTTGACACTATATATAAACGAGTCATCCCGCAGTGTCTGTGATTGTACCCTGATGAAGACAGCTTGCCTGTCGAAACGTTGGTAAATTAAATATTTTTGCATCTGAGCTCCTAGAGTGTGCGGCTCTCTTTTATTTTCAAGTTTTCTACTCCGCTAGCCAGCACCTCGCCTAAATAGGTGTGCGTTTCTTTTTCTTCTAGACTGGCGTCTTTAACCATTTCTTAGGCCTTCCTCTGACACTGCCTAGTAAATAGGTCCTGGATGGCAGGAAGCTTGGCCCCAGTGATGTACTGGGCCATAGACACTACCCTCTGATGCCGAGCAGTTGCCATACCAGGCAGGGGTGCAACTGGTCAGGATGCTCTCGATGGTACAGTTGTAGAACTTTTTCAGGTGGAAAAGGTGTTGTCATGCCATCTTCACAACTGTCTTGGTGTGTTTGGACCATGATAGTTTGTTGGTGATGTGGACAGCAAGGAACTTGAACTCTCAACCCGATACACTACAGCCCCATTGATGTTAATGGGGGCCTGTTCAGACCTCCTTTTCCTGTAGTCCACGATCAACTCCTTTGTCTTGTTCATATTGAGGGAGAAGTTGTTTTCCTGGCACCACACTGCCAAGTCTCAGACCTCCTCCCTATAGGCTGTCTCATCGTTGTCGGTGATCAGGCCTACCACTGTTGTGTCTTCAGCAAACTTAATGATGGTGTTGGAGTTGTGGTTGGCCATGCAGTCGTCGGTGAACAGGGAGTACAGGAGGGGACTAAGCACGCACCCCTGAGGGGCCCCCATGTTGAGTATCTGCATGGCAGATGTGTTGTTTCCTACCCTTACCACCTGGGGGCAGCCAGTCAGGAAGTCCAGGATCCAGTTGCAGAGAGAGGTGTTCAGTCCCAGGCTCCTTAGCTTAGTGAATAGCTTTGTGGGCACTATGGTGTTGAACACTGAGCTGTAGTCAAAGAACAGCATTCTCACATAGGTGTTTCTTTAGTCCAGGTGGGAAAGGTCTGTTGCGAATTGGAGTGGGTCTAGGGTTTCTGGTATGATGGTGTTGATGTGAGCCATGACCAGCCTTTAAAAGCACTTCATGGCTTTGGGGCGGTAATCATTTAGACACGTTACCTTCGCTTTCTTGGGCACAGGGACTATGGTGGTCTGTATGAAACATGTAGGTATTATAGACTCGGTCAGGGAGAGGTTCTAAATGTCAGTGAAGACACTCGCCAGTTGGTCCGCGCATGCTTTGAGTACACTTCCTGGTAATCCGTCTGGCCCCGCGGCTTTGTGAATGTTGACCTGTTTAAAGGTCTTGCTCACATCGGCTAAAGAGAGCGTGATCAAACAGCTGGTGCTCTCATGCATGATTCAGTGTTGCTTGCCTCGAAGTGAGCAGAAAAGGCATTTAGCTCGTCTGGTAGACTCGCGTCACTGGGCAGCTTGCGGCTGTGTTTCCCTTTGTAGTCTGTAATAGTTTGCAAGCCCTGCCAAATCCGACGAGCATCAGAGCCGTTGTAGTAGAATTCAATCTTAGTCCTGTATTGACGCTTTGCCTGTTTGATGGTACGTCTGAGGGCATAGCAGGCTTTCTTATAAACATCCGGATTAGTGTCCCGCTCCTTGAAAGCGGCAGCTATAGCCTTTAGCTTGGTGCGAATGTTGCCTGTCATCCATGGCTTCTGGTTGGGATACGTACGTACGTACGGTCGCTGTGGGGACGACGCCCGTCGATGCAGTTATTGACGAACTGAGGTGGTATACTCCTCAATGCCATTGGATAAATCCTGAAGCATATTCCAGTCTGTGCTAGCAAACAGTCCTGTAGCGTAGCATCTGACCACTTCCGTATTGAGTCTTCTTGGGTATGACGCTACAAGCTTAGCACACCTGTATTTGGGGAATTTCTCTCATTTTTCTCTACAGATCCTCTCAAGCTCTGTCAAGTTGGAGGGGGAGCGTCGCTGCAAAGCTTTTTTCAGGTCTCTCCAGAGATGTTCGATCGATTGGGTTCAAGTCCGGGCTCTGGCTGGGCCAGTCAAGGACACTCAGAGACTTGACCCGAAGCCACTCCTACGTTGTCTTGGCTGTGTGCTTAGGGTCATTGTCCTGTTGGAAGGTGAAGCTTCACCCCAGTCTAAGGTCCTGAGCACACTGGAGCAGGTTTTCATCAAGTTTCTTTCTGTACTTTGCTCCGTTCATCTTTCCATCGATCCTGACTAGTCTCCCTGCCGCTGAAAAATATCCCCACAGCATCATGCTGCCACCACCATGCTTCACCTTAGGGATGGTATTGGCCAGGTGATGAGCGGTGCCAGGTTTCCTCCAGACGTGACGCTTGGCATACAGGCCAAAGAGTTCAATCTTGGTTTCAACAGACCAGAGAATCTTGTGTCTCATGATCTGGGAGTCCTTTAGGTACCTTTTGGCAAACTCCAAGCGGGCTGTCATGTGCCTTTTACTGAGGAGGGCATCAGTCTGGCCACTCTACCATAAATGTCTGATTGATGGAGTGCTGTAGAGATGGTTGTCCTTCTGGAAGGTTCTCCCATCTCCACAGAACAACTTTGGAGCTCTGTCATAGTGACCATTGGGTTCTTAGTCACCTCCCTGAACAAGGCCCTTCTCCTCCAATTGCTCAGTTTGGCCGGGTGGCCAGCTCTAGGAAAAGTCTTGGTGGTTCCATACTTCTTCCATTTAAGAATGATGGAGGCCACTGTGTTCTTTGGGACTTTCAATGCTGCAGACATTTTTGGGTACTTTTCCCCAGATCTGTGCCTCCACACAATCCTATCTTGGAGCTCTACGGACAATTCCTTTGACCTCATGGCTTGGTTTATGCTCTGACAGGCACTCTCAACTGTGGGACCTTATATAGACAGGTGTGTGCTTTTCCAAATCATGTACAATCAATTGAATTTACAACAGGTGGACTCAAGGATGATCAATGGAAACAGGATGCACCTGAGCTCAATTTCAAGTCTCATAGCAAAGGGTCTGAATACTTATGTAAATAAGGTATTTCTGGTTGACTCTCTTCCCCCTACGCAGCACAGCCATTGGTTAAGCAGCACACAAAAACGTTTTGGATCAGCAAGAGCCGAGCAGGCCGGGGCTCAGGGTTGGAATATCCGCTGCAGTGTGTCATGCACTTTTGTTTAATTACACCATCCCAGCAGCCATCTTAAAAATATAGCCTTTGTTCTGTGCTTCTCCCAGCATGCACTTTGTAGCCTATAGCCTATAGGTTATGGTTAATGATTGAGACTGCATTAAATAGCCTATAAAGCGCACTTGATATTGCGCGCCAAGTGGAGAATCAGAAATGGGGGACAGCATTGAGCACACATCGATATCTAGCCTAATAAGGTATTCATTCTTAAACACTGAGAAATATTGAAATATTGACCCTCCCCTCGACTAGATTGAACAAATACCAAACCCTCCCTTTGACTGAAATCGAAAAAGCATGACCCTCCCTCCTCCAGGTAACCATTCTGTACATTTCGATCCATCCCTAAGCAGACTAATTATATACTGACTAATAACAGACAGAGAAATTGAGAAATAAAATACACTCACCAAACCAACTTCTAAATCCAATGTCACAGTAAACAAAGACACATAATATACTCTCTCTCCTTGCTACAGCTTAACAAATAGTGTCTTTGAGAGTGGTGTTGCGGTGGTGAATCGATCTAACCGCGAGTCAAGAAAATCTCAAGCCCTCCCCAGACTTCTGAGTGACAGCAACAAGACAGTTGATCACCTGGAGGTGTCTGTTGGTTCGGGGACAGCGGTATAATTATGCGCTGGGCTGGGGGGCAGTTTGCCCCAGCTTCCAGCCCAGAGTAGATCTTTCTCTGCCCCCTGAGGTGCTCTCAAATTTGGGGTGGCTATGGAGGATGCTGGGGTGAAGGCTTTAGACATGGCATACGTAGTGACTGTGTTCATACACACACTCATACGCACACTCACGTGCACACAAGCAAACTTCGACGCACACACACTCTGTCTTTCTCCCACGTTTTTTCCCCCAAGTCTCATTAAACCATGTTCCTAGGCTCTACATCTCTCCTCCTCTATTCTTTCCTTTCCTCTCTCTAACTCTTTCTCTCGCTGATTACTGTCTAAGGTTGTTAGCGGTGACTGATTGATCACAGCAACAAACGACTTTGGCCCTAATTCGTTTCAAGGACACTGATCTGCTAAACCAATCTACCAATCCAGCAGCAGTGGCAGAGCGCTACAGAGTGTGCAGGATAGCCGGCTGGAACTAATGCCTTAACTTCCTGTAGCACTCTAGGACCGTGCAGGTTTGAAGAATACACTGGAATACTGCAGTAGGTAAAGGAGTAACTTACCTTCCTACTTCCTCTATAACAGGAGCAGGACAGAGCAGGAACGTTTCCTCTACACCAGCAGGCCTCTCATCTAAAGAAACATGATATTCTGTTAATTGAAGAGGTTTAACATCATATTAAAGCTAGAATCCTTAGTTGCTACATTCATTTTTGGACTTCTAAATGAATGATACATACCCATTGCTTCACTATTTGTGATTGTTTTTACCCCAATTTCGTGATATCCAATTGGTAGTTACAGTCTTGTCCCATCGCTGCAACTCCCGTACGGACTCGGGAAAGGCGAAGGTCAAGAGCCATGCGAAACACGACCCTGCCAAGCCACACTGCTTCTTGACACACTGCTCGCTTAACCCGGAAGCCAGCTGCACCAATGTATCGGAGGAAACACCGTACAACTGGCAACCGAAGTCAGCGTGTATGCGCCCGGACCAGCAGGCCACAAATGTGCATGTGTCAGCATATGGTCTCACAAGGGGTCTGAGGATCTCATCTCGGTACCTAATGGCAGTCAGGCTACCTCTGGCGAGCACATGGAGGGCTGTGCGGCCCCACAAAGAAATGCCACCCCACACCATGACTGACCCACCGCCAAACCGGTCATGCTGGAGGATGTTGCAGGCAGCAGAACGTTCTCAACGGTGTCTCCAGACTCTGTCACGTCTGTCACATGTGCTCATGTGCTCAGTGTGAACCTGCTTTCATCTGTGAAGAGCACAGGGCGCCAGTGGCGAATTTGCCAATCTTGGTGTTCTCTGGCAAATGCCAAACGTCCTGCACGGTGTTGGGCTGTAAGCACAACCCCCACCTGTGGACGTCGGGCCCTCATACCACCCTCATGGAGTCCGTTTCTGACCGTTTGAGCAGACACATGCACATTTGTGGCCTGCTGGAGGTCATTTGCAGGGCTCTGGCAGTGCTCCTCCTTGCACAAAGGCGGAGGTAACGGTCCTGCTGCTGGGTTGTTGCCCTCCTACGGCTTCCTCCACGTCTCCTGATGTACTGGCCTGTCTCCTGGTAGCGCCTCCATGCTCTGGACACTACGCTGACAGACACAGCAAACCTTCTTGCCACAGCTCGCATTGATGTGCCATCCTGGATGAGCTGCACTACCTGAGCCACTTGTGTGGGTTGTAGACGCCGTCTCATGCTACCACTAGAGTGAAAGCACCGCCAGCATTCAAAAGTGACCAAAACATCAGCCAGGAAGCATAGGAACTGAGAAGTGGTCTGTGGTCACCACCTGCAGAACCACTCCTTTATTGGGGGTGTCTTGCTAATTGCCTATAATTTCCACCTTTTGTCTATTCCATTTGCACAACAGCATGTGAAATTTATTGTCAATCAGTGTTGCTTCCTAAGTGGACAGTTTGATTTCACAGCAGTGTGATTGACTTGGAGTTACATTGTGTTGTTTAAGTGTTCCCTTTATTTTTTTGAGCAGTGTAATTATAGACAAAATGGATGTCCCCATTTCTTACGTAAACATCTATGTTTGTGTGTCTCACCCAGAGTGTGTGTGTCGTTGAGTTTGAAGCTACAGAGGACCTGGTCGGTGTTTCTGGCGTGGAGAAAACCGTTCCCTCGAACTACCACCTGAAACGACTCTGAGAGAAAGAAACAGAAACGGTAAGAACCATTTATCTCCAACCATTCAACGTTATTTGAATGTATTATAATTTTCGAGCAAAGTAGTCGAGTGAAAATGTGTTTGAAAAATATGACCATGAGGATCGCAGCAGCACTTCTCTGCCTTTGTCTCATGTGGCCCTGTTTTACATTAGAAAGTGTTCACAGCCTGAGGCCTGTGTGTGTGTGTGTGTGTGTGTGTGTGTGTGTGTGTGTGTGTGTGTGTGTGTGTGTGTGTGTGTGTGTGTGTGTGTGTGTGTGTGTGTGTGTCTCTCTCTCTCTCTTTGCCTGCTCCCTTATGTGCTCCATGCTTAACCTTTCAGGAAGACTCAACTCAAGCAGGAGAAAAACAACCAGCATATGCTTCACTGGTGCTAACGTTGTGTGTGTGTGTTGATGTGCGTGGTGCGTGTGTGTACCGGCATATGCTCCACTGGTGCTAATGCTAAAAGTGCTGCTGTTCACAAATCTCTGCCTGCACAGCCGGGAGGGTTTTGAGTGACTGTATGTGTGTGTGGACAGGAATATGTGTGTGTGTGACTCTGACCTTTCGGTCCCCCCAGGCACCACTAAAGCGCATTGATGGAAGCTAACCAGCATATGCTGGAATGTGAGTGTGTGTGTCAGTGTGTGTATGTGTGTACAGCATTTGTTGTAGAGCGGGGGGAAAAACGCTCGCTTAGAAAGCGGTCTGCAGGGTTACCAGCAGAAACAGAGTAGATCTGACCTTACCTATGACATCAACGGTGTGTCTGTGTGTGTATTCCTTCACGCACGTTTGTGTGTGATCTTTGACGTGCACTGTGGAATATTTGAGCCTCACCCCTTCTAATAGAAATGAACATTCGCCACACCTTTAACATTTAAAGTGACAGAAAGTGTGCAATTCCCTGGATGAAAACATCACGGTGTGTGTTCCCCACAAGGGAAAAACAGTGTTTCAAAAAGGTCAAGGCAACTAAGGTAAGACATTGTCCCTCTCGCTGAAATGCCACCAATACATCATAATTAGTTATGTTGCTGTATTGAAGGGAATATCATGTTCAGCACTAATGAAAAATCGAAGTCCTTCGTGTTCTTCGTGTTGTGATATTTAGTACCACATTTGAAGATGTTCTGCTCTTTCTCTCACTGTTGGTCACATTTGCGTTTGGCTGTGACGCCGAGAGCTGTATTCATTGGCTGTATCTAGTGCGTGTGTGTGTGTGTGCGCGTGCTGTTTAAGTTTCAAGTTTTAATGTCACATGGACAAGTGCAGTGAAATTGCCTTTCCTGCAAGCTCAAAACCCAACAATGCAGTTATAAAATATCAATGTAGTACTCAAAAGAACATAAGGTACTGAAATCGATAACTCAATATATCCCCAAGCAAACATGAGAGCGTGAGCGGTCAGTTGTATACAACAACAAACCAATCTGTGGGTAAACCGACGCTGCGACTCGAACCCAACAAGCCATAGCGTCCCTTCGAGGAAAAGACGAAGAACAACTTGGAGATACAAATTAGAGCAATGAACAGATAAAGTATATCCAGGAAATGTCAAGGCTCAGGAGAAGAACCAGATGCAGACAGCTTCGAAGGAACAAAAGTGTATTACAAAAACAGGGGGGCAGGCAAAAGACAGGTCAAGGGCAGGCAGAGGTCAGTAGTCCAGAGCAGTCCGAAAGATACAGAACAGCAGGCAGGCTCAGGGTCAGGGCAGGCAGAGGTCAGTAATCCAGGGTGGTGTGACCAGATACAGAACGACAGGCAGGGTTAGGGCAGGCAGACCGGTCAAAAACCGTGAAAGCTAGAAAACAGGAACTAGAGACAGACAAGAGCACGGGGAAAAACGCTGGTAGGCTTGACAAAACAAAACGAACTGACAACAGACAAACAGAGAACACAGGTATAAATACACTGGGGATAATGAGGAAGATGGGCGACACCGGGAGGGGGGTGGAGACAAGCACAAAGACAGGTGAAACAGATCAGGGTGTGACAGGAAAAAATAGCTAAAATGCTCACCAAAACAAATGAACTGTTACAATCTGTTGTTAAAAAAGTAGATTTGCTCAAAATGAAAGAAGAGTATCGTGTCAGATATACATTTAAGGGGGGGGGCGCATGGATGAACAGGACAACAAAATTGGCCTTCTGGAAGCATATGTGCAATCTTTAGAAGATGAACTGCACCAGCTAGAAAACAGAATGAGACCAAACAACATGAGAATATTGTCCCTACCGGAAGACAAGGAAAAAGGAGACCTTTCCAGCTACGTGATCAAGCTGATTTCAGAGGAGCTTGGCGTAGATGTATCACCAGAGGATCTGAAGCGATAAATACCCTTGCGTGTCCATCTTTAAGCTGTGGAACTATTAAACCAAAGTCAACATTCTGAAGGCACAAGGGAAAAAGAGACCTGTCTGCTAAGCTGAGGAAAAAACGCACACCATTTATTCCGATCAGGCAGCCATTGGAGGAAAAAAGAATCAAGTCTCAACTCTGATTCCTGGCAGTGCAGTGGGTATGGAAGGGAACACAGAGGATGGAGGGCACAAGTGCCGATGAAGCTCTGAATAGGCTACAGGAAACCTTTCCAGGTGAAAGAGAACCCAATGCCCTAAAAAGAAGCGGAAAAAGGTGATAAGCACACTACGCTACATACAGTGATGCACAAGACCCGCTTATCTTATGTTGAGACTATATTATTTCCCCCTCCCCCCAACACAACCTTGAATCTATTGTCCCCAAGTACCTGTTCTTCTCTAGGAAGTAAAAATAGAATTAGCCAACGGCAATGAGATACATAGACACAGAAAAGACCACAGAAAATAGGAAATATAGCATGTATGTCAATAATTGTCAGTAACTGTTCAATGAATGTGTGTATAATGTGGGGGCGAGAGGGTGTGAGTAGATGTGTGTATGTATCTGTGCTTTATGAATGGTAGAGTGAAGGAGGGGGAATATGAACAAGTGTAGGGGGGTTGGGGAGAATGGGTGTGCGGAAGCATAGGGTAAATATTGTATGTGAATGAAGGAGAATGGATAAGTAAGTAGTTGTATGGAGGGGTATAAATGGGTCTGAGAAGACGGGAGGGGGAAAAGATGGGAGGTTGGGATAAACTTGGCCTGGATGGGTAAGGGTGGTAAAGAATGGGATGGTAGGACAAGGTTGGCTTGGGTGGGCAAGGGTGAGTAAAGATTGGAGGTTGGGATAAGCTGGGAGGGGTGGTGGAGAGGGATGGATTTGGTTTGGGAGAGAGAAAAGGAAGGACTTCATTATATTACAATGTAATTTTATTGAAAAAAATGTGTGACTTGCAAAATTAAGTTTCTCCCATTCTTCTCTGCAGATCCTCTCAAGCTCTGGAAGGTTGGATGGGGAGCATCGCTGCCTTCGCCCCAGTCTGAGGTCCTGAGTGCTATGGAGCAGGTTTTCATCAAGGATCTCTCTATGCTTTTCTCTGTTCATCTTTCCCTCAATCCTGAATAGTCTCCCAGTCCCTGCCGCTGAAAAACCTCCTCACAGTATGATGCTGCCACCACCATGCTTCACCGTAGGGATGGTGCCAGGTTTCCTCCAGACGTGACGCTTGGCATTCAGGCCAAAGAATTCAATCTTGGTTTCATCAGACCAGAGAATCTTGTTTCTCATGGTCTGAGAGTCTTTAGGTGCCTTTTGGCAAACTTCAAGCGGGCTGTCATGTGCCTTTTACTGAAGAGAGGCTTCCGTCTGGCCACTCTACCATAAAAGCATGATTGGTGGAGTGCTCCAGAGATGTGGATTGGTGGAGTGCTCCTTCTGTAAGGTTATCCCATCTCCACAGAGGAACTCTGGAGCTCTGTCAGAGGGACCATCGGGTTCTTGGTCACCTCCCCCGATTGCTCAGTTTGGCCGGGCGGCCAGCTCTAGGAAGAGTCTTAGTTGTTCCAAACTTATTCCATTTATGAATGATGGAGGCCACTGTGTTCTTGGGGACCTTCAATGCTGCAGAAATTGTCTGGTACCCTTCCCCAGATCTGTTCCTCGACACAATATTGTCTCGAAGCTCTAGGAACAATTCCTTCAACCTCATGGCTGGGTTTTTTCTCAGACATGCACTGTCAACTGTGTGACCTTACATAGACAGTTGTGTGCCTTTCCAAATCATGTCCAATCAATTGAATTTACCACAGGTAGACTCCAATAAAGTTGTAAAAACATCTCAAGGATGATCAATGGAAACAGGATGCACCTGAGCTCTATTTCAAGTCTCATAGCAAATGGTATGAATACTTATGCAAATAAAGTCATTTTATATTTTATTTTAATACATTTGCAAAAAATTCTAAACACCTGTTTTCGCTTTGTCCTTATGGGGTTTTGGGTTTAGATTTATGAGGGGGAAAAATTATTTAATAAATTTTAGAATAAGGCTGGAATGTAACAAAAAGTGGAAAAAGTCAAGGGGTCTGAATACTTTCCGAATGCACTATAAATGTCCTAAAGCAAAGAAATATTTGCACAAATAATACATTATCGGATGAAATTGCTTTAGAAAAGTCTACACTAGCAATTGAACTGCTTGCAGAAATAACTAGACATGACCCAAACGTAACAGGTATCAGGATTAATAAACATGAATATAAACTAAACTTATTTGCAGATGATCTCCTGATATACCTGACCAATATTGAAAACGCAATGTCCTCCTTGCAAAAAAATATTTTCAGAATACTTAAACATTTCAGGATATAAAATGTATGCGGAAAAGAAACAAAATAATGGCAATAGGAAAAAGATGATTTACAGCAATCCTTTAAATGGACCACAAAAAAATATCAAAGATTTAGGATGCTTATTAATAAGTGACAACGAACATTAAATATATAAAGATAACTTTATCCCATTATTCAATCATATGAAAGCAGGTCTAATTAAATGGATCAATCGTCCCATACATTTAACAGATTGAATACACCGCTTCAGAAGGACATGGCTCACAAATGTTTTATACTTACTCTCGGTAATACCACCTACCCCAACGAAGACACTCTTTAAAAAGTATACTCGCTCGTAATAGACATTATATAGGCAATTAAAACTCTGAATAAAAAGGAAAGATTTACATCTTCTTAAGTCTTATGGTGGTTTTAACCATCCAGACTTGGATTGTATCAATTTCGCCACCCAGGGCTATTACTTGCGATATATAGTTAAATGCTTTAAAGAGGAACAATGGGTAAATATTGAAGATTTGCTTGCTCATCCCCAGAATCTTTTTGTGTCTATTTTTGGAGGATAAACCTAAGAATATTAACAAGAAAGGAAGAAAATGTAAAGTATTCTACCAGAACCAATATCACTTCCTAGAAACACAACACTATGGAATATTCCTTGGATTGGTTTTTTGAATGGTGTTGAACACTGAGCTGTAGTCAATGAACAGCATTCTCCCGTACAGTTGAAGTCAGAAGTTAACATACACTTAGGTTGGAGTCATTAAAACTTGTTTTTCAACCACTCCACAAATTTCTTGTTAACAAACTATAGTTTTGGCAAGTCGTTTAGGACATCTACTTTGTGCATGACACAAGTCATTTTTCCAACAATTGTTTACAGACAGATTATTTAACTTATAACTCACTTACTTGTAATTCACTGTATCACAATTTCAGTGGGTCAGAAGTTTACGTACACTAAGTTGACTGTTTGGCCATAATGACCATCGTTATGTTTGGAGGAAAAAGGGGGAGGCTTGCAAGCCGAAGAACACCACCCCAAACATGAGGCACGGGGATGGCAGCATCATGTTGTGGGGGTGCTTTGCTGCAGGAGGGACTGGTGCACTTCACAAAATAGATGGCATCATGAGGCAGGAAAATTATATGGATATATTGAAGCAACATCTCAAGACATCAGTCAGGAAGTTAAAGCTTGGTCGCAAATGGGTCTTCCAAATGGACAATGACCCCAAGCATACTTCCAAAGTTGTGGCAAAATGGCTTAAGGACAACAAAGTCAAGGTATTGGAGTGGCCATCACAAACCCCTGACCTCAATCCTATAGAAAATGTGTGGGCAGAACTGAAAAAGCATGTGCGAGCAAGGAGGCCTACAAACCTGACTCAGTTACACCAGCTCTGTCAGGAGGAATGGGCCAAAATTCACCCAACTTATTGTGGGAAGCTTGTGGAAGGCTACCCGAAACGTTTTACCCAAGTTAAACAATTTAAAGGCAATGCTACCAAATACTAATTGAGTGTATGTAAACTTCTGACCCACTGGGAATGTAATAAAATAAAAATAAATTAATAAATCATTCTCTCTACTATTATTCTGACATTTTACATTCTTAAAATAAAGTGGTGATCCTAACTTTTACTAGGATTAAATGTCAGGAATTGTGAAAAACTGAGTTAAAATGTATTTGGCAAAGATGTATGTAAACTTCCAACTTCAACTGTAAGTATTCCTCTTACCTAGCTGTGAAAGAGGCGGTGTGGAGTGCGAATGAGATTGTGTCGTCTATGGATCTGTCGGGGCGGTATGCAAATTGGAGTGGGTCTAGAGGGTCTGGGATGATGGAGTTGATGTGTGCCATAACCAGCTTTTCATAGCTTTTCAAAGAGGTTGAAAATGACTGTGAATATGCCTGGTAGCTTTAAAAAAATATATATATTATGACTCTGCGGAGGTCATAGCGGGACTTCTTGTACTTGTTGTCCTCAGCTGTAGCCTTAGGGTTGTCTGTGATAGCCCTGTGTGCGGTAGCCCTGTCCTTTGCGCCATCCTTGGTGTTAATCCAGGGCTTTTGATTGGGGAAGCAGCAAACCTTCACTGTGGGTACAACGTCTCCGATTCATTTCTAATGAAGCCGGTGGCAGAGGTGGCTAGCTCGTCGATGTTATCGGTGGAGTCTCTGAACATATTCCAATCAGCGCTAGCAAAGCAGTCCTGCAGCATAACCTCTGATTCTGATGACCATTTCCCAACATAGCGAGTCACAGGTACTTCCCATTAGACATTCTGCGAGTAAACAGGAAGCAGGAGTACGGAGTCATGATCTGATTTGCTGACTGGGGGGACGAGGGAGAGCCTTGTATTCTTGCTTGCTTGTTATAGCAGCTCTAGGACTTTTTCGGCCCTAGTGGCAAAGGAGACGTGTTGATGGAAGTTAGGCATCACGTAACTTAATGATGCGGAATTAAAATAGCCAGCAACAAGGAAAGCAGCCTCCGGGTGCAAGTTTTCCTGATTGTTTATAGCCTCATAGTTTGTTAAGTGCTATCTTGTTATTTTTCTTTTCCTGAGGTGGAATGTCACAGTAACAGCTGAAAAGGCATTTGACAATCAGGTATCTTGTCCGAAAGCCATGTTTCAGAAAAGCAGAGACTATTGCAGTTACGAGAGTCCCGTAATCGGCGATCGGAGGTCATCCATCTTATTATCAGGTGACTGTACATTGGCCAATAGAATGGAGGGAAGCAGTGGCTAGTTTTCCCTTCGTCTTAATCTAGCAAGTACTCCCCCTCTCTTGCCTCTATAACGCCGGCGTTTTCTCTTGGATAACCCAAAAATTGGGTCGGAATTACAGAAAGAGCCCAGAACAGATGAGTCAAAGGCGGAATTTAGGTAAATAACTGCCGATCTGCTGTTCAAAAGTTCTTGTCAGTTATAAGAAACGATAGCGGATACATTTAGTGAAAAATAATGTACAAATAAACGGCAAAATAAAATAGCAAAGTCGGGTCAGAGCTCGCAAAACGGTGGCCATTCAGTATGACGCCATCTTACAAGAGCGTCAAGGGCTTGCGACTTGTCACTAGTGCTCTTGTCGCCTCGCGTGGGCAAAGCTGTGTGTGTTGATAGGCCAGGGCTGTGTGTGTGTGTTTGCATGTGCGTGTCTGTGTTTGTAGGGGGATTTGGCATGTCCGATTGTGGCCACTTCAATCACGTTAGTGCGACGGGACAGTAATGGGGACGAGGGGTTGGGGGTATAGGGAAATACGGAGAGAAGGGGGAGGGAAGGGGGAGGCGGGGTGAGAGGTCAGATGTTAATGAAAGCAGCAATCTCTGCTGTCAGGTTAGATAGCAGGACCACCTCTCACTGGCCTGTGTGTGTGTGTGTGTGTGTGTGTGTGTGTGTGTGTGTGTGTGTGTGTGTGTGTGTGTGTGTGTGTGTGTGTGTGTGTGTGTGTGTGTGTGTGTGTGTGTGTGTGTGTGTGTGTGTGTGTGTGTGATCAGTGCTGTCAGGTTAGATAGCGTGGCTGGCGTTCACTGTCCAATCTGATGGCCTGTTTGCAGGCAGTGCGGCCTGGTCACTTTATATCAGTGTGAGGGACGTGTGTGTGTACGCTGGTTAAAAGAGCGTCTGGTTGTGCTTGTGTGTGGACTGGAAGAACGTCTATGTGTGTTTGCGTGTTAGTATGTATGTGTGTTTGCTGCCATCATTGTGCGGTGGGCTCATGACAGGAGGAGAGATCCATATAGACAGTAAAATCTTATCTAAATCCTGAAGCGACTGTAGCACTAACTCACATTTCCTGTGCAATTTTGTTATCTCATTTCATAACCTTTTTTGGTGAGGCTTCATGGTGAAAAACAGCCCCAGTCCATCTCTACCCTCATCTTATCATTCATAACAGCATCCGGACTAGGGCATTTCCTGGAAAAATACTTTCATATTGCCTCAGTATGTTCCCATGTTAATCACCACCTTCGTTAAGAATGACTCTGTCACACCGTAATATGAAAACGTATTTTCAATTAATACCAGAGTATATCTTAATTGAAAATGCATTCAAACAGTTAAATTTTTATATTGTATTTTTTTTAATAAATGTTAAATAAAACTAGGCAAGTCAGTTAAGAACAAATTCTTATTTACAACGACGGCTTACCCTGGCCAAACCCTAACCTGGACGACGCTGGGCCAATTGTGCGCCGCCCTATGGGGACTCCCAATCACGGCCGGTTGTGATACAGCCTGGAATCGAACCAGGGTCTGTAGTGACGCCTCTGTCATTGAGATGCAGTGCCGTAGACAGCTGTGTCATCTCAGATTAATGGACAGTGCTTGAAACAGTCCTGGATTATTGCAAAGTGTAAAAAGGTCCAGAGTTTCATCTAACGTAATCTATGTATTAAAGACATCACATTTACATTTGCTACTCTTGATTGACAACTTAACCTCTAAATCTACTTATTCTGTCTCTTAGTTCACTGACCATTACTGTTCTCATTATTCAAATAGTAAATTAGGCTGTTTGGGACATTTGGGGACATGTCTAGTGACAGGCTGACCAGGCAAGGACGTGCCGTTCCTGATCCTGATTAGCATATTATTATACAGACCAGCTGTATCTTCCCTCTCTCTCTTCCTCTCACACTCCCGCTCTCTCCCCCTCTCTCCCTCCCTGCCTCGCTCTTTCCCTCTTTTCCTCTTGCACTTGGCCGTCTCTGTCTTCTCTTTTTGTATCTCTACTCCCCCCCCGCCCCCATTCTCTCATATTCCATAATGAACATTGATCATGTCTGGTGAACACTAATCCCTTCCGCTGGTTGCTGTAGAGACAGAACAGTAGGAGCACTCTGGTAAGTGAGTCCTAATAAGGTCATGTCAGCCCTCATCCATCCTGCTGGCTACAGACACCAGACCACTCTCTCACACACACACACACACACACACGCACGCACATTTTCTTTCAGAGTGGCTACTTAAGGTATCAGACGTGGCAAACTAGGCCAGAGAGGCAGCCAGGCTTAAAGAAGCCAAGCTAATTTCCTGACGCACTCACACACACACACACACACACACACACACTTATTTCCTCTGACCGTCCTAGACACACACACACACACACTTATTTCCCAGGACAATACGCTCTCTGTCACTTCCTTGGTCATCATGGTTGGTCGGCCATGCGCTCACCTCACACACCGCATTATGATAATGTACTCTGATGACCACTCAGCTGGACCAGTGGGCCAGAACACATTCACTGTCAGGTGTCTGTCTTTGACAAATACCATAACCGGAAATGGTGGATACCATGTGTTTGATCGATATAACTACAGTTCCATCAGAAAGTGTTCCCACCCCTTGACTTTTTCCACATGTTGTTGTGTTACAGTTTGAATTTAAAATGGATTCAATTGAGATGTTGTGTCACAATACCCCATACAGTCAGGGTGGAATAATGATTTTTAGAACTTTGCACAAATGAATACAAAATGAAAAGCTGAAATGTCTTGTGTCAAAAAGTATTCAACCTCTTTTTTATGGTACGACTAAAAATGTGCTTATCAAGTCACATAATAAATTGCATGGACTCACTCTGTGTGCAATAATAGTGTTTAACATGATTTTTGAATGACTACCACATCTCTGTACCCCACACATACAATTATCTGCAAGGTCCCTCAGTTGAGCAGTGAATTTCAAACACAGATTCAACCACAAAGGGAGGTTTTCCAATGCCTTGCAAAGAAGGGCACCTATTGGTAGATGGGTTAAAAAAAGCAGACAATGAATATCCCTTTGAGCATGGTGAAGTTATTCATTACACTTTGGGTGGTGTATCACCCGGTCACTACAAAGATACAGACGTCCTTCCTAACTCAGTTCCCGGAGAGGAAGTAAACCGCTCAGGGATTTCACCATAAGGACAATGGTGACTTGAAAACAGTTACTGAGTTTAATGGCTGTTATAGGAGAAAACTGAGGATGGATCGACAACATTGTAGTTACTCTACTAACCTAAATGACAGAGTGAAATGAAGGTAGCCTGTACAGAATCCTGTTTGCAATAAGGCACTCAATTAAAACTGCAAAAAAATGTGCTAAAGAAATTAACTTTATGTCCTGAATACAAAGCGTTATGTTTGGGGCAAATCCAACACAACACATCACTGAGTACCACTCTTCGTATTTTCAAGCATGGTGGTGGCTGCATCATGTTATGGGTATGCTTGTCATCGGCAAGGACTGGGAGTTTTTTTTAGGATAAAAAGAAACGTAATAGAGCTCAGCACAGGCAAAATCCTAGAGGAAAACATGGTTCAGTCTGCTTTACAACAGACACTGGGAGACAAATTCACCTTTCAGCAGGACAATAACTTAAAACACAAGGCCAAATATATCCTGGAGTTCCTTACCAAGCTAACAGTGAATGTTCCTCCGTGGCCTAGTTTTGAATTACATCGGCTTGAAAATCGATGGCAAGACTTGAAAATGGCTGTCTAGCAATGATCAACAACCAACCTGACAGAGCTTGAAGAATTTTTAAAAGAATAATGTGCAAATATTGTACAATCTGGGTATGAGAAGCTCTTAGAAACTTACCCACGAAGACTCACAGCTGAAATCGCTGCCAAAGATGATTCTAACATGTATTGACTCACAGGTGTGAAATCTAAATGAGATATTTCTGAATAAAAATTGTAATAAATGTGTTTTCAAAAAAATTACCAATTGAATCAATTCTGAATAAAGGCTGCAACACGACAAAATGTGGAATAAGTCAAGGGGTATGAATACTTTCTGAAGTCACTGTACTTCTTTGAATCCACGAGCTGGCTTAATCTGGTTCTTCAAAGTTCTTCCTAAGAAACTCAGAGCGGCAGCAGAACTAACATTTTCAGCCCAGTTTGACAGTAAAAGATCCATTGGGCACAGCCCACGAGGCATTTCAAATGCATCTATAATGCATTAGGAAGAGGGTATCCATAAGAAGTGTAACCCAACTCTGGTGCTACCAGCTCTTACCTCCTGCACACACACTGGATGGTTCAGCAGCTAGAATCTCAATGCAGGACTTCTTAATGATCTGAGAGATGAAAACACAGAAGACAGTGGGTCGTTATGGGCTAGACGTACTGTATAGGACTCGATCTACTGAGAAAATACATGGTCAAATGGTTCTTAGATATGGACCACTGAAGCATTCATGTCGGTATGGTGTTGAATTCCTTGAAGTATCAAAAACGATCCTTTGATTCTGGCATAAACACCATACGTACCGAGTTGATGATCCCCCTGAGGGCTTGGAACCCCCCCCAGACAGGGAATACATGCTCCAGGGTGTCTGCTATGGTAGCCAGCTACAGGACCCACACACACACTCACACACACACACACACACACACACACACACACACACACACACACACACACACACACACACACACACACACACACACACACACACACACACACACACACACACACACACACACACACACACACACACACACACACACACACACACACACACACAGAGGAGATAAACTTGTTGCATTGCAGATGATCACAGAATGGAACTATTGAGTGTGTATTTATGAGTGTCAGTTACCTGCGTCTCATTAAACTCTTTGACTCCCACACAGTAAACTATGGCTCCAAGCGACCGTGCCCTCTGCGCCTGCACGGAGAAAACACACACCGTTTTGACAATCTGTTAACGTCAACTTTGATTTTATAGTAGGACGCTACTGACCTCTCGTTATGAAGTGTCAAACTGTGTGTGTATGTTGCTCCAAACGTCATATTTTGACGTGTTTGGGATGAAATATCACATTTTTAAGTTAAAAGAAAACGTAACCCTCAGAAGTGGAGCTCATGGATTATGCACAGCCAGCAACCCCGTCCACAACGCCTTAGCAAAACCCAAGCCTGTTTGATGGTAATTGTACTTACCGGTGCCCTTGTATTTAGTGGATATAGCTTCTGCATGAGCTCCAGAAGTTTTAGGCATACTAGGCACAAAGAAACAAGCTAAGGCATTAATTCTGACTAGGTTAAGTCAGGGGTTACGGTTTGGGATACAGAAACAACTCAAGGGTTAACCTCAGGCATTCATTTCGATTGGTTAACAATTCAGGCATTAATTCGAATTGGTTATGTTAAGGATTAAGGTTTGGGATAAGGTTAAAACAGAAAAACAACTATACGATTATTTTTAGCTATTATCTAAGACTCGCCTTACTAATTCATTGTGGACGGATGGTGCAGTGGCCTAAGCAGTGAGCTCCCACTCCATATACTGTGTGTTCAAACCCAGTTCTGGGTACTTATTTAGATTATTATTAAATTTTTGGGCTCCTAGTGGACAGTTTTTAAGATGTCTCCCGACATCCTGGGGATCTGCAAAAAAAATAAAATAAAAAATTTGTCTTGAATTGCGTGTGTACTCACCTCTCGTTGTGCGGTATCAAGCTGCCACTCATTCAGTTCTCCATCAGTCAGCGCAATGATCACACTGGCTGTCCCTTTAAAAGCAGATAACACCATATCTCCTCAATACCAGCCTGTGTATGCAAATAAATACATACTAACAGAGCCATGTATAGAGATATCTGTGTAATGCACACCCATACAAAGCACACGTGCTCAGCACAGCACACGGACACGTACCATGGTTCTCATAGTATATCTGTTCATTGGCCTGCGAAATGGAACGGTAGAGTATCGATGTCAAGCATTAAGACAGTACCGGATACTATGAGTTAGTTAGTGAGAGGTGATATATCGGAGGGGGCGAGAGTATTACCTTCTCCAGGCCAAGGTTCATGAAGGTGTCTCCTCCTGGTGCCTCCCTCCTCAGAGCTGTCAGACCTCTGTCAATGGACTCTCTGTGAAGGGGAATGACAGCTGATCAAATACAGTGGGGGGAAGACTAAGAATACTAAGGGACACACAGCGGTAAGATACAGTGAGAGAGAGATCCCCCCCTGAAGGGATTTGAAAGGTAAAATATGGACAGTTGAAATTGTGAATATACGACAGTGTGTAACTCCAGTACCTGTCCTCTGTCAGTTTCATGATGGTGGTGCCTCGGGTGGAGAAGACGATGAAGGACATCCGTAACATGGGGCTGTAGACAGACGGGGTTAAACAGTACTGTCAGAGGCTTCTTTACACAAGTGCAGAAGAGGACACAAGGAAAGGGAGCCATTTGAGGCGACAGAGATGCAGCTAAGTAGGCTAGATGAAACGAAAGAGGCAAGCCATACTAGAGCATGAAAGATCCTACCTGATGAACTTCTCAGCCAGCTGCTCGACGAAGGAGTAGATCTCGATCCAGTGGTGTTTCACACTGCCAGATCTGAAGGAACAAAACAAAACGAACACTATAACAATGTCCACTTGCCACATTCCTGTGCGCAACGCTTAAACCACTGCACCACCATGTACGGGTGTAAAGCATATGGTATAATTGAGAAAAAGAGTTAGCTTGTAAGTGTAGCGTGTGTAAGCTACACAACTTGGGAATGCAGAGCGCTAACGACCAGGACTCAACAGCAGCCAGTCGGATGAGCTCATTTCCCAGGGGGCTAACGCTAATAATGCTAATGAGGGCTAATTGCTGGTAATAATGCTGATGCTAAATGCTAATAATGCCAGGAGGCTGGGGGCTAGATGTTCCAGCAGGGAAAGTGGGGTGTCCTCCCTCTCTCCTCCCCCACAATGGCTGTCTGTGTGAGGGGGAACAGATGGTCCTAGTGAGCAGGGCAAACCTAATAACAGATTGGGGGTCCGGGGAGTGAAAAGGCTGCTGTATGAACAACGGAGGGACACTGGGCACACCTCTGCAGAGGGAAGGGGTATGTGTGTGGGGGGAAAGGATAAATATGGGGGAAAGTTATAAATAGAGAGACTTTGAGTGAGTGTGTGTGTGTGTGTGTGTGTGTGTGTGTGTGTGTGTGTGTGTGTGTGTGTGTGTGTGTGTGTGTGTGTGTGTGTGTGTGTGTGTGTGTGTGTGTGTGTACTTGCTTGTGCGTTAACACATTGCTGCCTCTTGGCATATTGGTATAAGCTTCATGTTGAAACTTCATCTCGTTATGTCTCTAGCAGTGTTCAGTGTGTCTGTATGTATTTAACCAACCACACTAATTATAACATCGAAGAGCAGTGGCGTTTTCATAAGTACGTCTACATCAGACATTACATAAAGATATACAATCTCAGTCAATGATGGGAGTCATTTCATGTAAATGATTAGTGTGTGAGTCTCCTTTACGGGCTGTGTGTGTGTGTGTGTGTGTGTGTGTGTGTGTGTGTGTGTGTGTGTGTGTGTGTGTGTGTGTGTGTGTGTGTGTGTGTGTGTGTGTGTGTGTGTGTGTGTGTAAACTCAAATATGCCGACTGTCTGGGACTCCTTTTAAGTCTGTTCCTCTGCTATGATGTGTATATAACAGGACAGTGACATTGTAACACACACATCACAGTACACTTAGGTGCTGGGCCCGAAACATAAAGGATCCTAAACAGGACCAAATAAAGGCCATTCTACACATCACAGACAGTTAAAACACTTTAATACTTGAGGATTATTCTGAGGACACTGCTTGGCATTTCAAAACCCCAGACAGCCAGCCAGACAGACAAGGATGTGGAGACACTGTACCAGAGGCTTGGTGGTGTGTGTGTGTGTGTGTGTGTGTGTGTGTGTGTGTGTGTGTGTGTGTGTGTGTGTGTGTGTGTGTGTGTGTGTGTGTGTGTGTGTGTGTGTGTGTGTGTGTGTGTGTGCATGCTTGCGTGTGTGCATGCGTACGTGCTGGCAGACGTGCATGTGTGTGAGTGAGGCATGGCCATGCGTGGCAGCCCAGCCACCTCAGGCGTGTTTTAAACTTTCAGGATTAAAGGGTAACGTGTGAAGGCTGGCTAACAGATGTTCGCAGTGGCACAACAATAGAAAAGGTAAAAAAGCACAACAGGGGAAAGATATAAAAACGTTGATCAACACTGAAACCAGTGTGAGGGACTGCAGCTAGCCTGATGTGATGCTGAGGACGTGACTAACTGGGGTTTGAACTTGGGTCAATTGTATGTCACAAGACTGTCGGGGAGCTAACACGAGTCTTACACAGACAACTGTCTATTTTCACTCTTATTCTTTGTGATGAATACCAGTGTTGTACACCCTGGGGTGGCAGGTAACCTAGCAGTTAAGGGCGTTGGGCCAGTAAACGAAAGGTCAATGGTTTGAATCCCCGAGCCGACTAGGTGAAAAATCTGTCGATGTGCCATTGAGCAAGGCACCTAACCTTAATTGATCGTGTAAGTCGGACGTAAATGTAAAATGTACACCTGTTAAATGTTCTGGATGTCTATACATGACCTATAACAAGACTTCTCTCTGTTTCAGTGAGAGAAATTTGCTAATGTACAACACATTGCCAGTTTAGCCCAGCACCTTATGATGACTGCTGTTTTCAGAGTTCTCGGCATGTTTGGACACGCCTGTCTATTCTGTGTCCTCCTCTATAACCTCTCCTCGCCTCTCTGATCTGTATCAGACACACCAGAAATGTTATGATGTTAAGATGGCCGAGCCTCTGCTCTGGGACTGCAGCGATCACACAGACAGAGTAGCCTACTGTTGTTATGATGACTATCGTCCATGGCATTCCAGGAGCGAGGATTGGCCTACTCTGAAAGAGCAGCAGCCGATGTAGGTAGTGCCAGGAGTTTTTACCTGAAAATGACCTGACCAGGAGAAACTCTGGGCCCTACAGTCACAGGACATAACATTAGTCTGTAACACTTCATAATCATTTTCATTTATAAGCCACTAATAGATCATTTATAAAGCATATTCTATTGATATGCTATACATTTGTAAACCATTATTACTCGTTTATTAGACATCAGTAAGCTGTGTAAGACACCACCTAATTCTACCTTGTTACAGCACAGTGCTTGCATCCAAAAGCCCAACAGCAGCCAAGAAACAATAGCAGGATGAGAGAGAGGATACTGTACTGAAGACTTCAACATAGCCTCTAACAGTAGGTCTTTGTGCAGTCGGAATACAGCTGCTGTACACCTTAGGGGTGA
The DNA here is from genome assembly GCF_045679555.1 of Salvelinus alpinus. NCBI lineage: Eukaryota > Metazoa > Chordata > Actinopteri > Salmoniformes > Salmonidae > Salvelinus > Salvelinus alpinus. The sequence continues at coordinate 4,973,676 of NC_092117.1, forward strand.
TATATTCTTTAAAAATACCATAACTCTTCAAGGTTTTCACTGTCTGTCTGTCAGTTAATCATTCACTCTGCTGTTCTGTGCCTATGAGAAGGTTCTACCCTCCCCAATCCTATCCTTAACCATTGGGGGAAAGCACCACACTGACCTCAGATCAGTGTCTAGGGGGGTGGCTTCCTATGGTCTGCCTGGCAGCTGCAGCAGTGTCTACCCAATCCTATCCTTAACCATTGGGGGAAAGCATCACACTGACCTCAGATCAGTGTCTAGGGGGATGGCTTCCTATGGTCTGCCTGGCAGCTGCAGCAGTGTCTACTGGCGTCACCAGCCTGTAACTGAATCCCTTCATCCTGCCGGCCCTGCCTATCCCCTGGGGGAGAATAACTGTTTACCCCACAAGCTTTCAGTGGGCTGGAGGGGAGGACTATGCATTTATCATAATGAACGAGGTGTTTACATCAAAATAGGCGACACAAACGAATGGCCACATTAAGTTAATGACAGACACTCCTATTCAATAAATTGAATCTGAAACAATACAAAAGTAAAGACGTAAAATTTAGCATGCACTACCGTTTATTTGTTTATTGTTGAAGAAATATTTTCCATCAAAATAATTTGAATGAAAATATATTAACAGAAAAGTTACTGGTGGCGTAGCTTGGTTGTCAGGGCGGTTTTGAAGATATGAGAGAAAGAATTGGGAGACCGGCGCGCTGCTACTCGCGGCGGTCGGTTTGACAAATAACTGGGCGGGTTGCATGTCGATGTGCAGTGAGGAGAAAGTAACAAGTCATAAATAAAAACGGACACTTACTTGTCGAGGACAAAGTATAGATCGAAGGCACCTTGACAGGACCTCTCCTCCCGCTGTTCTTCTTCCATCTCTCCATTTACCGAGGGAAGTTTGACAGTAAAAATCGCTAATCCCAAAAACACCACGGCTATAGACACGCTAATGGAAGCTCTCGCCATCTTTCCCGGACAGTTGTGTAGACTAACACTCCAAAACATCCCCGAGTCCGAAATGTCTCTCACATTATAGTCTTGATGATAATGATTCACTCCAGGCCAACGTAACGGTGCGCAAGTATCGATATGGTGGTCATAGATCGGTTGTCCACGGTGGTGCGATAAACAGTCCAAGTCCCTCTTCACTGCGGCTTTCTCGCCTCAAGCAGCTCCTTCCTGGTGGTGTTGTGGAGGACAGGAATCAGCTCAAGATTTCTTAGACAGGCACCGATCAGCCAGAATACTTCCCATTTCCGGGATAAAAACCATCATAATGAATATCCCGATAGCCCTATAACAGGTTGGGAAGTTAAATAGGCAACAAAGATATAGGAAACTATTCACATTTCACTATGCACAAGAAAGTGCCTCCTTCTCCCCCACCCTACAAAAACATGACGGACGATGAGAGATGTGGACTTTAACATCAATTGCCGTGCATAAAAAGTTCAACTTGAGATCCACTTGTTTTAGTTGCTGTACAGGCTGTGCTTTGAGATCATGGCGCCTTGGAAATGGATGGATGGGGGGGGGGGGGGGGGGGGGGGATTGTTTAAGATTGAAACAGCAAAATATGTATTGTTATGCTTGTTAAAAGTTGCAATTACATAAAGTTATTTAAAAATGCAATTACATGTAAAAATATATATATATATATATATTTTGTAATTCTTACTCCACCCCACGTCTGGATGTCGAGCGTATCAGATGAGGGCATACCAGTTAGCGGCGGTGGAGAGGCACACACCCCCCTCGGGCACAGATTAAATTTATGCCAACCACCAATTAGTGTAGTCGGGGTGAATCGAGTATCGGAGGAGAGGTGTCCTGACATCTTATTGTTTAGTTAGATGAGAACATCTTTCCGGTGAAACGCTGTTCTTCACAAGTCTACTCAATATGATTCAGCCAAAATGTCTGATTAAAACAAGGGATGCTGAATTGACTGGATTATAGAGATGTGAATGCAAAAAAGTTAAGAAATACATATTTAATACAATTTATAAATGTCCTCACGCGTCATATTTCAACGAATGTACGACATGGACTAAATAATGATTGGTAGTACATGTATTTGAGTTTCAGGAAAAGCATTAGCTCTGTTGAAGAAAAGAGAATGACAAATTGGCCTCTCACTGAGGTGATAATAACGATAGGCTACTGGTTCATTTTCAGGGGCTAAATGTAAAATTGAGCATTAGCTTACTAAATGCCATCTGATCCAGGGGGTCCGGCCTAGCCACTGGGCAAATGCATTATTCATCAAATTAAACTGGAAACGATAAATTTTTTATTTAATGAGAATTTAGTGGATTATTCTGCATCACGGGTTTAGTTGGGGTAAATATATGAGTAATCTCTTCCAGGCTGAGACATTTGTAAAATACAGTATAACTACCATGGGACTATTGGAAATGTTTCAGCTTCGGTTGGTGGCCTACTATTTAGGGATAATGTCAACATTTATTTGATATTTGAAGATTGAAAATGAAATGCTTATACTTTTTCACTAAATATCACTGACACATAAGAAATACTTCTGCATAAAGGAATTTGAAATAGGACCACTTCGAAATATCGTGTCAGTGTTCTGTGGATTTGAATAGCATTCTTATGCAATTGAACATACATTTCGATGTAGGCTACATGTATGGTGAGTTAATATAGCTACATAGCCTTCTCATTTCCACGCTCCTAACCAAAAACATTAGAAATGTATAGTAATCGTTTGAGTGAATTATAGCTTTTTCTTTTAGTTCCATGTTCGATTTGTCAACACCGGCATGACTTGCATGGGTTTTCCCAGAGAAGATGGATAACAAAACTTAATAACAATTCGTCTGGGTAAAAATGAAGCATAACGTTATCTCTTTGCAACTAAAAATTCGACTCTACTAAACAATACTGACGATGAATTGTGCAACCTTGAGCAAAAATGGGTCTCTCTCTCTCTCTCTCTCTCTCTCTCTCTCTCTCTCTCTCTCTCTCTCTCTCTCACACACACTCTTTACCAGTTCAGAGTTCCTCTGTTGCTAATTATCCGGACTGTAAAACCAGAAAAGAACCAATCAGAGTTCCCCTGGAGGGACTGATGTAAGGCAGAGCTTGTGTGTGTGTGTGTGTGTGTGTGTGTGTGTGTGTGTGTGTGTGTGTGTCAGCACGCCTCACTACTCCTGTCACTGATGGAGATAATGGTCTTGTTCCGACATTGCAGGCGACTGCCGATCAACAAAGACCTTGCATCATAAATAACCACTCATTAATATTTGTAGATCAGTCAGTCAGTCAGTCAGTCAGTCACAATTTACCCATGATACATTACGGTTGTGATCCTCTCGAACACGGCCATTAAGTGTGTGTGTGAGCGGAGCAGAGAGTCAGTAACGAGGCAGACGCTGTCGTGATCACTCTCGTTCTCAGACGGTAACAGCAACCGAAGGAAGGAGAATCGTTATAGCGGCCAGTGTACCTGCTGATAACCAGCCTCCTCGCGGACATACTGAACCACACGCTACCTCCACGACCAGCCGGTGAGTGGGCTATGCGCATGCAACAGACAGTTTTGGGTTCTCTTGGATTAGTTGTTTTTTTGGAAAAGGGAAAGTGTTATCTCTAGCAAACCTTTACGCTACAACTGGTGTTTGTTTGTGAATGAAAACCTTCTCATCAGACATTGTTAGACTATTCCATTTATTGGAAAAATACCTACATCTTTATATAAATGTTTTATTTAATATGTATTGTATTTGATATATCCAGAGGAAATATTCCGTATTAATCAAAAGCCTATAGCCTACACTAAAATAGACACAACGTCCAGCCCAAGTGAACAGACCAAAACCTGTGAATGGACATTGTTTACAACAAATCTCAGTGTGGCTATAATTAATATATTAATATGACCAAACTGACTCGAAGCAGAGACGCATGTAGACCAACGAGGCAGTTGCAGCGCAGATGGGGAGACAATTGGACAAACCGGCTGAAAAAATGAGACAAAGGATGCTAGAAGTCAAACCCATTACATGCCTGCTACACATTGTCGGAGGAAATCTAGCTGAATGATATAATAAATCGGAATTTGCCACTCAAAAGTATGGTTGAAAAATATAAAATACAAAAGTCAAATAATGTTTAAAAAACAACAACTTATAAATGACAGCAGCGCCACGGGGATATGAACTCTCAAATCTGTGGTTTTAAACATTTAAAAGTATGTATATGTAATACAATTGAACGTGATTCATATTGTGGCATAATAAAGATACTGTATGATTAACCAAAAAACATATTTTCCTATAGGTCTAATTGTGTCTGGAGTCTGCACTATTTGCTATAAAAAAATGATTTCTGATGGAAAACAACGAATATTTCGATAAAATGAATAGGCCTATTTATTCAGAAATAGAAAATCGAATCAAAACCACTATTCATAGATCTAGTCTACTATTTTCGAATCGCATAAATGATAGTTATATAGGGCTACTTGGGATTTTGAATGTTTAAGCCAAATTGATCAGGCCCACGTTTCAATATAAGAATGCAATACATTTTCACAATTATTTCACAAAAGCATCATATTCAAACTCTCTATTCCTCACCTTTAAAATGTCCTACACTTCGGATCAGACCTCAATAAAATAACATTCATTTTAGCAATGCATTGTTATTAACGTATTTTGTCTTTCCTTACAGGCTAACCATGGACCATAGTTTTTTATCTCGTTCCCTCTGGAACAGTGAGGGTAAATTCCTCCAGCACCACGCGACAGACCTCTATACCAGCGTGCACGTCACTCGCAACATCCCTGCTGGGACACAGTTCGGCCCGTGCATCCTTCAGAACACATTCTATGACACCATCGCCTTCATAGCGCTCAAATCCCGCGACAAGAGAAGCAAATCATACGTGTTCAGGGTAAGTTCATTTTTGAAATATTGATTAATAACACAATTTAACTTGCAAGCTAGGATACCACAGGAACACATTAGACGTTGTTCTATATATAGAAGGGAGTGCACACATTCATAAAAACATGGGCTAATTATAGACTAAATCTAAATCTTATTAAAAAACATCAACAACAAAATGACAAGTTCTACAATGAGATATGTGTTTTGGTGTAGCCATCCATATAGGCTACCCGTGGGAAATGATTGACCATGCCATTTGGTCACATGTACACCGTTACAAATTCTAATCAATTCAGTGTTTTCACTATGACTGGGGAGAGGTGAACCTCATTGACATTTTGACAATGTTGTCTCTACGAATTAATATTAATTCATGATTTCTCTCAACAGGTGGACCCCGAGGCTATGCGGAGCTCTGCTCTAGTGTTGTCCTGGCTGCGGCTGGTGCAGGCGGCGTGTGGCAGGGAGGAACAGAACACCGAAGCGTTCCTGAAGGGAGGCCAGCTGTATTTCCGGACCACCAGGGACATACGTCAGGAAGAGGAACTGTTGGTGTGGTATGACCAGGAGTTGTCACATCTACTGGGCTTCACTGACATCTCAACCAGAGGACAAAATGAAGGTGAGAGAGAAATAGACACTTGGGAAAGCGCTATAGAAATACAGCTCTTCGCCACCATCCTAATCTTCATCATCGTCCTCATTTCAACATATAGGCTTACTAATGTTACCGATGTTGTTTGGTTGTTTTAGCATTTTGCCAGGAGTTTTGTTGTAGCCTGCGTAAATGCGTAATGCATATTGGAAAAGACAGAAGGAAGAGGAAACGACGGAAACTTTTCAGAGAGAATATATGTGGACTATTGTTATTTGATTAGTTTATGTCTGATTTTTCCCCAATGTGTTTTGTAATGTACATATTAACGAACAAATTGTATATCTCTTCACAGAGCTTAAATGCGCAACATGTAACCAGGTCTTCAAGAATGAGCATCCCTATTTGGCCCACTGCCGCTTCCTGTGCGCGCAGGTGAAGTATGACGCGCTGAGCAGAGAGGCCTACGAACACAAACACATGGAGATAAAGCGGCAAAGACGCGTCACAGACTTCCACAACATCGCCAGGGATCTGGAACATAAAAGATACGGCGCCAGTGAAGACGCTGAGATTTCCCCGCGGAAATGGAAACACGAGGAGACGGGTTATCCCCGATGGAGGAAACCTGTTCTACTTGAGAAAACCAACATATCGAACAACAACAACATCACACAGGTAACCAGAGACGACCACCTCACTGCGCCAGAGTCAACTGGCTCTGCCTTGAAACTGAAGGCGGAGAAGTACCAGCTCAAAAAGGACCACGTGGAATGTAAAAATAGTGCGTTTACAGAGGTTGGAGCAGCGAAAATGAGTTTTACGCACGAGAAAGAAAAGCCAACGGAGGCTGATTCTGAGACAGTGCGGGAGATGAGCGCTGATTTAAACGCAAACAGCAACAGCAGTGCCTTTTCATTCGTTCTGCGCAGTGGAGCGGAGGAGCAGAAAAGCGCTTTCTGTAAACCCTGTAAAAGGACTTCTAACGGCTCTACAGCGCACCCATCCAACACATTACCTGCTCCATTGAACCGCCTAGAGGAAGTGAGAGACGTTTTTACCGCAAAGACGGTTCTGGGATACAACAATCTGTTGGCTACTAATATGTTGAATGGTGATTTACCTCGCGCACAGACCCTACCCACACCGGTTAATGGAAACGCTTTCCCGTACGCGCCAGAGCACTGGTCCAGGAGCATTGGAGACCAACTACAAACCACGTCGTCTTTAACAATTCTTCCACCAACGTTTACGTCCATTGGGGTGTCAGTGCAAAACTGGTGCGCCAAGTGTAACCTCTCCTTCCGCATGACGTCTGACCTAGTGTTACACATGCGCTCGCACCACAAGAAGGAGTTCGCGGCGGAGTCCCAGGTGAGGAGGAGGCGAGAGGAGAAACTCACCTGCCCTATCTGCCACGAGTTCTTCCGGGAACGGCACCACCTTTCACGTCACATGACATCGCACAATTAAAACCCATTGGGCATAAGAAAAGCCATTAGAAAACGTATATTTAAAGAAAACGACATCGGACATACTGTATGTAATTAAAAGAGTAGAACAGAGTAATTTAGAGTAATTAAGCATTTAATGACAATTTGAAGTCACTAACATCTTAATGTAGGACCATCCACTTGTGATTATCGATCATTACGCATTAGGGCGTATTTGGGCACGCAGGTGCTCATTCAGGATTGCACACAGTGTCCACTAGATGTCCACAGAATACGAAATTGAATACACAACATATTCATTTTTATTATCTGCACAGTGGGTGATAGGAATATTGTGTGTAATTGGGATTATAAGGTTCTATCTGCATTTTTGTCCAATTTTAGTTATTGACATTCTTGTTCTACTCAGTGTTCTATATAGTACTCTAAATACCCCAATTAAAATGTTGTTAAGTTAAAAACAGTACACAATCAAAATTACTGACACCATTCAAACCAATGAGGGTTCAGAACTTTAAACACACTTATCTCAGAATCATATTTTTGCAGATAGAACCTTAAAGTCCCAAACTATCGGTATGTCTGATCCGTGCCTTATGAAACTCAGGGTGGGACTGAAGAGAGAGACTGAAGGTCGCTTGCAGCTCTTGCTATAGACCTCTGATTGTTATAAACACGTTTTCAATGTCTATTACTCATTGTTTGACTAGACATACAGTATTACCCGAGCTTGTACGGAGAGAGATGTGTAGATTCATTTAGCTGTTTTTGATGTAAAAAAAAAAAGAATAACATCAAATCCAAACTCTACTTGCCCTGTGTTCTCTTTAAACTTCCATAAAGACATTTTGTGTGAAACACATGGACATTGTATTACTTGACCCACTATATTCCCTGGCTTCACCCATACCTGACACAAGACATACAACCTGGACTATTTGTCCCATTTCATTTTGGCCCATTTAATGTATTGCTGAATAAAAAATATACAGATGAAAATGACTGCAAATAACACAGTGGATGATAATATGGAAACACATCATTTATCTGTTTGAAGAACCATTTTAGCAAGTTGTCTGTCATATGTTTGAGACGTCATTGCCGTAAATCGCTTCTATTCCAACAGGTGGCATTAGCCACCAATTTTCCTCCAAAGCAGAGGCCAGTGAGTCCAGTAGCCTCAATCTCATTCCGAGATGCTTGCTGTTCTTTTTACCTTGTTTAAAGGTGGGTAACGAATCATCTATGAGGCCAGATGGGGCTAGTACCCAAACCAACAATACTGGTCAAGGTGTTATAAGACAATTCATTATAGTGCTGAAAAACATCAACTAATTGCGTTATAAAAAAACGATATTTTTTTGTTAATCTCATTCACAATAGTCTGACTCATGTCTTCAACCATCAAGCTAATAAGACATAATTTACAAGGTGACAGCGAGAACAGTCTTAATCACTTGGGCCCGATTTAATCAGATCCACTTTACCCGAAATCCGCATAGCTGATGTTTTGACGAAGTGGAACTGCGCTGTCACTCACCTGAGGTGAGTTGGCGCAAAATCTGCAGGTTGGCGCAAAATCTGTGTCTCCGAAAAGACAATTAACTTGCCAAGGTGTTTAGCACCATACATCACAATGCCACATGCATGTCACACGATACTGAAAATTAAATCATAGGGCTCACGAGTGGGGCGTCCACAGCTACATGCGAAAACTAATTTTCCACTTTGACAAATGTGTTCAGTCAGCACAGAAGAAACACGCTACAACCGAGGAAAGCTCATCTACTCCAACTGGCATTTGAAGGGGATGTTACAATAATATTTCGAGGAGAATGGAATGATCGATTACTCAGAAAAACAATCTAGCTTGTTGGTTTTGATCAACATCTTGGTGGTATAGCCAGTGGCGCCATTTCAGCAAAAATCGAGAGTATGAATGGCAAAATGACTTCCATAGCAAGCTATTCAACAGCCTTGCGTTAAGTGTGTAGGGCGCTGTCCATGGTGCTGATAGAGCGCAGTGGAGATTTCGCCGCAACCAGTCACTTCCTTTTCAAAAGCACTCAATTGTGTCGGCATTTGTGGTATAGATGATATAAGCAGAATTCAATATAATTCCAATGTCAGAACCCAAATTACGCCCTTGGGTCTAGCTACATATCGGTATGTTTCATCATAGAAATAGATACATTCTATTTAGTTTTTTCTTTGTAGCCTATTGGTATTTCGTGGTTGTAAATGGAACTGTATGTATTGGAAACGTGTTCATCGTAAGCTGCCATATCGTAACGTGTTGCTGTACTCATGAGCGGCATGGTTTTCCATGTTTGAAGCGGTCTTATAGGCCTATTTGTTTGGCAAGACAACTGTGCATGGCTGCAGCTCACGGATGTAGGCTATGTTTGGGTTATTTGGATCTCTATTCGCCATTTGTTTATTGCGTTTGTTTATTGTTAATGTAACTACCCTAAATATAGATTGTGTCATGCCTTTATCGATGTGATATTTTGTTTACTATGCCTACTTTTGGTACCGCTGTTTTGTTCTGTTTGCATGAATTCGTTCGCATTCGCAGTTGTGTCGGTATACTAAGCCAAACTGCCATTCAGTACTTTTGTTTGGATGCATGTTTAACTAGGCAACTACTTTCAGCATTTAGTTTGCTGAGCCGTCTGTTGTAGTGAGCTCCAAAAGTATTGGGACAATAACCACGTTTCCATCTATTGTTTTTATGAGACTAGTCATACCGTGTATAAAAAAAAAATCAAGACAGCTGTGATGGAAGGCGGAAGTTTATAAATGCCGACAGACAAGGTGGGATCTTTTTGTGTGGGTGAATGAAAAGGAAACCGCACACTGCTCTTGATAGCATCACTGATCTTTAATAAGCTTACGTATCGGCCTCACGGCCTTCGTCAGAGCTTTTGTGAATGAAAAAAAAAATAGCACCCTTATGTAGACCTAGCCCCACCCATCTTTTTGTGTCGGGAAATTTAATTGGGCGAGAAATGGTGGTGGGAACGCATTTATGCGGAAATATTGATAGAATGACCATCATATCGAAGGTAACTTGGAGTCACACGATGATATGTTGTGTGGTCCTCCCAGTACGACTCGGGAAACCGTGCAGTTTATTAGGCTACAGATTAAAATACTTTATGATCGACTTCACAGGGCGGTGAAAGTGCACGGTGATCTCCTTTACAATAAATATCGAAGGTCTGAATCTGGTGTCATGATAATGATCGATGCTTAACTGCCGTTTGACAAATACAAAATATTCTTGCTCTTATCCATAATAATTTCATCATGTAGACGACCTGTTAGCTATATGCCAGCTGTTGGCTGGAGTGCACATGCCAAGACCAGAGTTTTTGTTACAAAACTATCCGTAGAGTTGAAAATGTTATCCACACTAAAGATTGTCATTATGGTAATCCCTATGTTGTTTTATTTTCTCAGATATTTTTTGGAGTCTAGACCCTCAAGACATTTACCTCACCTTGTGTTATGTGTATAGTGACCTTTCAATGAGGACTTTCCTGCTCTGGTACATGTGTGGTGCATGGGTGAGAACGGCTGTCCAGCTGTAGACATTAAGGCAAGACCCTCAAGACATTTACCTCATCAACAGACATGTAGTTCACTGAGTGACTGCAATTTAAAACGACGTAAAACACAGGGTGCCAATAAGAAGAGCACTTTGCCATGTCAAACAAAAGATGCATGAAGAAGACTGTGCTCTCAAACGTGTGATGAAGGGGGAAATAAGAGAAAAAGCACAAAGTAAACACCAGTAAATTACCCACCACCTTTTAACATGTGAATGAGAAAATAACACATCACTGATCGATGGTTCCTGTGAAAGTACATCGTCATGTCCCTGACAAACGGGAGACATGGATCAGGAGGAGTAGACACCATCCATGGCACCACAAGGTTGTAGATGGCCTTTGCTGGACACTGCTGCCGTTTCTCTAGCTCCCGCTGCCATTTCTTTAAAAGAGAAGTCGCTTTTTTTATAACCAAATCTCTATTTTTGATATAAATGGCATTCTGTAGAAGGGTCCAGACACAATGGAATATGAAGTTGCGGATAAAATTCAGAATGACACAATTTAATGTGTACAACATGTAAAGACCTCAATTTCATGTGTACAACATGTAAAGACCTGCATTACTATACTCAGAGCTTTGCCGTTTCTAAAAGGATATACAATATTTGGGTGTTTTTGGAGCGTTTGTTCAGGTTTTTTCCGGACCCTTCTATAACATTCCATTGACATAAAAAAATAGAGATTTGGTTGTTAAAAAGAAAACTTCTCCTTAACTTATATCCACTGCATAATATCATTGTACAAAGGATCCTCATGTGTCTTCCTCTTCTGGCAAATGGACCTCAGTCGGGAGATGGGGTGGAGGTTGATGGAGTTGCAGGGCAGAGAGCAAGGGTGCACCTGAACAGTGCATTGGGAGTTGGTGAGAAGGGGCTGGGCGTTGGGGAGAGAGGCCGGGGAGGAGGTGAACCAGTCCAGGGAGATGATGAGCCAAGGGGTGATAAACCACCTGTCTCTGGGCTGTCCAAAACAACACCTACAAGCAGATGGCAAATACATTCCAATACATTGCAAGACAATCTGGACCCTCTCTTTCTAAAATTATCAGCCATTGTTGCAACCCCTATTACCAGTCTGTTCAACCTCTCTTTCATATCGTCCAAGATCTCTAAAGATTGGAAAGCTGCCACGATCACCCCCCTCTTCAAAGGGGGTGACACTCTAGACCCAAACTGTTACAGACCTATATCCATCCTGCCCTGCCTTTCTAAAATCTTCGAAAGCCAAGTTAAACAAAATCACTGACCATTTTGAATCCCACCGTATCTTCTCCTCTGTGCAATACGGTTTTCGAGCTGGTCACGGGTGCACCTCAGCCACGCTCAAGGTACTAAACGATATCATAACCACCATCGATAAAAGACAGTACTGTGCAGCAGTCTTCATCGACCTGGCCAAGGCTTTCGACTCTGTCAATCACAGTATTCTTATCGGCAGACTCAACAGCCTTGGTTTCTCAAATGACTGCATTGTCTGGTTCACCAACTACTTCTCAGATAAAGTTCAGTGTGTCAAATCGGAGGGCCTGTTGTCCGGACCTCTGGCAGTCTCTATGGGGGTACCACAGGGTTCAATTCTCGGGCCGACTCTTTTCTCTGTATATATCAACGATGTCGCTCTTGCTGCGGATGATTCTCTGATCCACCTCTACGCAGATGACATCATTCTGCATACACCTGGCCCTTCTTTGGACACTGTGTTAACAAACCTCCAAACGAGCTTCAATGCCATACAACACTATAAACTCCTTCCAGACTCATATTAAACATCTCCAATCCAAAATTAAATCTGGAATCGGCTTCTTATTTCGCAACAAAGCCTCCTTCACTCACGCTGCCAAACATACCCTTGTAAAACTGACTATCCTACCGATCCTCGACTTTGGTGATGTCATCTACAAAATAGCCTCCAACACTCTACTCAGCAAACTGGATGCAGTCTATCACAGTGCCATCCATCAGTTTTATCACCAAAGCCCCATATACCACCCACCACTGCGACCTGTATGCTCTCGTCGGCTGGCTCTCGCTACATATTCGTCATCATCATCTGCACATCTAGCACTCCAGTGTTAATTTGCTATATTGTAATTACTTCGCTACTATGGCCTATTTATTGCCTTACCTCCTCATGCCATTTGCACACACTGTATATAGACTTTTTTCTATTGTGTTATTGATTGTACGTGTGTTTATTCCATGTGTAACGCTGTGTTGTTGTTTGTGTCGCACTGCTTTGCTTTATCTTGGCCAGGTCGCAGTTGTAAATGAGAACTTGTTCTCAACTAGCCTACCGGGTTAAATAAAGGTGAAATAAAAATCTTGAAATAATCTCCATGGGCTCCTTTGAGATAAAATACTTATTCAAAATAAATGATTTCATAAACATATCGATTTAATTATCACACATACACCACAGTGTCTGTTTTCAGATGTTTGAACTAGCAGTGCTGATCATTATGATAACACAGGCAACAAATATTTCCCACTCACAATGTCTCCCATCCAGAAAAGAGCTGATTTAAACACACGATCACAAACACACACACTGTACCAAAGGATTTGGCTGCATGACAAGAGTACATACCATATCTGGCATATTGGTGTCTGTCTGAAGATGTCTCACATAAACACGAAGCCAATCCAGTTTTCGGACAATTGGCGGGACACACACACCGGCAGTGGCCCCATTCCGGTCTCCTTCACCGGTCCCAAATCTTTCTCCATGTTTCTTAGAAACATGGACATATTGTGCATTGCAAAACTCGAAATAAAAGCACAAAACGGGCCCTTGCAAGTAGAATAGCAAGTAGTAGCAGCGAAGTAGAAGTATGTCCATCTCTTCGGTGTTTATACCAAAAGGGACACCGGAAAACATGTGATGTAGACACAGAGGCGGGACTTAAGTTGCAAAACTCACTCAATATTGGCCCTCAAATCTTTGCAAGGAATTATAAAGCGATAATTACAATTCAGGTAAAGAGCACCACAGTCACGCAGAAAAATCTGAAGTTTCTATCATAAAGTGAGAGCAATTGGTTTCCCTGGTTGCTATTTGGCTGCTACTTAGAAATACTATAACAGTAAACAAATAGATGACATTCACTGCTATAAACCTGTCTCCAATATAATCGCATAGCTTACTGCAAACCTTTGACAAATACATCTCCTTGTGAAAAGGCGTCCCATGGTCTGTTTTGTCAATGAGCTCAATGTATTCCAAACACTGGTGGCAATGAGATTATCCCAATAATTTAGGTAGTAAACGATGCCCCCCTCTGGTTTGTTCCATTGCAAACTGTCTGAGACTCATTGTGAATGAACTACTAGCAGCTAGTTAGGTAGTAGCTACCACAGCCAGTTTAACTAGCTAGCCTCTAATTAGCTATCTGTCAGGTAGCAGTATCTAACAGCTGTTGTATGTATGGAAATGTTTTGTAGCCTTTGTTTTGTCCCATTTCAACAGAAGTAAATATGATCATGTACATAATGTACATTGTACATTGGCTAGAACGTTGGCTAACGTTAGCTAGCTAGCTAGCTCACTAACTTCAGCTATTCTTTTTTTCTCAATCATACTAGACCTGAATCAAATGATGAAACCAGCGGCCAAACGATTGAATACTTATATTCGGAACTTATTTTTATTTGCCAGTATAGGAATTTAACGTTATTGATCTGTCAGTTTCCCCAGCTAATTCACTACTTTTCACACTGACACGGTATAAACAGCTCTACAAAACACTATGCTCATCAAGTCTTAGCTGGATCAGATGGTGACAGGTGTTCCTGTAGGTTCAGACAACCAGGGAAGACCAGTCTACAGAGCTCAGGTGAATTTTGCAGGATATTATAACAATCAGTGAATAGATACAAAGTTCCATCTTGAGTTGATGGGTAGACTACAGTCTGGGATCTGGGAATAATGGCCATTTCAATTGTTGAACCATTGATTCTATTCTTGTATAGCATAATGTATAAATGTACACCAAGATAATTCTTTGTCATGCCTCATCTGAGCAGGATCAGATTTTAACAGGGGGATGACCAGTCTGTGACGGTGCAGAGGTGAACATTTTATTTTCTCTGTGCAGCAAACACTGGACAAGTAAGACGCTTCAAAGATTGAACCTATTTCAAGGCAGTCTGACAAACCTCTAAAGTTGATTTCCAAACTGTATCAAGGGTAGATAGAGGCTTTGACACAAAGCATGTAACGCAAAAATGCGAGGAAGACCTGGGAGACGCTGTTACTGATGATGAATGGATGCAGATGTGTTAGGATGTCCAGTCGTGTTCATATAATCTGACATAAATGACTGCAGTCTAAGACCATCCATAGAACGTACTACACGCCACTGAAACTGAATTACATGCACTCAGAAATGTAATTATTCTGCTGGAGGTGTAAAACACTAAAGGGGACATACTGTATTTGTATATGTCATGGTCTTGTGAAGGCTGGCTGAATTCTGGCAAAGAGTATGTTCTTTTATCTCTGCATGTCTACAGATTCTCCCTTCTCCCTGTTTTTGTTTGCTTGGAAATGTTGATACTGGAGACTGTTATCAGAAGAAATTATGTCACCAAGCATTTATAGCGGCTAAGAAATGCATTGCCATTAATTGGAAGGTTGGTTATCCTCCCACAATGAATGGAAGAAATGTCAAGTTATGTATCACTAGATTTGACTTATTACAAGATTAAGGGTATACTGTGCAACGTTCATAAGGTCTGGATGCCTTATATGGACTACTATACAAACAAAAGGAGCCTGTATTGAAAACATGCCCACGTAAGGGGAGATAGCTATTTAGACAATTCCTAACTGCTGGGGTGCACAGTCCTGGCCCTGGGAGTCTGCTGTACTGTTGTCACTCTGGCCTTGGCCTAACACACCTGAAACCCATAAGAAATGTTTCACTAAGATCCTAATTCTGTGTGTTAATGTACGCGTACTTGTGTGTTTTTATTGAACTTTTCTTTTCCAAAACTTTCCCTTGAGACAAAAAAAAAAGACTAGAAGGAAGATGTTTTGGGGAGAGAGTTGAGTTATTTACTATGGTGGGGGTCGGGAGTGCAGGCAGCTCGGGCTGGCTGGGCTGTCTGGCTCAAATTTGATATAGAGGATGTCTTAATAAATGTCACGATCGTCTTTAGGTGAATGAGTGGACCAAGGCGCAGCGTGATATGAATACATCTTTTAATATAATGAAGACGAAAACTGAAGAACACTGACAAACTAATACAAACCAACAAACGTGAAGCTATACAAACTACGTGCACACATGCAACATAGACATAGACAATTACCCACAACCTACCTAATGCCTATGGCTGCCTTAAATATGGCTCCCAATCAGAGACAACGATAGACGATTGAGAACCAATCCAGGCAACCATAGACTTACATAAACACCTACACTGAACACAACCCTATGAACTCTACAAAACCCCCTAGACAATACAAACACCCTAGACTAAACAAAAACACACAAACATCCCCCATGTCACACCCTGACCTAACTAAAATAATAAGGAAAACAAAGATACAGTGGGGAGAACAAGTATTTGATACACTGCCGATTTTGAAGGTTTTCCTACTTACAAAGCATGTAGAGGTCTGTAATTTTTATCATAGGTACACTTCAACTGTGAGAGACGGAATCTAAAACAAAAATCCAGAAAATCACATTGTATGATTTTTAAGTAATTAATTTGCATTTTATTGCGTGACATAAGTATTTGATCACCTACCAACCAGTAAGAATTCCGGCTCTCACAGACCTGTTAGTTTTTCTTTTAGAAGCCCTCCTGTTCTCCACTCATTACCTGTATTAACTGCACCTGTTTGAACTTGTTACCTGTATAAAAGACACCTGTACACACACTCAATCAAACAGACTCCAATCTCTCCACAATGGCCAAGACCAGAGAGCTGTGTAAGGACATCAGGGATAAAATTGTAGACCTGCACAAGGCTGGGATGGGCTACAGGACAATAGGCAAGCAGCTTGGTGAGAAGGCAACAACTGTTGGCGCAATTATTAGAAAATGGAAGATGTTCAAGATGACGGTCAATCACCCTCGGTCTGGGGCTCCATGCAAGATCTCACCTCGTGGGGCATCAATGATCATAAGGAAGGTGAGGGATCAGCCCAGAACTACATGGCAGGACCTGGTCAATGACATGAAGAGAGCTGGGACCACAGTCTCAAAGAAAACCATTAGTAACACACTACGCTGTCATGGATTGAAATCCTGCAGCGCACGCAAGGTCCCCCTACTCAAGCCAGCGCATGTCCAGGCCCGTCTGAAGTTTGCCAATGACCATCTGGATGATCCAGAGGAGGAATGGGAGAAGGTCATGTGGTCTGATGAGACAAAAATAGAGCTTTTTGGTCTAAACTCCACTCGCCGTGTTTGGAGGAAGAAGAAGGTTGAGTACAACCCCAAGAACACCCTCCCAACCGTGAAGCATGGAGGTGGAAACATAATTCTTTGGGGATGCTTTTCTGCAAAGGGGACAGGACGACTGCACCGTATTGAGGGGAGGATGGATGGGGCCATGTATCGCGAGATCTTGGCCAAAAACCTCCTTCCCTCAGTAAGAGCATTGAAGATGGGTCGTGGGTGGATCTTCCAGCATGACAACGACCCGAAACACACAGCCAGGGAAACTAAGGAGTGGCTCCGTAAGAAGCATCTCAAGGTCCTGGAGTGGCCTAGCCAGTCTCCAGACCTGAACCCAATAGAAAATCTTTGGAGGGAGCTGAACGTCCGTATTGCCCAGCGACAGCCCCGAAACCTGAAGGATCTGGAGAAGGTCTGTATGGAGGAGTGGGCCAAAATCCCTGCTGCAGTGTGTGCAAACCTGGTCAATAACTACAGGAAACGTATGATCTTTGTAATTGCAAACAAAGGTTTCTGTACCAAATATTAAGTTCTGCTTTTCTGATGTATCAAATACTTATGTCACGCAATAAAATGCAAATTAATTACTTAAAAATCATACAATGTGATTTTCTGGATTTTTGTTTTAGATTCCGTCTCTCACAGTTGAAGTGTACCTATGATAAAAAATTACAGACCTCTACATGCTTTGTAAGTAGGAAAACCTTCAAAATCGGCAGTGTATCAAATACTTGTTCTCCCCACTGTAATTAAGGCCAGGGCGTGACAATAAAGCCAATAAAAAGTTAAGTCTTTTTACTTTATTTGTAAGAGTTGTTAATTTTTTAGGCTATTAGTTAAAGGTGCAACACAATAACACAATATTGATTATCATTGATCGGCTCAAATGCATTAATTCTTAGGGCTAGGCCCCTTTTTTCTCAATTTCCGTCTGAATGATGTGCCCAAAGTAAACTGCCTGTTGCTCAGGCCCTGAAGCCAGGATATGCATATAATTGGTACCATTGGAGAGAAAACACTTTGAAGTTTGTAGACATGTTAAAATAATGTAGGAGAATATAACACAATAGATATGGTAGGAGAAAATCCAAAGATAAACCAACCAGAATGTTTGTTGTTGTTGAGAGACCATCCTCTTAGAATGGCAAGTATAAGGTCATACTGAGAATTAGCTCCCTGGATGCAATTCCTACGGCTTCCACGGGGTGTCAGCAGTCTATGTTCAAGGTTTCAGGCTTGTAACTTCAAAAACAAATAAGAAATATCAGTTTTAGTACAGGGACACAGTCTTGAAAATTTGTGTTTGCGCTCACCATGAAGACAGGACGCACCTGCTAAAGTTGGTTTCCTATTGGACATACTTCTTTCCGTAAGAAATATTATAGTTTGATTACATTTTAGGATATCTGAGGAGTATATAGAAACGTATTTTGATTTGTTGAAACAAAGTTAAGGGGTAGATTTTTGGATTCCTTTCTCTGCATGTTGAACAAGTGGATTACTCAAATCGATGGCGCCAACTAAACTGACTTTTTGGGATATAAAGAATGATTTTATCTAACAAAACGACACTACATGTTATAGCTGGGACACTTTGGATGACAAATCAGAGGAAGATTTTCAAAAAGTAAGTGAATATTTAATCGCTATTTGTGAATTTATGAAACCTGTGCAGGTGGAAAAATATTTTGATGTGGGGCGCCATTCTCAAACAATCGCATGGCATGTTTTCGCTGTAATAGCTACTGTAAATCAGACAGTGCAGTTAGATTAACAATAATTTAAGCTTTCAACCGATATAAGACACTTATATGTACCTAAATGTTTATATCCATAATTTTTATGATTATTTATTGAATTGCGCGCCCTCCAGTTTCACCGGAAGTTTTCCCGCTAGCGGGACGCCTAGGCCTATTAGGTTTTTAAGAAGGAAAGAAATTCCACAAATGAACTTTTAACAAGGCCCACCTGTTAATTGAAATGCATTCCAGGTGACTACATCATGAAGCTGGTTGAGAGAATGCCAAGAGTCTGCAAAGCTGTCATCAAGGCAAAGGGTGGCTATTGGAAGAATCTAAAATACATTTTCATATAATAACACTTTTTTGGTTACTACATGATTCCATATGTGTTATTTCATAGTTTTGATGTCTTCACTATTATTCTACAATGTAGGGTGTCTAGACAGGTTCAAATAGGGAGTGAGGGAGAGTGGCAACACAAGAAGGTGGGTCAGGCTAAAACAGAACAGAGTAAGGAATGAGAGATAGAGTAGAGGAGGAGTGAGGGGGCGGAGAGAGACCCGGGGTCAGATAACGGTCACAGGGTCAGAGGACAAAGATCACATCTCACCTAACCCCAGGGTCGCTCATGCTGTGTCCATGGTAACAGTAGGTCTCCGACTCCATGACAATAGGACCCTGCCAGAGAGGTTTCCAAAACCAAGAAACTCAACAAGGTAGCCAACACCGCCATGACACTGCTGATCAGGGATTTCTATTGGAGCAGCAGTTTCTCAGCATCTTCCTATATCTATGATTTTTGGCCCTGCAGTACACACGGAGTGTCAGTAGTGATTAAACGGGGACCAGTTGCAGCTCTGTACCGGAGTCTCTTCCACAGAGTGTCTCAGAGTTGGTCACATAGCCTCCCTCTGTCAGGGAAGAGACACTGGTGCGATACTAGAAGCTGATCATCGCTCTGAGATTAGATTGTCTGAGACAAGGTGATTCTTAACACTTCAAGCTCTTAAACCCCTTATAACATTCTCATCTCTGCACCAATCAGAACTCATCTTCTTAAGCGCTACAAACAATCATAGCTCACCTTCCTGGCTCTGCAGTGGTCTGCAGCGAACTTGTTGGCTTCCCTCACACACAGAACGTCCATACCGTCCACCTATACCCAGAGTTAGGAAGGTCAATATTGCAGAGATACTGTACACTCACTGATTGTGTGTGTGTCCTACCATGAGGCCAAGAATATTGTTTCTTGAAGTACTCAGTGCTAGCAGAAGACCTCTCCACATGCGCTCCCATGCCAAACTTGTTTGGGTGTCTCCCGGGTGGCGCAGTGGTCTAGGGCACTGCATTGCAGTGCTAGCTGCGCCACCAGAGTCTCTGGGTTCGCGCCCAGGCTGGGCTGGGTTCGCGCCCAGGCTCTGTCGCAGCCGGCCGCAACCGGGAGATCCGTGGGGCGACGCACAATTGGCATAGCGTCGTCCGGGTTAGGGAGGGTTTGGCCGGTAGGGAGGGTTTGGCCGGTAGGGATATCCTTGTCTCAGTATGTAAAAAAAAAAATGTAATAAAATGTATGCACTCTACTGTAAGTCGCTCTGGATAAGAGCGTCTGCTAAATGACTAAAATGTAAATGTAATGTAAATGTTTTTCTCACAGATGAAAATACACTGCTTCCACAGAGCCATCATGTTGAAAGACTTAAAGATCTGGCCCTGATTGGACTGCAACCGTTAGATAGATAGAACACGTCTCACCTGGTTGGCTGCTCCGTCTCTGTACAGCATCACACAGACCTGGTTGTACAAACTTATATTTTGGGTTATGATGGGGTAAGACAATTGATAAGCTAACGAAGCATTTAGAAATGACATTATTGATCAATCAATGGCTATATATCAAGCATTTTACAGTCCAGAAATTGATAGCACCAATCCCAGATTGTCCCTTTAATGAACACAGTACAATATTTTTACACATCATCATCATAATCACCTACACAAATGATGGAAAGTGATCACATACCTCCATGTCTCACCACTGTTTAATTGTGACTCTGGAAACGAGTCACAATAGTTGGATAGTCCGCTGACGACTTCTTTACACAAAAGGGACAGCTGTACAGTCCTGTGTTCCTGCACTGCACAGCTTCAGGATCTGTGCCCGACTTTAGTACCATAACATGTTGCCGAGTGATGGATGTAAACATTATCACTATACACACGCATATCAAAGCATTGTCAGAAGTATGCGTACGACAAATGCCTTGGTATTCCAAGTTTGAGAGTGTACAACACAATCTAGGGAACAGATTGAAATGTACTGGGGTAGGGGTGGTCAAAATAGGGGGTGTCAAACGTTTATTTTTTTACTTTGGGGAGGGTTGTGTGTTTTTTTATTAGGTACAGGAGAGGGTAGTGCATTTTTTCCATGGTTTACATTCGCTCTTTTGCAGGTTTTACTATATCATTTCTTCCATTCTAGCCAAATTGTCTAATCTGCTTGCATGCACCCTTTATAAAGGTGTTTTGGTACTTCCCTTATACACTACGCTTTTCCATGTGCTAACTTTTACCATACCACAGGTACATTTAGTCTACCAGTCTAACTGTCTATCCTGTCCTCCATCCACCATTGATAGTGACAATAGTGGTAGGTGGATCGTTTGTCCAGATCTGCAATAGGCTAAATAGCAATCGTAACACAAATAAAAGCATTCGAAGCTGCATCAATTTTCAAAAGGATCCCCCAAGAACAAACAGGAACAGCTGATAGGCAGCGGAGAGGCCAGGTGCATCATTGCACACGAAATAACAGTGAAGACAGCAATACAATGATCCTACCTAGACTAGCCTACCACACCACAAGGCAATGAATAATTGCATTATTGCTTTCAAGTGAGTACAACATATTACTCTAGGCTGCAGTGAAAATGTCATTTGAATAACGGCGCAAAAGCCTTGGGATTTGAATGTTTCATTCCATTTGGATCAGTTGTGGGTCTATTCTTGACAGTTTATAAGGTCTAGAAAGCTGCAACCGAGTGGTTACTACTGGCTAACACCTCTGTCCCGAAGCAAGCACCAGTTAGCCTTGAGCTAGCCTCGAGCTAGGCCCATCTGCCGGCTAGCTGAAGAGGTCTACCAGCGAATTCTTGGGCTACAATACCAGCTACAAGCTAATTTAGCCATTTTTTTTTTTGCCGCTGCTAGTAGCTTTTACCTTCTGCACAGACACCAGCCCTGTTATTAGCCTGGATATTACTCACCAATTTACCAGCATCGGACTGTCTCTCGACAACAACGCCGGATTCCTGCCGTAATCCCTGAGCCACTGCTTCTGATCCTCACAGCTAGCTTGCGGCTAGCGCAGCTAGCGCCACTGCCACGAAGCTAGCACCAGTTAGCAAACACAATTCTACAATTCACAACCTCTCTTTCGCCATCGCCATCTGGCTTGGATTCTCTGTCGACACGACCACGTCTGAGCAGACCCCCTCCGTCTGAGCAGACCACCCCCCGGGCTACTAACTTTAAACGCCGCATGCTAGCTTAGTGGAGGCCTCCCTGCTCCATCTACGGCTGCCCCCTGGACACTATGATCACTTGGCTACATAGCTGATGCATGCTTGACTGTCCATTAATTCACGGTACTCCATTCTGTTTATTTGTGTTTTATCTGTCGGCTCTGTGCTTTAACTCAGGATCTGTGTGTAGTTAATCCGACCCTCTCTGCCTAGTCGTCGCCATTTTTACCTGTTGTTGCTGTGTTAGATTAGCACCCTGTTATTGCTGCTGTTATCTTACCTGTTGTTTTAGCTAGCTCTCCCAATCAAGACCTGCAATCACTTTATGCCTTATTGTATGTCTCTCTCAAATATCAATATGCCTTGCATACTGTTGTTCAGGCTAGTTATCATTATCATTGTTTTGGTTTGCAATGGACCCTGTAGTTCCACTCTCCGTACCTCTGATACCTCCTTGGTCCCACCCCACACACATGCGGTGACCTCACCCATTGAGACCAGCATGTCCAGAGACACAACCTCTCTTATCATCACCCAGTGCCTGGGCTTGCCTCCGCTGTACCCACGCCCCACCATACCCCTGTCTGCACATTATGCCCAGAATCTATTCTACCACGCCCATAAATCTGCTCCTTTTATTCTTTGTCCCCAACGCTCTAGGCGACCAGTTTTGATAGCCTTTAGCCGCACCCTCATCCTACTACTCCTCTGTTCCTCGGGTGATGTGGAGGTAAACCCAGGCCCTGCATGTCCCCAGTCACCCTCATTTGTTGACTTCTGTGATCGAAAAAGCCTTGGCCTCATGCATGTCAACATCAGAAGCCTCCTCCCTAAGTTTGCCTTACTCACCGCTTTAGCACACTCTGCCAACCCTGATGTCCTTGCCGTGTCCGAATCCTGGCTTAGGAAGGCCACCAAAAATTCTGAGATTTCCATACCCAACTATAACACTTTCCGTCAAGATAGAACTGCCAAAGGGGGAGGAGTTGCAATCTACTGCAGAGATAGCCTGCAAAGTTCTGTCATACTTTCCAGGTCTATGCCCAAACAGTTCGAACTTCTAATTTTAAAAATTAATCTCTCCAGAAATAAGTCTCTCACTGTTGCCGCCTGCTACCGACCCCCCTCAGCTCCCAGCTGTGCCCTGGACACCATCTGTGAATTGATCGCTCCCCATCTAGCTTCAGAGTTTGTTCTGTTAGGTGACCTAAACTGGGATATGCTTAACACCCCGGCAGTCCTACAATCCAAGCTTGATGCCCTCAATCTCACACAAATCATCAAGGAACCCACCAGGTACAACCCTAAATCCGTAAACATGGGCACCCTAATAGACATTATCCTGACCAACCTGCCCTCCAAATACACCTCTGCTGTCTTCAATCAAGATCTCAGCGATCACTGCCTCATTGCCTGTATCCGCCACGGGTCCGCGGTCAAACGACCACCCCTCATCACTGTCAAACGCTCCCTAAAACACTTCTGCGAGCAGGCCTTTCTAATCGACCTGGCCCGGGTACCCTGGAAGGATATTGACCTCATCCCGTCAGTTGAGGATGCCTGGTCATTCTTTAAATGTTACTTCCTCACCATATTAGACAAGCATGCTCCGTTCAAAAAATGCAGAACCAATAACAGATATAGCCCTTGGTTCACTCCAGACCTGACTGCCCTCGACCAGCACAAAAACATCCTGTGGCGAACTGCAATAGCATCGAAGAGCCCCCGCGATATGCAACTGTTCAGGGAAGTCAGGAACCAATACACGCAATCAGTCAGGAAAGCAAAGGCCAGCTTTTTCAAGCAGAAATTTGCATCCTGTAGCTCTAACTCCAAAAAGTTCTGGGATACTGTAAAGTCCATGGAGAACAAGAGCACCTCCTCCCAGCTGCCCACTGCACTGAGGCTAGGTAACACGGTCACCACCGATAAATCCGTGATAATCGAAGACTTCAACAAGCATTTCTCAATGGCTGGCCATGCCTTCCTCCTGGCGACTCCAACCTTGGCCAACAGCCCCGCCCCCCCCGCTGCTACTCGCCCAAGCCTCCCCAGCTTCTCCTTTACCCAAATCCAGATAGCAGATGTTCTGAAAGAGCTGGAAAACCTGGACCCATACAAATCAGCTGGGCTTGACAATCTGGACCCCCTATTTCTGAAACTGTCCGCCGCCATTGTCGCACCCCCTATCACCAGCCTGTTCAACCTCTCCTTCGTATCATCTGAGATCCCCAAGGATTGGAAAGCTGCCGCGGTCATCCCCCTCTTCAAAGGGGGAGACACCCTGGACCCAAACTGTTACAGACCTATATCCATCCTGCCCTGCCTATCTAAGGTCTTCGAAAGCCAAGTCAACAAACAGATCACTGACCATCTCGAATCCCACCGTACCTTCTCCGCTGTGCAATCCGGTTTCCGAGCCGGTCATGGGTGCACCTCAGCCACGCTCAAGGTACTAAACGATATCATAACCGCCATCGATAAAAGACATTACTGTGCAGCCGTCTTCATCGACCTGGCCAAGGCTTTCGACTCTGTCAATCACCATATTCTTATCGGCAGACTCAGTAGCCTCGGTTTTTCTAATGACTGCCTTGCCTGGTTCACCAACTACTTTGCAGACAGAGTTCAGTGTGTCAAATCGGAGGGCATGTTGTCCGGTCCTCTGGCAGTCTCTATGGGGGTACCACAGGGTTCAATTCTCGGGCCGACTCTTTTCTCTGTATACATCAATGATGTTGCTCTTGCTGCGGGCGATTCCCTGATCCACCTCTACGCAGACGACACCATTCTATATACTTCCGGCCCTTCCTTGGACACTGTGCTATCTAACCTCCAAACGAGCTTCAATGCCATACAACACTCCTTCCGTGGCCTCCAACTGCTCTTAAACGCTAGTAAAACCAAATGCATGCTTTTCAACCGTTCGCTGCCTGCACCCGCACGCCCGACTAGCATCACCACCCTGGACGGTTCCGACCTAGAATATGTGGACATCTATAAGTACCTAGGTGTCTGGCTAGACTGCAAACTCTCCTTCCAGACTCATATCAAACATCTCCAATCCAAAATCAAAGCAAGAATCGGCTTTCTATTCCGCAACAAAGCCTCCTTCACTCACGCCGCCAAACTTACCCTAGTAAAACTGACTATCCTACCGATCCTCGACTTCGGCGATGTCATCTACAAAATAGCTTCCAATACTCTACTCAGCAAACTGGATGCAGTTTATCACAGAGCCATTCGTTTTGTTACTAAAGCACCTTATACGACCCACCACTGCGACCTGTATGCCCTAGTCGGCTGGCCCTCGCTACATGTTCGTCGTCAGACCCACTGGCTCCAGGTCATCTACAAGGCTATGCTAGGTAAAGTGCCGCCTTATCTCAGTTCACTGGTCACGATGGCTACACCCACCCGCAACACGCGCTCCAGCAGGTGTATCTCACTGATCATCCCTAAAGCCAAAACCTCATTTGGACGCCTTTCCTTCCAGTTCTCTGCTGCCTGCGACTGGAACGAATTGCAAAAATCTCTGAAGTTGGAGACTTTTATCTCCCTCAACAACTTTAAAAATCTGCTATCCGAGCAGCTAACCGATCGCTGCAGCTGTACATAGTCCATCTGTAAACTACCCACCCAATTTACCTACCTCACCCCCCATACTGCTTTTATTTATTTACTTTTCTGCTCTTTTGCACACCAGTATCTCTTCTTGCACATGATCATCTGATGATTTATCACTCCAGTGTTAATCTGCTAAATTGTAATTATTCGATTTATTGCCTACCTCATGCCTTTTGCACACATTGTATATAGATTCTCTTTTTTTTTTTTTTTCTACCATGTTATTGACTTGTTTATTGTTTACTCCATGTGTAACTCTGTGTTGTCTGTTCACACTGCTATGCTTTATCTTGGCCAGGTCGCAGTTGCAAATGAGAACTTGTTCTCAACTAGCCTACCTGGTTAAATAAAGGTGAAAAAAAAAAAAAAAAAAAAAAAGGCTGATATTGAATGCGCTGTCTGTTGCAGATCGTCGTTCTCCTAGTTATTCAGGAAAGCTTAAGGCATGCTCTGCCTCCTCTCCCATCCGAGCAGCGACTCCTCACACAACAAGAACCTAAAGCTTCAATATAGCCCAAATGTTTATCATTTAACGTTTAAAATGTATTCTATTTTATATGTAGCATAAACACAACCAGTTACAATGTTTTAACCTGATTAGGCTACTTCAAAAGTCTCAGGCATGCGCACGTTCATCCAAAATATAATTCCAGCATTCTCAAAATGGCTTGACATTATTAACCAGGTTTCCATCCAACCTTTTTATGTGAGTAAAGTAGCCTACATGTCGTACAAAAAAAGGTCAGGACATCATGGGAAAGCATAGTTTATTAGGCTACAGACAAAAAGGTTGTGATGAACTTCACAGGATAGTGAAAGTGTCTGTTGATGACCTTGATGCTTGATGCTCCTTTTTCGAGGGTCTAATTCTGGTGACATGATGGCTGCCATTTGACAAATTTGTCCAAAATAATCTCATCATGTAGTAGGCTATACCCGGTCTGTATCTGCTAGCTGTTGGGTAGAGCGAACGTGCCAATACCAGAGTGGACACATTCGCTATATCTACAGTGGGTTGCGAAAGTATTCACCCCTTTTGGCATTTTTCCTATTTCGTTGCCTTACAACCAGGAATTAAAATAGATTTCTGGGGGGTTTGTATCATTTGATTTACACAACATGCCTACCTACCACTTTGAAGATGCAAAATATTTTTTATTGTTAAACAAAAAAGAAAAAAGACAAAAAAACTGAAAACTTGAGCATGCCCATTTTTTTTGTTGCCCATTCTTCAAGGCAAAACTGCTCCAGCTTCAAGTTGGATGGGTTCCGCTGGTGTACAGCAATCTTTAAATCATACCACAGATTCTTAATTGGATTGAGGTCTGGGCTTTGACAAGGCCATTCCAAGACATTTAAATGTTTCCCCTTAAACCACTCGAGTGTTGCTTTAGCAGTATGCTTAGGGTCATTGTCCTGCTGGAAGGTGAACCTCCGTCCCAGTCTCAAATCTCTGGAAGACTGAAACAGGTTTCCTTCAAGAATTTCCCTGTATTTAGCACCATCCATCATTCCTTCAACTCTGACCAGTTTCCCAGTCCCTGCCAATGAAAAACATCCTCACAGCATGATGCTGCCACCATGATGCTGTTGAAAATGCAAACCATGATATTGAAGTGCCTGAAGTCAGTACGCTTTGTTTGTTAATTAATTCATACTTTTTTAAATATATTTTTTATTAAACAAATAACAAACAATATGATCATGACAATAACAAGACAAGACAACCATAAGAAGTGAGGATGATGTATAGACATGACAATACTCAAGCAGACAAAAACACACAATACAACACATTTGAACAAAACAGTTATCAGCAATGCCATGGGGTAGCCTAATACCAAAATAAATAAATAAGGAAAACCATTGTTAGCTTACATTCCATGGCATATGGAGCATTTTGCCTTTATAGTAACTAATATTTATTTTAGTTAATATTGTTCAAAAAACACTGGTTGACTTTGTCAAAGTGTCACGCCCTGACCTTAGAGATCCTTTTTATGTCTCTATTTGGTTTGGTCAGGGTGTGATTTGGGTGGGAATTCTATGTTCTTTATTTCTAGGTTTTGTGTTTCTATGTTTTGGCCGGGTATGGTTCTCAATCAGGGAAAGCTGTCTATCGTTGTCTCTGATTGGGAATCATACTTAGGCAGCCTGTTTTGCCACCTTAGATTGTGGGATGTTGTTTTTTGTTAGCTCTGTGTAGCCTTCAGAAACGTGACGTTCGTTGTTCTTTTGCTGTTTTGTTTGGTGTTCGGATTTAATAAAGAAGCATGAACACGTACCACGCTGCACCTTGGTCCACTTCTTCCGACGAGCGTTACACAAAGAAATATGCCTAAAGAGCTTCTCCCACTTTCTTTGATGCTGTTGAATTTTCAGATTTCTAGTAGCAATTGTAACTTTAAAAAAAATGAATCGACGTATAGAAAATTGTTCAAAAAGGATTGGTGTTAGAGATGTCACATTTTGTGTTTTGTAAAGGAATATTTTACCTAGAAGAAGTACTGCGTTGTTAATTGAAGGACTATGAACATTGATGTCACCAAAGATGACAAGCTGAGGGTCATCCCTCTAGATTCTAAGCCCTGTCTAAGCCGGGGTAGAGGGGGGGTTCTTAGCTAACATATGGAATTGTTTTAAGATGGTCATACCAAGGATCAGCCCATGCAAAAAACAGATATCTCTACCTTAAACAGACTGATTTTTTTATTATGTTAATTAGTCGTGGAAATTGTAGGGTTAATATGTAGTTTGATGGAGTGATGGGAAAGACAGCCTTGAACTTGTAGCCAAAATGAGCTCATTGTTGGACATGACCAATTCAGATGGATTATGTCCTCCTCCTCTTCATGACAGAATCTGCATTTAGAGTCTTGCTCAATACCCCAAATGCAAAGCATTATCTTTGTTGACAGAATTTAAAAAAAACATCTTTAACTGAAAGGCTCTTGAGTATGTATCTATTGTTGTTGTGTATGTGAGTTTGAATACATGCTTCCATGATATTGGGTTGTCAAAGATATCTTCCCAGTATGTTTGAAACTTTTATGGAATTGCAGATAGGTTATGGAAATTCAAAGTAAATTGATATATTTCAGAATATATTTGATGTTTTTGTATCCATAAAAAAATATGTAGTTCCCCATTCAAATGAACGACATCGGCGTGCAACTGACTGCTTATTTATGGTTGATGTAAATGAGGCATATCACAGTTCCACCTCCAACAAAACAGCTATACGGATATCGGCTAAAGCGGATCTGTTTGAATCTGGCCCTAAACCTGCTAAGTAGAACAATATCTGGTTAACTATGCTGAACATTGAAGATAAAAATCCTTAATTTAATCAATAACAAAGTGGTCATCTCACCTCTGTTTTTGAAAAAGCAAAAGGCCTGGAGAAATGTAACCACTCTCAAATTCATAGACAGAGCTATGGATCCAAGGACTGACCATCCGTGATGTCAAAAGTGCAGTTTTAACCATGTTTTTCGGCTATACAGTTTTTGTTCACATTTGCATTGTTTACAAACATTGGAATAAAACAAACCTATATTTTGGCTTCTGATTGGTACGACAGTTGAACTAAGCTCAAGAGTTATATGCTTCAAGAATCACTGGGTATATTGCATTAATTAATACGTCCAAAATTGTATGTAGTAACTAAAGATTCTGCCTTTAATCACTGGATATAATTGCTTGTTTACGGTGGCCTATAGGGGGCAAAGTCATTGTTAGTCTGTAACTGGAAGACAAAAACACCCAGTATTAAATGGCACACAAGGTCAACTATTTGGCAATTTCTCACATTGATAAAGCTGGAAAGATGACATTTCTTCTCAGTTTTACTTGTTAAGATTGAACTCACCTCTAGAGTGAGCTCTTTCCACATGATCGACCAGGTCCAACTCCATTTGAACCCGCCCAAGTCCCTTTCCCCTGCCCTAAGTGTTCTCATAGATCTGAAAGAAGAGTGATGTCTTTAGAGGGGAGCTTCAGCCATATTGCTGACTGTCTAGTCCTTTCAGATAGTCATAGTGAACTGAACACCATATGGTCAGCAGATACTGTATATAACTTGTTTTGAGTCAACAGCTCGTTTTCATAATAGCTCTACCCTAAGTCCGTACAGAGTTTTCAGTTTCACCCTTGTATAGAAACTATTTAAAGATAATGACTTTTTTGGTGAAAACACCCTAAACCTAAATTGAGGCTGCAGGGTAAACCTGGCCTACAGACATTACCTCTCTGATGCAGGTAAATGAGGCGGGAAGTAGGTACCAGGCCCTGAAGGTTCATGGGTAAGTCAGGCCTCGACCTCTCTGAGTTCAATCACAAAGTAACCAAACCCAATAGCACTTACCATGGAAAGCACAGACTCTGACTGTGACTATTCAGTTAAACAATCATAGTTCTGTTTAAGACATTATAGAATAAATGTGAATGTGATTATATAAATCCACACAATATTAGTCCTCCTAATTAACAGAATGACGGTTCGCCTCGGGTTCTAATCACTTGCGGAAAGACCCGTTTCAGACGAGCACAGAAAATTCTCTGTCGTCTCATAATAGCTGCCTTCATATCCTCCATGAATTGTTCAGTCTCCATTTGGAAACCCAAATATTGCCCTTAGCTCTCCCAGCTAAACTGCACTTTATTTATAAAACAGGAATACTGTGGTTCTTCACTGAACTGAGGATTTGAACCACATTTGCATATTAAGCTGACGGCTCGACAGGATTTTCATGCATGATCCTGATTGCAGCTGACGTCGGGGTTAAATTTCTGCCCTGTGTTGCTGGTCTGAAGTGAGTCGGACCGCCGGAAACAGAGCACAGCTGCTGGACCGCGAGGCTGTTCAGAGACACGGGACATTTTTAAAACGAACTGACCTGGAATCTGTCTTCAACTCAGTAGGCCACAACTCTAATATTTGGCATAATGTTATGCTATTACCATTATTGTATTTGCACAAATGGTCTAGTGTGAAAAGATGATTGCCCAAATAATTCTCATGATTTAAAAGTAGGGTACAGGGTATTTAGAGGACTCCTTCTAGTTGAATGATCTCACTACTACCCTTATTGAACTCATCAGTCTGTCAACATAGGGAATGTCAAGGCTACAGTTTGTAATCTCAAGGTAATGAACCTCTCGCACTTTCATACACTGAAGTTGAATACAGAAAAGTCTTAAACTCTTATATTAGGCCTACATGACCAGTAGGTTGCATGTAGTTAGCTCTGTACCAATTTAACAACTATGATTAGAAAGTACAGTAAGTAGGCTAGCCTATCTTAGGCTAAATAAATCAAAATCCAACTGACAAGAGTCTGAGTTCAAGAGGGGTGAAATCATCCATAAGGGAAAAGGGCCATTGAGGGGAGCATCCTGCGCTCAAACGTATTCTCCTCTTGAAGGGGGCACAGATGGGTAGCGAGGGGAAGTGCAATGCTCCTTCTTTTGAAATTCAAGTGCATGACATCTTAATTACTGCCTGGTTGTTTCTGTCCGCCAATGATCCATAGCGGCATCAGTCACATCACACACGCACGCACGCACGCACGCACGCACGCACGCACGCACGCACGCACGCACGCACGCACGCACGCACGCACGCACACACACACACACACACACACACACACACACACACACACACACACACACACACACACACACACACACACACACACACACACACACACACACACGGCAGCTGTGTTAAAGTGGGTTCACCTTGGAACGAGAAGTTTACCCTCTCATAGCTTTGGGTAAATGTAATATGCCAGATGTTCATTATTTGCTACCCACATGACAGGATGTATAAGTGGAACCTTTTACCGTTGTCAATGAAGGATTAAACCATCTCTCCACCTCCATTTAATCTTGGTATAAAATAGTACTTTGCTAAGACACAGTTTGAGCCGTTTGGGCAGCTGGAGGCATCTGGTTAAAAATGGCCTCCCCCTTGAAGCACGTTATAGCAACCAGCCAGGTCTGTGGCCTTGAAGTTTTTGCATGTTTGCCATAGAGTTTGATGCTTTAATGTTTTTTGTCTTGTGTTTATAACTGGCTTCAAAACATTATTGTCACCATTTAACACTATCTTCACCACATAGTGACTTAAAAACAATTACATATTCCATTGACAAAGTTGGATTAAATACTTTTTATTCTAGTTCTTATAATGGCAACTTTTTCATAATTTAAAACACATGTACAAAAACAAATATCTCCTTCTAAAATATAATACTTTTTTTATTGCTTTGGCACTATTTTTCCAAGTATGTGGTGAATTTTCAAAACTCTTTGTGCAAAACTCCAAACTGGTAACACCTGTAACGCAGCCAGTCTTACATTAAAAACCTTTCATTTTCATTCATTTTGTTTGTAGACATCTTTTGCCACATAACCATTGATCCCAAATACATTTGTTTAATAAACCAAAACACAACATAACGATGTCTTCTCAATTTTGTTAGTTTAACAACCAGTTAATCCAATAGCAAAAAATGTGTTGAAACATGTTTCAAAATTGCCATTTGAATGTAGTATGCTACAGTATTGTACATTACACTGTTTTCACACTAGGCAATACACTTGCACTACCCATAAAATTGTCTAAACGTCCAATTTCCATAATTTATATCCCATGTGGATCAAATGTGTGATCACTGAAGGCATCTTTCACAACATAAACAAATGAAAGAAATGAAAGCAACATAATGTTTAGAAGGGACTAGTTTGCATCAAGCCTATCTTAAGCATCTGGCCATAGGTTCTCATCGAAATCTCCGTAAATATCCTCATTGTTCATGCACCTGGGGAGATAGCTTTTGGGAAGGCGAATCCAAGCCTGACATAGCTCTGGATTGAAATCATTATGGATATACAGTACCAGTCAAAAGTTTGGACACACCTACTCATTCAAGGGTTTTTCTTAATTTTTACTATTTTCTACATTGTAGAATAATAGTGAAGACATCAACACTATGAAATAACACATATGGAATCATGTAGTAACCAAAAAATTGTTAAACAAATTCAAATATAGTTTATATTTCAGATTCTTCAAAGTAGCCACACTTTGCCTTGATGAGAGCTTTGCACACTCTTAGCATTCTCTCAACCAGCTTCATGAGGAATGATTTTCCAACCGTCTTGAAGGAGTATATCATACTTTTTAATCTTTTTTACTTTTTCGGACACGTGGCTCTCAAACTCTGTACAAACCAATTTGCATGTAAAATCTATAGGTTTACCAAAGTCATCATCAATTAAGGGCAGTTGGATTTAGTAATACTAAAATCTGTTTTAACAAAAGAGAAGAGAATCATGTCAAAAGTAATGTGAGCATTACATTGTGAAAAGCAATTACTTTGACTATGTATTGCGAAGTGAAACACACAAAAATATAAAAGCAACATGTAAAGTGTTGGTCCCATGTTTCATGAGCTGAAATAAAATATCCCAGAAATGTTCCATATGCACAAAAAGCTTATTTCTTTTGAATATTGTGCACAAATTTGTTTACATCCCTGTTAATGAGCATTTCTTCTTTGCCAAGATAATCCATCCACCTGACAGGTGTGGCATACTAAGAAGCTGATTAACTTCTTCAGAGATCGATGTCCCTTCCATGGGACGGTTAAGCTAATGTAGGCTAATGCGATTAGCATGAGGTTGTAAGTAACAAGAACATTTCCCAGGACATAGTCATACCTGATACCGGGATACCCATGAGGCGGCGCATAATTGGTCTAGCATCGTCTGGGTTTGGGGATGGTTTGGTCGGCCGGGATGTCCTTGTCCCTTTGCGCTCTAGCGACTCCTGTGGCAGGCCAGGCCGGGCACAGTGCACGCTGACTTCAGTCGCCAGGTGTACGGTATTTCCTCCGACACATGTGGCTGGCTTCCAGGTTAAGCGAGCATTGTGTCAAGAAGCAGTGCTTCTTGGCGGCTTCGTGTTTCGGAGGATGCATGGCTCTCGACCTTCGCCTCTCCCGAGTCCATACGGGAGTTGCAGCGATGGGACAAGACTGCCTATTGGATATCACGAAAAAGGGGTAAAAAAAATTCTCTACCATAAGCCCCCTCCAACGTCATATTACAGAATTTGGCAGTACGTCCAACCGGCCTCACAACTGCAGACCAGGTGTAACCACACCAGCCCAGGTCCTCCACATCTAGCTTCTTCACCTGCGTGATCGTCTGAGACCAGCCACCCGAAGAGCTGATGAAACTGAGTATTTCTGTCTGTAATAAAGATCTTTTGTAGGGAAAAACTCATTCTGATTGGCTGGGCCTGACTCCCCAGTGGGTGGGCCTGGCTCCCAAGTGGGTGAACCTATGCACTCCCAGACCCACCCATGGCTGCGCCCCTGCCCAGTCTTGAAATCCATAGATTAGGGCCTAATAAATTAATTTCAATTGACTGCTTTCCTTATACGCACTGTAACTCAGTAAAATAATTGAAATCGTTATTAAATTTGGTAAAAAAGTGTCTATGAATTTGTGTTGTACTTGGTCAATAAAAATGTGCTTAGAGTTTTGAAACAAATGCCTTTGGCTGATCAGTTTTGAGGCTTTTACTAAGAGTTGTGAAAATCTACCACATACTTGTGAAAATTGCACCAAAGCCATGAAATAAAAATGTTATAATATGGTAACCCAGACAAATTAATTTCAAAATACTCTCACATACAATATAGAAAAACATTTCTGGCTTTCTTCATCCACTTATACATAGCAGGCTTGAAAATATTCTTAAGGAGGGAATAAAAAGACAAATGAATTCCAGAAGCCATCTTTATGATTCACTTGAGGGTAGTTTTAGTAGTAGAAAAAAACGGTAGAATAATTTTTTTACAACAAAACACAAACGTCCCTCAAACAAATACAAGTACGTACACAGTATGCTTAACCTCAAAGTGCCACTATAATGCATCTGCTTTAAAAGCGTTCTGTGTATTTAATGCATGTACTTTGTAAGCTGCCTATACAGAACACTGAGGTCTTTTACCGTAATTCGAGCTTGAGCGACCAATGAGTCTGGGCCAATTAAAAATAAACATGAACACCAAACAACATGAGCTCCGTCCCTTAGTGCACTGTTCAGATAGGGGAAAGTATAGGGATGTACAGTACAGTATGTACAGTATTAGTGAATGAGTATCCAGGTTCCTGCTCAGTAGGCATGGAACATTAAACATTGTCTGAAACAGAGCGAAGCAGGGGGGGGGGGGTCCTATCTGAACTTGTCCAATAAGAAACCTTTGTTTTCATTTTCTGTTGAAAAAATGTTTTTCTACGACGTGCCCTAATGAACATGGCCCTGGACTCTGTCTCCAATCCCTTTCATATACAGACAAAAATCCCACTATTTTACCATGCCGTGTTTTTCATACTAGCTTTACTGAGTATCTGAAAATAGATAGGGGGTAAAAAAATAAACATGGCAAATTAAATCCCACCTAAAGACTCCTGATTCTTGCAATTTCACAGACCCTGTAACCAAAATACTGGTATCAGGTCTATGTGAATGGTTCTCTGCTTTTTTGCATGTAAATTCATCAACACTTCCATTGTTTAATACCTTCTTAATTTGAAATGTAAACACCCCCCACCCCTCCTAATTTGCCAGTTAGCCACTGATATATGTAAAAGGGGTATACCTGCAAGTAAGTAGTAAATAAGGGGTTGTTTGAAAGTGGGTCATATAAATATTGCCATATACACTGAATGTACACAACATTAGGAACACCTGCTCTTTCAATGACATAGACTGACCAGGTGAATCCAGGTGAAATATATGATCCCTTATTGATGTCACTTGTTAAATCCACTTCAATCAGTGGAGACGAGGGGGAGGAGAGAGGTTAAAGAAGGATTTTTAAGCCTTGAGACAATTGAGACATGGATTGTGTGTGTGCCATTCAGAGGGTGAATGGGCAAGGCTAGGGTTGTGGTGGTCATGACATTTGTCAGCCGGTGATTGTCGAGCAAATAACTGCCGGTCTCATGGTAATTGACTGTTAATTAACAGTAACACATTTAGCATCTCCTGGCTTCCATGCATAGCCTAGAAGCCACTGACGCAGACCTTTGGAACATTACATTTTAAAGTCCAATAAATCCATGTAATGTAGCCTACACAGGGGTTTCCATACTGGTGGCCCGCGGGTGGTTTTATTTGGTCTCCCAAGTTTTCTGAGCAAATTTTTGTTGTTGTTGAATTTTCATTTTTGTGCCAGAACTCTAACCACACTTCAGCTTTCAGGTAGAGAGGTGAGGAGTGATATACGCCAATTAGTAATGAGAGGGATGATTAGGTGGCCATGATGGAATGTGGACAGTTTGGAAATTTAGCCATGACACCGGGGTAAACTCCCCTACTCTTACAATAAGCGCCATGGGATTTTTAATTGCCACAGACACCCATTTTCACGTCCTATACAAAGACGGCACCCAACGCAGGACAATGTTGCCAGATGTAATCAAGGTGTGAAATGATTATGTTTTAGTCAAATATTATATCGGTTTAGGCTTCTTGCGACCAATTTGCAGTATATACACAGTTTTAGAACACCTACTCATTCAAGGGTTTTTCTTAATTTTTTACTATTTTCTACATTGTAGCCACCCTTTCCCTTGATGACAGCTTTGCACACTCTTGGCATTCTCTCAACCAGCTTCACCTGGAATGCTTTTCCAACAGTCTTGAAGGAGTTCCCACATATGCTGAGGACTTGCTGGATGCTTTTCATTCACTCTGCGGTCCGACTCATCCCTAACCATCTCAAATTGGTTGAGGTCGGGGGATTGTGGGGGCCAGGTCATCTGATCCAGCACTCCATCACTCTCCTTCTTGGTCAAATAGCCCTTACACAGCCTGGAGGTGTGTTGGGTCATTGTCCTGTTGAAAAACAAATAATAGTCACACCAAACCAGGTGGGATGGCATATCGCTGCAGAATAATGTGGTAGCCATGCTGGTTAAGTGTGCCTTGAATTCTAAATAAATCACAGACAGTGTCACCAGCAAAGCACCGCCACACCATCACACCTCCTCCTCCATGATTTACGGTGTAAAATAAACATGCGGAGATCATCCGTTCACCCATACCACGTCTCACAAAGACACGGCGGTTTGGACCCAAAAATCAACAATTTGGACTCCAGACCAAAGGACAAATTGCTACCGGTCTAATGTCCATTGCTCGTGTTTCTTGGCCCAAGCAAGTCTCTTCTTCTTATTGGTGTCCTTTAGTAGTGGTTTCTTTGCAGCAGTCTCCTCTGAACAGTTGATGTTGAGATGTGTCTGTTACTTGAACTCTGTGAAGCATTTATTTTGGCTGCAATTTCTGAGGCTGGTAACTCTAATGAACTTGTCCTCTGCAGCATAGGTAACTCTGGGTCTTCCATTCCTGTGGCGGTCCTCATGAGAGCCAGTTTCATCATAGTGCTTGATGGTTTTTGCAACTGCACTTGAAGTAACTTTCAAAGTTCCTTGAAATGTTCCGTATTGACTGACCTTCATGTCTTAAAGTA
Organism: Salvelinus alpinus; assembly: GCF_045679555.1. Lineage (NCBI taxonomy): Eukaryota > Metazoa > Chordata > Actinopteri > Salmoniformes > Salmonidae > Salvelinus > Salvelinus alpinus. The sequence goes on from NC_092117.1 coordinate 5,011,129, forward strand.
ATGATGGACTGTCATTTCTCTTTGCTTATTTGAGCTGTTCTTGCCATAATATGGACTTGGTCTTTTACCAAATAGGGCTATCTTCTGTATACCCCGCCTATCTTGTCACAACACAAATGCTTGGCTCAAACGCATTAAGATGGAAAGAAATTCCACAAATTAACTTTTAAGAAGGCCCATCTGTTAATTGAAATGCATTCCAGGTGACTACCTCATGAAGCTGGTTGAGAGAATGCCAAGAGTGTGCAAAGCTGTCATCAAGGCAAATGGTGGCTATTGGGAGAATCTCAAATATAAAATATATTTTGATTTGTTTAACACTTTTTTGGTTACTACATGATTCCACATGTGTTATTTCATAGTTTTGATGTCTTCACTATTATTATACAATGTAGAAAATAGTAAAAATAGAAAAACCCTTGAGTAGCTGTTCTAAAACTTTTGACCAGTAGTGTGTATATATATATATGTGTGTATATATATATATGAAATAATATAGAAACAATTGGCCCACGGCTGAATCTAGTTGATGATCCCTGCACTATTCTATGTCAATCTACTATCCCACATAGTACAAAAGTTGAACTATGCTATTCTATGCGAGAAATAAATATTCCAAACATAGTCTGGGAAAGTTGTGGGATGCGATAGATCCCAAATTAATACAACCTCTAGCATCAATTTTTTTTTTTTTAAAGCAACAGATCAGAACGTTTAGTTTAAAATGTTGATAAACTATTAGGCTACTTCATCACATTATAAGCTCAGCAATGCGCACGCGGTAGCAGGCTATAAGTGCGAACGTTCCAAAATGCAATAAATTAGCGGGAAAACACCATTCTCAAAAGTGACCGCAAATGCGAAATACGCATGTAATACTTTTATTATAAAGTTGCATTTTTTTATGGTGAAAATTATCTTCCCCAAACTTGAAACTCACGTGTTGTGTTTGTACGCCAGTTAGGCTCTACACCCGGTGTGAGGCGAATTAATCTGCATCATTTTAAGAAGTTACTTTAGTTGTGATACAAACCTTATCAAAAGATATAGGCCTACATGAGGTGTGAGACTATGATTTTAAAAAGTCGCAAAAAAACCCGCTGTTTCTTGCCTTTCTGCACACAAGCTGGGCATCATTCACAAGTGAATATATATAATTCACAAGTGATAGGCTAATATTGTCACCCATCAGACTATTCTTGATTTAATCTTGTCTTTACATATACTAAATAATATATGTGTAAAATTAGTTTTGATTTAGAACGGACCATTATCATGCACCTGTCTTTAAACATGTAAAATACATGTAATCTATGCACTTAAATCGCGAATTTAAGACGCTTTTCCTGTGTTTCATTTTCATGCCAGCCAGGTAGGTTATACTCTTGATTTTCAATAACATTTGCATTGATGTCAGAGTGATAAGAGGGACAAGTTTGTTAGGATACTCGTTTGGTAGGCCTAATTACCGTGACTAAACGTGGAATGCCCAAGGTAAAATACAAGAATTAAGTGCTGTTGAACGGAACTGAAAGGCTCCTGGGTTTTTCACGCTCAACAGTTTCCTGTCGGTAACAAGAATGATCCACCAGCCAACTTGACACAACTGTGGGAACCATTGGACTGTGTGGAACGCTTTTGACTCCTAGAGTCCATGCCACGAGGAATTGAGGCTGTTCTGATGGAAAAAGAGGAGGGGTGGGCTACTCAGTATTAGGAAGGTGTTTCGTACACTCAGTGTATTTTTTTTACAGGTAACATGCCACATCTTCTGTCTGAAATTGGTATATTAAAGTAAGCATGATCAGTGCCTAAAAAACAAAAAATAAACACAGCCCCAGTCAAGCAGCCCTGGTTTTGAACGTAACGATTTTAATTAAAGTTGTTTGGAGGGAGAGAGCTCTCTCAGTACCTGTAGTCCTTGAAGTGGTGATGCTGCTTTGTCGAGGGTATGGTAGATGTGGAGAATATTGTGGTGGTGTGTGTCTACTGCTACTGGAGGACATGACTGGTGCTGCAACAACAGATAATGTGCTTCTCCAATGCTTCTTCACGTTCAACCATCTCCGTGTCAAACGCCTGAGGGATACAAGGGACGAAGAGACGGACAGACACCTCAACTCATCTGTCCTTTTATGAATATATCTCTGTCTTTTTTTTTACTTCCCTTTTTTTGTCCTTTTAAATTCCTGCCATTCCATCCTGTTTTGTCTAACATTGTTCCCCTCTGTCCTCTGGGTCTATCTGCAGGCACAGCTCTCCACCGACATGCTGGGGTAGACCTTGAGCACCAGGTTCACTCCCTCGTCCTGGTAGAGAACCACCAGAGGGCTCATCTTCTCTGGGACACAGCAGGGCTCTGGGACCCCTGGAACTATCCCAACCGCACGAACTATACTCTGGATGGTTGCATGGTTAGAGGGATGCAGCACCTGGGAGAGAGAGAAGCAATGGGGCGAGAATGGGAATGGCCGGTGCGGGAGAGAAAGAGAGGGAGAGAGAAGAGGTTACAGCATTGTCACTTCAAATCAAATCAAATTTGATTTGTCACGTGCGCCGAATACAAGAGCTTTAGACCTTACAGTGAAATGCTTACTTACAAGCCCTTAACCAACAATGCATTTGTAAGAAAAATAAGTCCTAAGAAAGTATTTACTAAAATAAACTGAAGTAAAAAAAAAAATAAGAACATTTAAAAATAACAAATAATTAAAGAGCAACAATAAAATGATAGTATCGAGGCTATATACCATACAGTCAATGTGCGGGGGGGCACAGGTTAGTTGAGGCAATTGAGTTAATATGAACATGTAGGTAGAGGCAATGCCTGTAATAAAACTGACAATGCCTGCAATAATTCAACAGGAAAGAATACATTAAGGTTATTCTGCATTTTTTTTTAAAGAAGGAAGACTAGCCTTGATAAAAGCTATCTATGATTTAGAAGCACAATGGTTATTCATTTAATAAAGTGCAAGTAGGAAAACATAACATACATGTAAGTGTGTCCGCACTGGCCAGTAATGTATCTACTGATTTATACTATTTCATAAATGGTGTAGACATATCATCAGACTGGGAGCAATGAAGCAGTTCCAAATTGGGAACCAGAAAAACATTCTCCACAGTCATGTGAGGGTGTCCTCTCTGCCTTACATAAGCTCTGCTCTGTGCTCTAACATTAGCCATATGTATTGAGACTAGTCTTTAGCTCAGAAGGCTACCAAAGACTGGATTTCACATGGGTTCAAATCCAGCCAGTCATAGTCTTTACCTTGGGCATGGGGAATCCACAGGCTCCAGCGCAGTAGTAGGCATCGAAGGCTTTAGGCGCCAGGACCCACTCACTCCAGCCGATGTCGGCAAAGTCCACCCTGAGTGTCCTCCTAGAGCAGCTCCTAATCTGGGCCTCCGATCCCCGCTGTCTCTTCTTCGCCTTACGCATTGTCCACTCATCAAAACTCAGCATTGGAGACTTACTTCCTCCTGCTTTCCCTCTATCGTTTCTTCCATCACTCCTTCCCTCACTGTTGTCTTGCAACCTACTCCCGCCATCGCTGCTCGTCGTTGGGGTCCTCTCGTCCAAGCTCAGAACTGGCGATTGACTCCCTCTATCCCTCTCTCCATCTTTGACTTCTTCCTCTCCGCCCTGGCCGTTCCTCGTCCTCTCCTTCCTCCCAGGCTTGGGATTGCTAGGTTTCAGGGTGCGGTAGGCGGTTTCAAACAGGTACTCTTTCCTGGATCCGCTAGGCCTGTACTCCACCTCTGGTAGCTCGTTGTTCTGGATGGAGTCTGGGCGGGATGGCACCCCCCTTCTCACACGACCCTTTGACCCCTGCTTAGGGGGAAGAAGAGAAGGGCGAGAAGTATTTTCCTTCACCTCAGCCTCAGGGCCATACCTCTGTAAAGTCTGTGCCACACTGTTGGGCTCATCTAGCGCATGGTCGTCTGCGTACATCAACAAATAAGGTAGACTGGCCCCCGACAGCGTGTCCTCTGGCTGTCTGTGGTACTGCAGCCCAAAGTCCAGCTCCACTGACACCAAATGGCTGCCTTTTTCCCTGGCCTCCTTTATCGCCACAGTCACGTCCTGCGTCTGCCACAACCCTCTCTGGTTAGGGTGAAATGTCACGTTGCCTAGCAATGACGCCTGCGACCTTGGATTGAACCCTGACCCAGAGGGGCTGGAGTGAAGGAAGAGGTGGATGGAGGGAGCAGGGTGGAGGTGGAGAGAGCGACAGGCCGGGATTTTGTAGCGTTTGCTGAACCAGGCCCTTGGCCGTGGGCACCGGTCGAACAAGAAGTGAAACGTGGCAGAGAGGATGCGCTCCGAGTCCTGGAGAGACGTCAGGTTCAGATGGTAAAACGTCCTCTGGTCAGACGAGTCTACAGGGGGAGAAATGTGTTACTTCAGATAGTCTTTCACAGTGACCCAGGCCTTAACACCTAAAGAGCAGACAGAGGCACATTGATTCCCTAGGTGGGAAGAAACCTTGAGTGAAACCAGACTGGAGAGGGAACCCATCGTTCTCTGGCTGTTATAGGAGAGGATAGGAGAGGGGAAGAGTTAGGGAGATGGGGAAGGAAAGAGAGAGGGTGAGGGGGATGGGGAGAGAAGAGAGGAGAGGAGAGTAGAGGGGGAGTGAGTGAGGGAGGGAGATGGGTGCAGAGGAGTGGGGGGAGGGTGGCATGAGTAACATATTCATGATGTACACTAGGCAAACAGCAGACGTATTGTCCATTGTATATGCGTCTGCGGATGTATGGAGTGACTTAAGAGATATACATTACTCTGTATCCAGCCTCAGGCATATGGAAACGCTTATTTCAGTTTCCCCCAAAGCTTCCCCTAAGCCACCAATACAGCCAACACTGTCTGCCCCGCACCAAGACACTAACCTAAGGTTTTTACAGATCTCTTGTTGTTGCTCCCTTACGTCTCTCCTTAGATTACATGGCTTCTGCAGTAAAAAAATAACATGCTGTCTGATAACCACCTAAGAAGAGCTCCTCCTTAAATTGAAATGTTTATATTATATGCGCACAGTTGAGTTATTTTAGTGCATTGCTGTGTTCTGCTCGTGTAGAGGAACGTCCGTTTGTGCAAACGGTTTGGAGAGATTTTGAGAGATTGACCGACTTGGTTCTCGCAAGACTCAACCGCTGAATCATCAGGCAACCCAAGGAAGGAATGGGATAGGAGGACCATAAACCCAACCAAAGGACGACAACAAGAATTAGGACATAGATAAACAAACACGAAAGCAACAGAGGGAGAAAGAGGATGGATTTCCAAAGGATTTCTGGAGGATAGTTCAGGCTTGACAGGGAAACAAGCATTCAGATAAACAAAAAAACAAGCAGAAGAGCACTTGGAAAGGAGGTTGAAGCGGTGAAACCTTCTGAACATCGAGAAAGTATCTTAATGTATGTGCGATGTGTTGTTTTATTGTTCCTAAAAGTGCAAAGTCAATTGATCTATCGGTGCATTGTTTAAATGAGTGCGTTCATCAAGGGGAACATGCACATCATTCTAGAGAAGCGTGCATTGTTCAAAGAGGTCAACGTGGAGATGAAGATGGATGCGTTCTCGAAGCATTATTTCAGAGACCTTGCCATCACGTATCCTGAAGAAAATCGAAAAGAAATTGCTTGGGGAATCTCCAGAGACTCTGAGGGCAGACTTCATCCTAAAAGCGAACAAGGAAATTAAATGAGACCTTCTGACGATCCTAATGCTTGGCACACAGCTCTCCACAAGACCAACAATGATCTTAACATGTCAGAAAACAGAACAATGAGGCACCTGTATATTGATTCCACCCCCAAATGTAATGTTGATATATATAATAACAGCACTGTGATGATTCAAGCTTCGGAGTCCAGTCTGGATCAATTGGTCCACTAGCTCGACCAAATAAAACCTTTTGTTGCTCAACTTAAAACCTCTCCACTGTCACTACCTACAACAGCCCTCACTCCATCTGTGCCCCAGTATGTAGCCCTCAGGGTCCCTCCCTCCCCTGCCTGCAGCAGACACAGCCCTGAGCACGCCTCTCTCACACGGTACACCTACAGTACCACAGCATCTTATAGCGGAGGAGATCAGCCTGGATAGGGATGGGATCCGGGAGCTGCAGTGTGCCATGAAAATGTTGAGGAGGACAGTTAGGCTGTCAGGATGTTTAGGCTCTCAGGATGGAAGTGTGCGGACTTAGAGAGGAACTACCCGGCCCAGTCAACACCAGCCACATGCACGACCTGCAGAAAGAGCTTAATGAACTAAGGCAGGAATTTCTCAGCCACCACCATCCACTCTACAAAGAAACCCACAAAAACCCAGGACCAGGCCAACAGCTGAATCAGAACCCACCAACGAACCCAACCAACCGACCAACCCAACCAACCAATGCACCAACACAGCTGACCCCCTCCATCCCCATCTCATGGCCTGTAATTACTCCCATCACTCCTGCCATCCTCCATAGACCTGACGAGAAACCAGACATAATATTAATGTTGGACTCAAATCGAACGATTAAATTAGAGAATAAACCTTTCCAAAATTAAAAGGTGTCAAAGTGCCCAACAACAGAGAGAGCTATGGAGCACTTGACTGTGGCCCAGCTTAGCTCTCCAAGCCATATAATCATTCACACAGGGACCAATGACCTGTGTGCCAAACAGCAGAGGGTGCCCACATCACTAAGGGGAGTGATAGAGAGGACCTCCACCATCTTCCCGCTTGCAAAGACAGTAATATCTACCTTGCTCCAAAGGAGAGATTTATGACTGTTTTTATGACCATGTACACCTGTACAGAGGCAGTCCCCACCTTCGCCAGGCCGTTAAAGGATGTTTCTCTGGGTGGCCAGTCCACCTCACCCCACAGGAGCAGCAGACCAGCCACCAACTCCCTGAGACAAATCAGACGCTCCTTTAGACCTGCACCCGGTGGTGCCTAACAGAGACCGGCGAAAAGCCAGCAACACTGCCCCCCCCACACCACTTCTCTCCGGGGAACTGCATGCAGATACACTGAGCTATGCCCAAGCCATACACCCGTTGCAGCACAGGTCAACCAGAACCGGCCCATCACAACTCTTGTAGACCTGAACCATCACAGCACATCTCTACCAGACCTGGCTCATCAAAGCACAGCTCAACCAGACCTGGCCCGCCTCAGCACAGCTCTACCTGACCAGGTCCGACTCAGCACAACTCAACCAGACCTGGCCCGCCTCAGCACAGCTCTACCAGACCCGGCCCATCACAGCACAGCACAGCTCTACATGACCTGACCCATCGCAGAACAGCTCTACCAGACCAGGCCCACCTCATCTCAGCCCAGCTCTACCCAGCACCGACCACTACCCTAGGGTCTGGAAAAACAGTGTTGAGGGTAGTGCACCACATGATGCAGTCCACACCATGTATCATTCACATCATCAGCCCTCATATGCTGAGAGTTTGGAGCTTTGCCAGCCACACTGCCCTCCACACCACCCTCCTCAATTACCCCCACAACCTCCCTCTCAGGCAAGTTTTGGTTACCCTCCCTATTCCCATGCCCAGGACAGGCCTGGGACACTCCTGCCCCCAATGGCAGCCCCAACCATGCAACAGGAGGCACACCAAGGCCTGTGCACACACAGAATTGAGCACCAGCAGCCACTCTGATCCCCTGCAGCAGCTCCACTCCTTTGGCGGGAGCTTCATCCAGGTAGACTGAGCTCTGCCAACACTGCTCTCCCACTTCCCGCCCCAGCCACTGCATCCAGCGAATTGTCAAATGCTCAGACTACTTTGCTCTCACGTGGTTGGCCCGGGACCTTGGCAAAGTCTCAGCTCATTCAACGAACAGCTGCAGATGACCCTATGCCTGTTAGCTCTTATGGGAATGAGCTGAATACCCCTCTGACTTTAAATCTCGTAAGGGGCTTGGGCTAATGCACCTAAATGTGCAAAGTATTATAAAGAAAATAGACATTTGGGAACAGGACTCATGTCCTGACATTCTGCTTCACTCTGAAACATGGTTCAGTGGTTCTGTATCTGATAAAGACTTTGAAGTAAATTATTCTAATGTATTTAGATGTGACAGATTCTAGAAAGGGAAAGGAGTGGCCATATACACTACAGGTCAAAAGTTTTGGAACAGCTACTCACTTAAGGGTTTTTCTATATTTTTACTATTTTCTACATTGTAGCTTAATAGTAAAGACATCACAACTATGAAATAACACATATGGAATCATGTAGTAACCAAAAAAGTGTTAAACAAATCAAAATATATTTTATATTTGAGATTCTTCAAAAAGCCACCATTTGCCTTGATGACAGCTTTGCAACCTCTTGGCATTCTCCCAGCCAGCTTCATGAGGTAGTCACCTGGAATGCTTTTCAATTAACAGGTGTGCCTTGTTAAAAGTGAATTTGTGGAAATTCTTTCCTTCTTAATGCGTTTGAGACAATCAGTTGTGTTGTGACAAGATAGGGGGGTATACAGAAGATAGGGCTATTTGGTAAAAGACTAAGTCCATATTATGGCAAGAACAGCTCAAATAAGCAAAGAGAAACGACAGTCCATCATTACTTTAAGACATTAAGGTCAGTCAATACGGGAAAATTTGCAGTCGCAAAAACCATCAAGAGCTATGCTGAAACTGGCTCTCATGAGAACCTCCACAGGAAAGGAAGACCCAGAGTTACCTCTGCTGCAGAGGATAAGTTCATTAGAGTTACCAGCCTCAGAAAAGGCAGCCCAAATAAATACTTCACAGAGTTCAAGTAACAGACACATCTCAACATCAACTATTCAGAGGAGACTGTGTGAATCAGGCCTTCATGGTCGAATTGCTGCAAAGAAACCACTACTAATAAGAAGAGACTTGCTTGGGCCAAGAAACACGAGCAATGGACATCAGACTGGTGGAAATTTGTCCTTTGGTCTGGAGTCCAAATTGGAAATTTTTGGCTCCAACCGGCGTGTCTTTGTGAGACGCGGTGCGTGTGAACGGATGATCTCCGCATGTGTTTTCCCACCGTAAACTATGGAGCCTCCTCCATACTTTACGGTGGGAAATACAAATGCTTAGATAATCCGAAATTTTATGGTGTGGGGCTGCTTTGCTGCTGACACTGTCTGTGATTTATTTAGAATTCAAGGCACACTTAACCAGCATGGCTACCACAGCATTCTGCAGCGATACGCCATCCCATCTGGTTTGTGCTTAGTGGGACTAATATTTGTTTTTCAACAGGACAATGACCCAACACACCTCCAGGCTGTGTAAGGGCTATTTTACCAAGAAGGAGAGTGCATCAGATGACCTGGCCTCCACAATCCCCCGACCTCAACCAAATTGAGATGGTTTGGGATGAGTCGGACCGCGGAGTGAAGGAAATGCAGCCAACAAGTGCTCACCATATGTGGGAACCAGGTGAAGCTGGTTCAGAGAATGCTAAGAGTGTGCAAAGCTGTCATCAAGGCAAAGGGTTGCTATTTGAAGAATCTCAAATATAAAATATAAACACTTTTTTGGTTACTACATAATTCCATATGTGTTATTTCATAGTTTTGATGTCTTCACTATTATTCTACAATGTAGAAAATAGTGAAAATAAAGAAAAAACATTGAATGAGTAGGTGTTCTAAAACTTTTGACTGGTAGTGTATGCAAAATCTAATTTAATCTTTAAATATTTCTGAGCTCCTGGTTGTGTACATAAACCAGAATACACATTTATTTGTTTCTGGGATATACCATAGCGGATGCTGTTGGTGCTATATCCAAGTGTTTTTACACGTTTTTTTGTCCTTTGAGTTGGTCATTTTAGGGGATTTGAATCTGGATTGTCTATCCCCAGCCTCAGATCAATTTAAGAGTATATGCATTGATTTTAATCTGACTCAATTGATCTCAAAACCCACATGGCTATATGTGAAAAACTCTGTAAACTCCTCATTGATTGATATAATTCTTACTAATAACCCCCATAAATATTTCTCCAGTGGAATATTTGCATATGATCTCAGTGATCATTGTCCCCATAGTATGTATTAGAGATACGAAACAGCAAAATACTAATCCTTGTTTAACTAATTAAGAAGAGACATTGTAAAACGTTTTTTGGCTCTAGAACATTTATCTTCTATATTTATTCCTCTGGCAGATAAACACGCCCCTTTTAAACAATTCAGAGTCAAAGATAGATCTAACCCTTGGTTTTCTTTCAGAGCTATCATAGCTCATTAAGATGAGAAATCAGACCTGGGCCAAAGCAAGGAATACTGACTGTGTAGTGGACTGGTAAACTTTCAGACAATTGAGAAACAGACGTACTATCTCGATTAAAAAAGCTAAATCAAGCCACTTTTTCAGCTCCATCTCTGACTGCTGGTGATCATTCAACATTTTGGAAAACAGTAAATGCACTGAAGTGTACAAATTCCTCTTCTTCCCCGCCTAAGCAAGTTCTGTCTGACTCTGGCATCATACCTGAGAAGAGTGGAATAAGTGATGCTTTTAATCATCATTTTATCTCGGCAGGCCTTTCATTTGAGATAAACAGTGGTTTAATTGACCCTTTTCATTCAATAGACTGCTCTTCCCTCTGCCAGCCTTTAGCTGACTCAACGGTTAACCTGTCAACTTCCAGTGAATCTTTTTTTTCAATTCAACAATATACTATCTGTGATGTGCTAGATTCCTTGCTTAAGATTGATATAAAAAAAAATATCCACTGGGGCTGATATGCTTGATCCATTTTTGCTACAGCTCTCTGCCCCCCTGATTGCTGAATAATTAACCAATATTTTTAACATGACGATTATATCTGGTACCATCCCCAAGGTTTGGAAGGTGGCCCATGTATTCCCCCTTCACAAAGGTGGTGACCCTTGTGACCTAAATAATTATCCCTCTATTTCTAAACTTTTTTGCCTAGCTAAAATATTAGAATCCTTGATTCATTCCCAGCTAAGATATTTCTTATCTTTGAAATGCATTTTAAATGTAGTGCACATCAGTCAGGTTTTAGACCAGGTCATAGCACTCTCTCGGCCACATCCCTAGTTATGAATGATGTGGTTAACTGTATGGATTAAAGACAACCTTGACCTTCATTGACCCTGTCAAAGACTTTCGATACGGTTTATCACTCACTGCTAATTCAGAGGCTTTCCTCAATTGGCCTAGACCAGGCTGCATGTAGCTGGTTTAAACATGACTTGACAGATAGAACTCAATATGTATCTACTGATGGTGTTAAATCAGGTTTCCTGGATATTACGAAAGGTGTCGCTCAAGGGTTCATTCTGGGTCCTGTACTGTTTACTGTTTACATAAAAAAATTACTCTGTAATTTTTTTTTACCTGCACTTGTATGCTGATGATACTGTTGTGTATGCTATTACCCCCACGGTTGACCAGTTTTGTCTTCATTTTACTATAGAAAAACTTAATTGACCTGAAACTAGTATTGAGTGCAGGTAAAACGAAGTATATGTTGTTTTCTAGAGAGCATAAAAACAACTGATTTAAGCATACGTCCATAATGATCGTGTCCCTGCTTACAAATATCTGGGCATCTGGATAGATGAAAAGCTGTCTTTTAAAAAGCATATTGATGAGTTAGTTATGAAGCTGAGAATAAAAATGGGTTTCTTGTCACACCCTGACCTTAGAGAGACTTTTTATTTATCTATTTGATTAGTTCAGGGTGTGATTTGGGTGGGCATTCTAGTTTTTCTATTTCTTTGTTGGCAGGGTATGGTTCCCAATCAGAGGCAGTTGTCTATCGTTGTCTCTGATTGGGGATCATACTTAGGCAGCCTTTTTTCCACCTTTAGTTTGTGGGATCTTGTCTATGTCTAGTTGCTTTCTGCACTGCATATAGCTTCACGTTCGGTTGTAGTTTATTGTTTTTTCATGTTCATCAAAATAAATGATGTACGCTTCCCACGCTGCACCTTGGTCTGATTCTTCCATCAACGAACGTGACAGCTACAAGCTTGGAACACCTGTATTTGGGGAGTTATTACCATTCTTCTCTGCAGATCCTCTCAAGCTCTGTCAGGTTGGATGGGAAGCGTTGCTACACAGCTATTTTCAGGTCTCTCCAGAGATGTTAGATCGGGTTCAAGTCCGGGCGATGGCTGGTCCACTCAAGGAGATTCAGAGACTTGTCCCGAAGTCACCCCTGCGTTGTCTTGGCTGTGTGCTTAAGGTCGTTGTCCTGTTTGAAGGTGAAAATTCACCCCAGTCTGAGGTCCTGAGCGCTCTGGAGAAGGTTTCATCAAGGATCGCTTTATAATTTGCTCTGTTCATCTTTCCCTCGTTCCTGATTAGTCTCCAAGTCCCTACCATTGAAAAACATTCCCACAGCATGATGCTCCCACCACCATGCTTCACCATAGGGCTGGTGCCAGGTTTCCTCCAGACGTGACGCTTGACATTCAGGCCAAAGATTTCGATCTTGGTTTCATCAGAGCAGAGAATCTTATTTCTCATTGTCTGAGAGTCTTTAGGTGCCTTTTGGCAAACTTCAAGCGGGCTGTCATGTGCCTTTTACTGAGGAGTGGCTTCCGTCTGGCCACTCTACCATAAAGACCTGATTGGTGGTGTGCTGCAGGAATGGATGTCCTTCTGGAAGGTTCTCCCATCTCCAAGAGGAACTCTAGAGCTCTGTCAGAGAGGCCATCGGGTTCTTGGTCACCTCTCTGACCAAGGCCCTTCTCCACCGTTTGCTCAGTTTGGCCAGGTGGCCATCTCTAGGAAGAGTCTTGGTGGTTCCTAACCTCTTCCATTTAAGAATGATGGAGGCCACTGTTTTCTTGGGGACCTTCAATGCTGCAGATTTGGTTTGATACCCTTCCCCAAATCTGTGCCTTGACACAATCCTGTCTCGGAGCTCTACGGACAATTCCTTTGACCTCATGGCTTGGTTTTCATCGGACATGCACTGTCAACTGTGGGACGTTATATGGACTGGTGTGTGATACATGGCTATGTTTTCATTTATAAACCCCTTTTACAAAAAGTTTCACTGTACCCAACATCTTTACTAAACTTTGGACACACGAGATACCACACCAGGTCTCAGGGATTTAGGTAAATCAGCTTTTTGTTTTCTTGCACCGACTTTGTGGAACAATCTTCAACATGTTCTTAAATGTGATGTTTTGGTGCCTCTGGGGCATTTCAGAAGGCTGATTGAGGACCTTATTACTGATGAATCTGCTCGATTTTTATGACCATGTTCTTTCTGCTTGCATTTTGTATTTACATTGATGTGTGTATCTTCTGTAATTTATTTAATTCAGGGATCCTCTGTAAAAGTGACCTTGGTCAGTATGACTCCCTGATAAAATAAAGGTTAAATAAATTAAACAAAATGTTAAGTCAATGTGGGTCAAGGTTCATAAAAAAACACCACAGGAAAATGGCATCACTGCGTGCTAAGCCTTCATACTCCAGCCCAGGATACAGTGGCCTCTTTAGGAAAATAGATATGGTGCATTATTGGTGTCCCCCTGTCTCCTAGTTACCGCATTGTTGTCGCGGCCAGCGCGGCAGCTGGGCTCCACTTGGGGGCGAATTCTACACACATTCTCGCGCATCTGCGGCTGGAGCTGTGGCAGGACCACACTACATACAGATCTGCCCAAGTGCGTCATAAAAAGCACTGTGGCATTCTCAGACGGTTCCAAAACAATCCTACCTATTTGGGGTGTCTGACCACATGCGTCTGCTTTTTTCAGCCCGCTGTTAGCTATTTCAATTAATTAGGTTGCCTACTAGAAGGGAGGTGGGGGGGGGGGGGCAGTACATAATATCAGTACATGATATTATTGAAAAACATAAAGACCTTTTGGTTGTTATATAATATAACCATACATTCATCATAACTTGGTGAGTGAAGGCACCGCCTATGCACGTTGCATTTCTCTCCATGCCTATCTCATCAGCGCCTTTCCCTCTTAGAACAGACAATAGTCCGCAACGTATGTGCATCTCAAGAAATTAGGAAGCATATCAGAGTTGAGGATATTACTCATTTATCGACATTCATTTTCCCTGTCCAGCATCATAGACAGCTACACCACAGCCACACTCACCTTGGCTGGCTCTGAAACTCCTGACAGTGTTTCCCTCTCTGAGTCGTTTCAGATCTCTGTTGTACTTCTCATACAGCCTGTACATGTGCTGTGAGACCACATCCTGATTAGCTCTGTCTCGGTCAAACGGAGAATCGGTTCCATCGCTGCCCTGTCCCTGCAAGCCCCATGGGGTTCTGCTCGAGGTCCGACCCTCCAAAGCTCCGAGACAACAACCTAGCGTTAGAAAAAGCATGTGCGCGGTAAACTCGAACCAGACTGCCATTTCAGAACCAAACATAAAATCCTTTACTCAAGGGAGAAAACGCGCATCCGAGGATTGACTTGTAATAAAGGTGTCTGTAATAAAGGCGTCCTTTTTTACTCCTCTTTTATGCCGTGTGGATGCTGGAGGTTAGTTTACTCTCCTCAGAGCTACTTTAACACTTGTTTCTCCTTTACAGCCAGAGGTTAGAGGGGTAACACTGGAGTAGTGAAAGGTGCTGACGTCCACTTCTGCAGCCAATGAGAGAACTCACACACTACAGTTCCAGTTCGTTATTCCTCTCTCTCTCTCTCTCTCTCTCTCTCTCTCTCTCTCTCTCTCTCTCTCTCTCTCTCTCTCTCTCTCTCTCTCTCTCTCTCTCTCTCTCTCTCTCTCTCTCTCTCTCTCTCTCTCTCTCTCTCTCTCTCTCTCTCTCTCTCTCTCTCTCTCTCTCTCTCTCTCTCTCTCTCTCTCTCTCTCTCTCTCTCTGTGTGTGTTCCATCTTAAAGCAACTATTTCAAACTCACAAAATTAGTATTTCAAACTCACAAAATATGCTGTTGGTGTTTTATTGATATTTGTTGAATGTGTCATAACAAACATTGTTGAGTTATGTTGTCAACATTTCTGTTTCAAATAGCATCACAGCATTGTCTGCAATAATTGCTTTTGATAGCGGCTCAGTCACAAATTATTAGTGTGCTACACCTACAATAACAGTCTGGGTATTAACCAACCAGGGCTTATTATGAATGGTGTTTTTGTGTCTTTGTGTGTGTGTGTGTGTTTGTGTGTGTCTGAGAGAAAGAGAGCATAATGAGTATGTTATTGAGAAGTGGAGTGTTACAGAGAGGCTGTGAGAAGAAAGGAGGGAACTCGCATTTTATAAATGGGATTCAGAACATGACTCTACCAATGGTCTTGCCACCTCGGGTGTTATTGTGTGTGTATGTGTGTGTGTGTCTGTCTCTGTGTGTGTCTGTCTGCAGCTCCATGCCAACAATGCTAGTTCTGTGAGACCGGCGGTCTCCAGCAGAGAGGCTGTAACTAGCCCGGCCTCTCAGGTCACCCTCTGTCACCACACACACACACACACACACCCAAACCCACACCCACACACACATTTTTTTACTATCTTTGTGTGAACCAAACAATTGATTCCCATTCAAAGTCCCATTTTCCCTAACCTCATTTTCCCTAAATTCTAAACCTACCCCTTAATCTTAACCTTAACCATTAACCCCAAAACCCTAACCCTAACCTTAATTCCTAACCCTAAATCTAACCCATAACCCTAATTGTAACCCTAACACACAACATACATTCCCCCCACTCCAGGACTTCAGACCTATATCATATCTATATCAGTCTATCCCAAATTTTCCCACAGCCCCGCTCCCAACTTTCCAGTGGTACTGACTCACCCAATGAAGATGGATAGCATGAATATGTGTAGCCTGGGCTCACCGTACAGGTGATTGTCTCGAGATAGGTCTGAGCTACTTTGAAAAACAGTGCTGTTTGTCCGAGATCTGTAGAAACGAAATGGTAACTTCTACTGCAGTGGAGGCTACTGAGGGGAGGACGGCTCATAATAATGGCTGGAACGGAGCAAATGGAATGGCATCAAACAAATGGAAACCACGTGTTTGATGTTGTTAACACCTTTCCACCTAATCTGCTCCGGCCATTGCCATGTGTCTGGCCTCCCCAATCAAGAAGCCACCAACCTCCTGTGTTCTACTGACAAATTAGTCTTCTCTTTTCAGCAGTAGGCATTTGCAGAAGGTACAGCCATTTTGAGCATACCCATGAGTTTACCAGTCAAATGACCAGGGCGAAGTTCCAAAACCCTTCCCAGCTAGCACATTTGGTACCTTGGAAGTTGTAGGCATGTAAGCTTTTGGTTTCCCATTGGTTTTGGGAATGAAGCCATGCGTTTTCTGACCGTTAAAATGCAACGTTTTGTTCTTCTGCGAACAGAAGTAATAATTTCACCTGTTTTGGGAATGTAAATTTGTAGGTTGCAGTGAGGTTCTGAGAACGTTTTTCAATAGTTCTGTGAAAGTTTTCCTGGGTGTTTTTTTAACATTCTAATAACAGAAATTATAGGTTATTTCAAATCAAATCAAACTTTATTTGCCACTTGCGCTGAATACAACAAGCGTAGACTTTACCGTGTGCAGTGCAGTTAACCAACAGTGCAGTTAACCAACAGTGCAGTTCAAGAAGAAGAAAATATTTACCAAGTAGGCTAAAACAAAAAGTAATAATAAAGTGTAACACAATAAGAATAACAGTAACTAGGCTATATACAGGGGGCACCGGTACCGAGTCAGTGTGCAGGGGTACAGGCTAGTTGAGGCAATCTGTACATGTAGGTGGGGGTGAAGTGACTATGCATAGGTAATAAACAAACAGCGAGTAGCAGCAGTGTACAGGGGGGGTCAGTGTAAATTGTCCGGTGGTGATTTTTATGAATTATTCAGCAGTCTAATGGCTTGGTGGTAGAAGCTGTTGAGGAGCCTTTTGGTCCTAGACTTGTAGTCTGCTACCGCTTGCTGTGCGGTAGCAGAGAGTCTATAACTTGGGTGACTGGAGTCTCTGACAATTTTATGGGCTTTCCTCTGACACCGCCTATTATATAGGACCTGGATGGCAGGAAGCTTGGCCCCAGTGATGTACTGGGCCCTTCGCACTACCCTCTGTAGAACCTTACGGTCAGACGCGGAGCAGTTGCCATACCAGGCGGTGATGCAACCGGTCAGGATGCTCTCGATGGTGCAGCTGTAGAAGCTTTTGAGGATCTGGGGACCCATGACAAATCTTTTCAGTCTCCTGAGAGGGAAAAGGTTTTGTCGTGCCGACTGTCTTGGTATGTTTGGACCATGATAGTTCGTTGGTGATGTGGACACCAAGGAATTTTAAACTCTCGACCCGCTCCACTACAGCCCAGTCGATGTTAAAATGCCAAAGCAAATTCATTTCCAAGTGTCCTATCTGTGCTTGGAGTTTAAAACAGTTAACCTAAGCTAACAGTGTTATTAAAAGTCTTATTAAAACACGTTATCAGAACATTATTTAATTACCTTCAAATAGGTCCTACTAACCCGGCTCTGACGCTTGTCGGATGTGGCAGGGCTTGAAAAGTATTACAAACTACAAAGGGAAACCCAGACGCCACCTGAGTGACGCGAGCCTACCAGACGAGCTAAATGCCTTTTATGCTCACTTCGAGGAAAGCAACACTGAAGCATGCACGAGAGCACCAGCTGTTCTGGATGACTGTGTGATAACGCTCTCGGTGGCCGATGTGAACAAAACCTTTAAACATGTCAACATTCACAAAGCCGCTGGGCCAGACGGATTACCAGGACGTGTACTCAAAGCATGCGCGGACCAACTGTCAAGTGTCTTCACTGACATTTTTTTTGACCGAGTCTGTAATACCTACATGTTTCAAGCAGACCACCATAGTCCCTGTGCCCAAGGAAGCGAAGGTAACCTGCCTAAATGATTACCGCCCCGTGGCACTCAAGTCGGTAGCCAGGAAGTGCTTTGAAAGGCTGGTCATGGATCACATCAACAGCATCCTCCTGGACACCCTAGACCCACTCCAATTCGCATACCGCCCCAACAGATCCACAGATGACGTGATCTCAATCGCACTCCACACTGTCCTTTCTCACCTGGACAAAAGGAACACCTTTAGGAGAATGCTGTTCATTTAATCCTCAAGTACCCTAAAATGGAATTAAACTATAATATTTTATACGGAAAGAATTATGTTCAATAGGAAAGCGATATTAGCAGGTGCACGTGCGCACAAACTGATTTCCAACTCTGAGTCCCAGTACTAAAACTCATTATTCTTCCTCGTTTTGGAAGAAACAAGCCTGATACCTTAAACAAAGACGGTTGACATCTAGTGGAAGCCATAGGAATTGCAATCTGGGAGCTGGATTTGGATATGGAAATTCAGAAAAAAGGACCCTAGCCTGAAGAAAATGTATCCTCTACAGGATCGGTGTCCCCCCCGCGGGATGGTTGAGCTAACGTAGGCTAATGTGATTAGCATGAGGTTGTAAGTAACAAAACATTTTCCCAGGACATTGTCATATCTGATATGGGCAGAAAGCTTAAAATCATGTTAATCTAACTGCACTGTCCAATTTACAGTAGCTATTACAGTGAATTAATACCATGCAATTGTTTGAGGAGAGTGCACAATTATGAACTTGAAAATGTATTAATAAACCAATTAGGCACGTTTTGGCAGTTTTAATACAACATTTTGAACAGGTATGCAATGGTTCATTGGATCAGTCAAAAACTTTGCACATACACTGCTTCCATCTAGTGGCCAAAATCTAAATTGTGCCTGGGCTGGAATAATACATAATGGTATTGCTCTTGCATTTCAAAGATGAAGGTACAAAAAACATGTTTTTTTCTTTGTATTTTATTTTATTTTTTTTAACTTTTACTAGATCTAATGTGTTATATCGTCCTACATTAATTTCACATTTCCACAAACTTCAAAGTGTTTCCTTTCAAATGGTATCAAGAATATGCATATCCTTGAATCAGGTCCTGAGCTATAGGCAGTTAAATTTGGGTATGCCGTTTTAGGAAAAAAAGGGTCAGATTGTGGCATGAGTGAGATTCAAACCTATGATCTTCTGCTTCTGTATCCATGGAATTAGTCCACTGTGCCACCTAGATGGAGCAGGCATGCTATGTTTTTTTAAACTCATACAAAGCTGTACATTTTGTTAGTTTATTCAAACAGACCCTACTTCAAAGGAAACTAACACTCATTAAGATCAGGTGTGGCCAATTAGTGGGTGCGGCCAACACACCTGAACAGATGTAACAAGATAGAGAATGGAGAGAGTTTTGTTGATGCTGAACATGGAATGTACTGTATATGCTTTTAAATATTCTTAGAACGCTCTTTTAACATTACTAATGTTTTCTTGTGGTTTTTATGGAACGTTCTCTGAAAGTTCTAAGAACATGACTTTAAAAAGAACCATGAGGAAACCTGTAGAAAACGTTATGCTGAAGTACTGAAATTCCAACAGAAGAACGTTATTTCTTTATGTTTTCTGAACGTTCTGAGAACATGACTTTAAATAGAACCATGAGTAAACCAGTAGAAAACGTAATATTGAAGTACTGAAATTCCCGCAGAAAATACGTGTTTTTCTTAACGTTCTCAGAACAATTTCAGAACATTACTTTAAATAGAACCATGAGGAAACCCGTAGGAAGTGTTATGGGAAGGCTGTCTGCGAAATAGCCATAGGACAACCAGGCTCTCACCAAGCTCTAAGAAACCTATGATTCTCAGAACGTTATGTGCTAGCTGGGTTCTATAGACTATATTTCTATGGCCGCAATGAAACATGCTGTTCGATATTTGGTGCGTGCGCTGCCCAAATTCAGTCAGTGTTCAGACAGGAGTAATTATATAATTTTGGAAACATTATTTCAATTTATCAGGGAATAGTGCAGCCCCTTCAGCACCCCTACTTCCCCCGGCTTTGCTCCTGGACCATAGCCTAGAGAACAGCTGCTGAATCTAGGTGGATAGCCAAACTCAAGATCGCTCGATTTGGCTTGAATGGTAAAGAATAATATACAGCCCTAGACCTGTAGGGGTCGGTGGGGGCTCAATTAGGAGTGCCAGAGGGGACACCAATATGAAGAGAATTTGTATTTATTTGCTTTGTCTTGTTTTGTCTCTTGTTTTGTTTTTCATATTTATGTAATTTCTTATATTAAGCAATTTAACATTTTTGCAGCACTTAATCTCTTAATCCCTTTGTGTGATTTTTTATTATTTATTATATTATTTATTTTTTCAATAATTTATCTATTAATTTATTGATCCAGTTGCATGCTTTATTATTATAATACTTTTTTCTACTCAGCACTTAATCAACCCTTTTCTTCCTCTCATTATACCATCGCAGGTAAACCCTCTGAGATCTCGGCCACCGTTGATCCCTCAGGCAAACAACCACCCTATGTTCTCCCACCTTCTCCAGTCCAGACTGACTTGCCATATATGCAGACAGAGCAGGAAGTTGCAATAGGTCCGTGCAACCCAAGTTTTGATACCGGGGCAAACAGAAACCCTCTTAACCCTAACCCTAATTGTAATCCTAAACCTAAACCCTAAACCTAAAATAACCTTTTTCCTTTTGGGAACCGGCAGAATGTCCCCACTTCTGAATTGTCCTTGTTTGACTATCCTTGTGAAGACTTCTGTTTGCCACAAGGATAGTAAAACCAAACATACACACGCGTATGCATACACACACACACACACACACACACACACACACACACACACACACACACACACACACACACACACACACACACACACACACACACACACACACACACACACACACACACACACACACACACACACACACACACACACACACACACACACACACACACACACACACAATAACTCTTCTGGGTCCCAGGGGCCTTGCAGGATACTCAGACGATTATGTCCTAAATCTACTCCATATCTCTGGGGACATGTGTGTGTTTGTTTCTGCGAGTATGTGTGTGAGAATGAAAGTGACTGTTATGGAGAGTTTGCGTCAATCAGTGCCAGCTTTCTTTTTCCCTCTCTGCTGACCTTTCTGAAACTCTTTCAAAGAGAAATATAGGGTAGAGAAAAACATTTCTTTGCCATCTGACAAAACCCATCATTTGGAACAATACCCCTTCAAAAGACAAACTAGTCTTTACTCAAACCTATTCTGGAATTTGTTTGAGAATCATAACTTTCAACTACATTTTAAAACAGTAAAAAATGACAACTTTATTATGATGCCATATAAGGTCGTTATAATGGCATTTTGAAACATTATACTGTGAAAATCCCAGCTCTCCTCTTCATGACTTACTAAACTCTCTCTAGTGTTTTCTATCAGAATGTAAATCATCATCTCTCAAAGGCTTAGGCCACTGCTCTAACCCCAAACACCATTACACCAAGCTTAGAGTGTACATCAGAGTAGAGATAGATAGAGATGTAGAGAGAGACAGAGAGAGATTGTGTGGAAGACAGAGCGTGTGGGAGAGAGAGGATTATTAGGTGTGGGATGCCAGGTTATAGGGGTGAGAGAGAGTGTGGAGGACAGAGAGAGTGTGGGAGAGAGAGAGAGGTTTAGAGGTATGAGAAGCCAGGTTATTGGGGTCAGGGTGAATACTCTCAGGGAGTTAAAGTCCTGATGGAGGACTGAGTGCGAGCAGTCCTCCAGTAAGCAGGACACAGAAAGATTAATGTGGGGCATTATCTACCATAATACTCCTTGACTCTGTCACCAGGACATAACAGGAGTATCAGTATAACGGGTAATCTCTGATGATCCTGGAACAAACTGACCAGAGACCTGTTCAAATGCATCCTTCTCTACTGCCTTCCTTGAAGTAATCATTGATCCAAAATGACTGGGTTGTCGTAAACAGGCTCTCCATTACAATGTTTTCACCAGTTATGTCATGTCAGATCAGTGACCACTTCAAAGTTGGGAGGAAAGAAGGATGAATTCCAAGAGTATTCAAACAGGGCTCAAATAATCGGCCAACTGGCTGACCGATAGATATATCGCGAGGGTGCAACTTTGCTGGGCGTGTACTGTATATACCCAGCAAACCAATATTGGTTCTGTGAAAGTTCCTAGAACATTCTTTACGTTGCGGCAAATGTTCTCATAAGGTTGTGGGAACAGTCTGGTGGGAACATTGTGGGGACATCACAAAAGATAAACTGTCTAGTTGTGCAGATGACTTTACAATGTTACTTTTAGGGTGCAAAAAAACATTCACCTGATGTTACAAGAACATTCCCAGAACACATCTTGTATTTTCTTTAAAGGTTTAAACATTTGTTTGGGTTGTGGGAATATTGTAGGGAAATGACAAGAGATGAATTCAGTTATGAGTTGTCTGGGATGTTCCAAGAATATTCTTGTGATTCACATGTTGTACTTATTAAGAAGTTGCACAGAACATTCCCACAATGTTGCACAATCAAATCAAATCAATTTATATAGCCCTTCTTACATCAGCTGATATCTCAAAGTGCTGTACAGAAACCCAGCCTAAAACCCCAAACAGCAAGCAATGCAGGTGTAGAAGCACGGTGGCTAGGAAAAACTCCCTAGAAAGGCCAAAACTTAGGAAGAAACCTAGAGAGGAACCAGGCTATGAGGGGTGGCCAGTCCTCTTCTGGCTGTGCCGGGTGGAGATTATAACAGAACATGGCCAAGATGTTCAAATGTTCATAAATGACCAGTATGGTCAAATAACAATAATCACAGTAGTTGTCGAGGGTGCAACAAGTCAGCACCTCAGGAGTAAATGTCAGTTGGCTTATCATAGCCGATCATTGAGAGTATCTCTACCGCTCCTGCTGTCTCTAGAGAGTTGAAAACAGCAGGTCTGGGACAGGTAGCACGTCCGGTGAACAGGTCAGGGTTCCATAGCCGCAGGCAGAACAGTTGAAACTGGAGCAGCAGCACTGCCAGGTGGACTGGGGACAGCAAGGAGTCATCATGCCAGGATGATTGTTTCAATGGCTGGTGTGATGAAGATGTGGAATGCTGAGGTGATGTCCTGGGCATGGGCAATTGCATGTCTTGCGGGCCCTGGGTTCCTCCTTATAACATTGTGTGCTGCCATCCTGCCCTGGTTGTCATATGGTGACAAGGACCATGTTATTATTATGTTCTTTGACAAAAATGTCTTTCATTCAGCTTGGGGGATTTCTTCTTCATCTGAAGATGATGTATCGTGCTCTGGGTTGTATTCTTCCCAATCTTCTCATTCAGATAACTCCTCCTCTTCTAAATCATTGTTCTCTTGTTCCTCCTGGACATCCTCCTGGACATCTGAAAAAATCGGATCTACGACCTGTTGGGCACTGAAACGTGCACTCAGCAAAGAGAACTGGCGGGACTCATCTGCAGCACAATTATAGCCTCTGACTGCATTCCCCATTAGTAAACACTGCTTTCAAGAAATGTTTATTTTGTCTGACATTTTGTTTATTTTGTCTGACGCACGAGAAAGTTTTAGTTTTGTCTGGAGTTCAATCAGTAGCACACATCATCTCAATTTCTCATTGTGTGTGTGTTTTTGTGGTGTGTACATGATTTTATAACTGCCGAGTCAAAAATGACCCTAAGACAATCTTTGTACCCTCGTCGTGAACAGCTTTCATGGAAATATGAACAAAGGCGATGCATACAGGCGCATAGCTTTCTGTAAGCATGAGCCAGGCCACTGTCCAATATGATATACAATACGAGGGACTCTTTAGGCTACTTTGAGATTTACACTTCATTCATTTAAAATGCCATAGTATTTGCTTTACCCGCATGCTCCTTTGCACTTTTTATCCATTGCCACTTTTATCCATTTTCATAATTTGACCACACATCTTGCTATAGGTTACCATGTTAGAGGTTCTTCGAAATGCAAACTTTTGGTATTCTTAAGACCTGCCTAAACACAACCAATGCACCTAATCCTACAAAACGTGTTTACTGTTTTTAAAACAGAAGGATCTATGAAATAATATTTATTTGTACGGCTGTGGACAGGTCGAGGATATCGGGACAGTAGCCTATTACGCCAAGTCTTAAACCGTTGGATAACAAATATAGGCTGTAAAGATGAGTGTAAAACTATTGACAATAAAAGCGTGCTGTTTTCTGTCAATTTATACAGCTTGTGTCATAAGGGAGATCCAAGGCAGGTTTGATTCATACAGGGAGGAACCCGGGAATCTGGTCCATAGTATGGACGCGTTGGGCAGATAAGACACACATTTTAATGCCGTGTGTAGACGCAACAAATCTCGATCAGATAGTGATCGGGTCATCTTGATCGGATGACGACGACCACGGCTTAAGTTTCCACGTCTTTCACCTTCACGTTCCTGTGATTACGACTGTATGCACCTAAAACCATTAACAAATCAAAAATACCACATGTTATGAAAACAATATACAACCTCGTGTACTGTTCTTCCCTTCAATTTCTGAATGCTAAATCCTATTACATTTCATTGTCAACTCACAGATTATGACATCGCATATTTTCATACTTTCAAGTGATCGTTTCCCCTTCCACCCCTTGTAGCTGTACAGTGCCCACAGGTCATCGTCACCCACTTTACTCATGGTGCTTTCAAGACAACTGGTAACTCACAGGGGGAATCAACAGGTCAAATCGCGAGTTTCCGATTTGGAATTCCGAGTTGAATGACCGTTTAAAGCAATTTTCCAAGATCCCAGCTGCCTTGAACCGGTCAGATACTTTCCCCGGGATACGTTATTTCAAGGAATACAAGTTATTTAAAAGAAGCTTTATAAACACGTATTCAACACGTGATGAAGAAATAAAATCATTAAATATAGTGTTAACAGCATATGAAGAGGATAGGAACATTATAATAACTCAGAAACAGTGTTATGTGTCCTGATTGATCATATAACCCTACCTACAGTGTATTTGGGAAGTATTCAGACCCCTTGACTTGTTCCACATTTTGTTAAGTTCCAGACTTATTCTAAAATTGCTTAAATGAAAAGTTTTCTTCATCAATCGACACACAATAGACCATAATGACAAACACAAACAGATATTTAGAAATATTTGCAAATATATTAAAAATTAAAAACAGAAATACCTTATTTACATAAGTATTCAGACCCTTTACTAAAAGACTTGAGATTTAACTCAGGTGCATCCTGTTTCCATGTATCATCCTTGAGATGTTTCTACAAACTGATTGGAGTCCACCTGTGATAAATTCAATTCATTGGACATGATTTGGAAAGGCACACACCTGTATATATAAGGTCCCACAGTTGACAGTGCATGTCAGAGCAAAAACCAAGCCATGAGGTCAAAGGAATTGTCCGTCGAGCTCCAAGACAGGATTGTGTCGAGGCACAGATCTGGGGAAGGGTACAAAAACATTTCTACAGCATTGAAGATCCCCAAGAACACAGTGGCCTCTATCATTCTTAAATGGAAGAAGTTTGGAACGACCAAGATTCTTCCTAGAGCTGGCCGCCTGGCCAAACTGAGCAATCGAGGGAGAATGGCCGTGGTCAGGGAGGTGACCAAGAACCCAATGGTCTCTCTGACAGAGCTCCAGAGTTCCTCTGTGAAGATGGAAGAAGGACAACCATCTCTGCAGCACTCCACCAATCAGGCCTTTATGGTAGTGGCCAGACAGAAGCCACTCCTCAGTATAAGTCAAACGACAGCCTGCTTGGTTTGCCAAAAGGCACCTAAATGACTCAGACCATGAGAAACAACATTCTCTGGTCTGATGAAACCAAGATTAAACTCTTTGGCCTGAATGCCAAGCGTATGGAGGAAACCTGGCACCATCCCTGCAGTGAAACATGGTGGTGGCAGCATCATGCTGTGGGGATGTTTTTCAGCGGCAGGACCTGGGAGACTAGTCAGGATCGAGGGAAAGATGAACGGAGCAATGTACAGAGAAATCCTTGATGAAAACCTGCTCAGCAGTCCTCAGGACCTCAGACTGGGGAGAAGGTTCACCTACCAACAGGACAACGACCCTAAGCACACAGCCAAGACGAAGCAGGAGTGGCTTCGCGACAAGTTTCTGAACGTACTTGAACCCGATCGAACATCTCTGGAGAGACCTGAAAATAGCTGTCCAGCGATGCTCCCCATCCAACCTGACAGAGATTGAGAGGATCTGCAGAGAAGAATGGGAGAAACTCTCCAAATGCAAGTGCGCCAAGATTGTAGCGTCATACCCAAGGAGAGACAAGACTTTAATCGTTGCCAAAGTTGCTTCAACAAAGAACTGAGTAAAGGGTATGAATACTTATGTAAATTTAATATTGCATTTATTAATGTTAAATATATTTGCCAAAATGTCTAAAAACCTGCTTTTGCTTTGTCATTATGGGCAATTGTGTGTAGATTGATGAGGGAAAAAAACATATACAGTCGTAAATTTACATACACCTTAGCCAAATACATTTAAACTCAGTTTTTCACAATTCTTGACATTTAATCTGAGTAAACATTCCCTGTCTTAGGTAAGTTAGGATCACCACTTTATTTTAAGAATGTGAAATGTCAGAATAATGGTAGAGAGAATGATTTATTTCAGCTTTTATTTCTTTCATCACATTCCCAGTGGGTCAGAAGTTTACATACACTCAATTAGTATTTGTTAGCATTGCCTTTAAAAACGTTTCGGGTAGCCTTCCACAAGCTTCCCACAATAAATTGGGTAAATTTTGGCCCATTCCTCTGGACAGAGCTGGTGTAACTGAGTCAGGTTTGTAGGCCTCCTTGCTCGCACACGCTTTTTCAGTTCTGCCCACACATTTTCTATGGGATTGAGGTCAGGGCTTTGTGATGGCCACTCCAATACCTTGACTTTGTTGTCCTTAAGCCATTTTGCCACAACTTTGGAAGTATGCTTGGGGTCATTGTCCATTTGGAAGACCCATTTGTGACCAAGGTTTAACTTCCTGACTGATGTCTTGGGATATTGCTTCAATATATCCACATAATTTTCCTCCCTCATGATGCCATCTATTTTGTGAAGTGCACCAGTCCCTCCTGCAGCAAAGCACCCCTACAACATGATGCTGCCACCCTTGTGCTTCACGGTTGGGATGGTTTTCTTCGGCTTGCAAGCCTCCCCCTTTTTCCGCCAAACATAATGATGGTCATTATGGCCAAACAGTTCTATTTTTGTTTCATCAGACCAGAGAACATTTCTCCAAAAAGTACGATCTTTGTCCCTATGTGCAGTTGCAAGCTGTAGTCTGGCTTTTTTATGGCGGTTTTGGAGCAGTGGCTTCTTCCTTGCTGAGCGGCCTTTCAGGTAATGTCGATATAGGACTCGTTTTACTGTGGATATAGATACTTTTGTACCTATTTCCTCCAGCATCTTCACAAGGTCCTTTGCTGTTGTTCTGGAATTGATTTGAACTTCTCACACCAATGTACGTTCATCTCTAGGAGACAGAACGCGTCTCTTTCCTGAGCGGTGTGACGGCTGCGGGGTCCCATGAGAGATGAGTGTGTCCTGTGTTGGTTGTTTTTAGGAGAGATGATTAGTGTGTCCTGTGTTGGTTTTTGCTGAGAGACAGGTTTTTGTTAAGAACTTTGTAGCCGCTGCTTCTAAGGTATGTGTGTCCCCATAGGACGCAGTGTTTTTGATAGTTGAAATTGTTTACTTTGTTTGTATTATTCAGTTTCATTTGTTCCCAGGTGGGAAGGGGAAGGCACCTAGGGAGTGCTTAGACAAGAGGCCTGCGGGCATACATAACCCGTAGTATTTACTGTCTATACACACTAGGTAAGACCTGGGCGGACCACCCCCTGTATTTTGACTAGCGCACCAGGTGGTGCTAAGATAGGTAAGTAGTGGGTAGGTAGTTAAGGTAGGAGAGGAGGCTTTGACATTTACTTTCTTTGCTTTGGTTCCGTTCAGCCCCTTTCCCCCAAATTTACCGTGTGAAGGAATACATTCGTAGTAAACGTTAAATTCTCTGCCTTTTGTCATCCTTACTCGTACCTACAGTCCCATTCCTCTTTCACTCCACGAGTTAAGTTGTAGCAGGGTGTTGCGTTCCCTCTTCCTAGAAGCGTACGTAACACTTGCATACTATTGTTTGTGCAGATGAACATGGTACCATCAGGCATTTGGAAATTTGGATGAACCAGACTTGTGGAGGTCTACAATTTTTTTATGAGTTCTTTGCTGATTTCTTTTGATTTGCCCATGATGTCAAGCAAAGAGGCACTGAGTTTGAAGGTAGGCCTTGAAATACATGCACAGGTACACCTCCAATTGACTCAAATGGTGTCAATTAGCCTATCAGAAGCTTCTAAAGACATATCTTTCTTGAATTTTCCAAGCTGTTTAAATTGGAGGCACAGTCAACATAGTGTATGTACACTTCTGACCCACTGGAATTGTGATACAGTGAATTATAAGTGAAATAATCTGTCTGTAAACAATTGTTGGAAAAATTATTTGTGTTCCTCAAATGTAGTTATGATATACCATTTTGTAGTTCTGAGTCTCTACTTTTATCCAATGTAAAGAACACAATTTCAAATGTTGCTACATTTGAGCCGGTCGATCACATTTTACTCATCCTAGCAGAGCTGGTTAGGCTGTTTTTATATTATCCAGAGCATTTGTGACTGCAACTGTGCTGTTGGCAACAATTTAATTACGCTTTTTTGCCCATGTTTACTGACACCGGCCATATTCAACAGGTGTTGAGTGTTCGTAAATGTGTCAGTTATTCTGCGCTCCGGCACACTTAGATGAGAGTGCTCTGAAATCAGACTAGATAGCCAGAGCGAATGTACCTCTACGTCTATCGACAGTTGTTGCAGTGACATCATAAACATTCTATTGAAGTAGGTACTTGCATAGTGGAGTCTTTTGTTTAGACATATAGCTAGCTAGCTAAACAATGAACCATAATCCCAACTCATGACGTTACTACCCTGCATGAATCTACAGGTAGCTAACCAATCAGGTTCAATGTTAGCTAGCTAACATTAGGCTATAACTAGCAATGCAAATGGCTCTGAGATACAAATAATATTATTACACAGATCATACACGTAACGTTAGCTAGTGAGCCATTCAGCTAATGTTAGCTAGCTAGCTAACAGTGCACTTTAACTTGAAATGAAAACTACTTTCTGACAAAATTAGAAACGTGTAACATCTGAAAATGTAGCTAGCTAGACTATCTCATCAGTTCTCACTCTCTGTCACGGAGGCCATGGTTTCCCTTAGTTTGAAGATGTAATCCAGAGACAGGTGTTTTATACAATAGCCTTCTGTGTGTTCTCTTTTCGACATATTTGCAATCAATGACAGTATTTTCTCCATCTCCTTAGCTATCATACTCGAATTCCACTGATTTCAAAACTCGGTCCTCCAGAAAGTGGAGAGCAACACTTATGCAGTTCTACTACGTGATATCTTTCAAAAAAGCAGTGTTAAAAAGGATTACCTACACATACTGACCAGCTCATGTTGTAGACAGAAGTCTGCTACATGGCAGACCAATCCAAACTCATCTCTCAGCATGTACAGCCCACTCATTATCTCAGCCAATCATGGCTAGCGGGAAGGTTGTTGTATTTTTCTGTGGCTAAACCAACAAGGCTCGTAATTTAACAAATGTATTCGTATTTACAGACAAGTTTGTTATTTCTGCCCAAAAATGCATTTTGATAAAAAAAAAAGTTTTAGTTCAAATGGCGCTCCTGTGAAGTAGTGACACGCGACATATGCCTAGTTTCCTGAAACGAGTCACATATGATTAGTGTATGTGTAGGTGTGAGCCAATGAAATGTGAGTATGTGTGAGTGAGTGTGCCACTGCTGTAGAGTAGTGGAGTGTGTAGCTCTATGACCTGTTCACATGGCTAATAAACCATTCATAGCAGGCAAGGAATAGTTTTCCTCTCTGTGTGTGTGTGTGAGAGTGAGCATGAGAGTTTCTATGTGTGCTTTTCTGTTCCCCTGTGTATGTCTCAGCGACTGTAAGCACGAGAGAGAGTGTCTGTGTTCCTCTGTCTGTGATGTTCGGCCTCCTGCAGTGACCACACGGAGCGTTCCATTCTGTCGACTAACAAAGGGATGGCTGTTTCCCTTCACATCAACCGTGGTTCGCCCCAGCACCGCTGACCGTTCGCCACTGAGTTAACCAAATATTTCTCTTCCTGCTCTGAATTTGTCTCAATAAATAGTGCAGCGTTTGAGTTGTTCTTTCTCCTCTGGTTTACCGTGTATTTGACAGAGCACCCATGAACCCCCTTGAGGTATCACACACAGACACATGCGTTTGTTTTACTATCCTTGTGCGGACCAAACAATTGATTCCCATTCAAAATCCTATTTTCCCAAACCCCTAAACCTAACCTTAACCCTAACCCTAACGTCTAACCCAAGCCCTAACCACTAACCCTAATTCTAGCCCTAACCCTAATGGTAAGCCTAAAATATACTTTTTCCTTGTGGGGATTAGCTAAGTGTCCCCACTTGTCCAAATTGTCCTTGTTTTACTATCCTTCTGGTCCCCACAACGATAGTAAAACCAAACACACACATTCGATCTTTGAACAAAAGCACTTCAATCTTCTGTCATCATGAAGTGTTTTGAGAGGCTAGTTAAGGATCATATCACCTCCACCTTACCCGATACCCTAGACCCACCACAATTTGTATACCACCCCAACAGATCCAAGGATGACGCAATCGCTATTGCACTGCACACTGCCCTATCCCACCTGGACAAGATTAATACTTACAGTATGTAAGAATATTGGTCATCGCTTTCAACAACGTAGTGCCCTCCAAGCTCATCACTAAGCTCAAGGCCCTGCGTCTGAACCCCTCCCTTTGCAAGTGGGTCCTAAACTTCCTGATGGTCGACCCCAGGTGGTGACGGTAGGCAACAAATCCACCCCCTCCTGTACTCCCTGTTCACCCATGACTGTGTGGCCAAGCATGTCCCCAACTCAATCATTAAGTTTGCACAACACAACAGTGGTAGGCCTGATTACCAACAACAACGAGACAGCCTACAGGGAGGTGAGAGCCTTGCCGGAGTGTTTCCAGGAAAATAACCTCTCCCTTAACATCAACACAACGAAGGAGCTGATTATGGACTACACTCTTAGAAAAATGGGTTCCAAATTGGTTCCGCGGCTGTCCCCATAAAATAACCCTTTTTGGTTCCAGGTAGAACCCTTTTTGGTTCCAGGTAGAAGTCTTTTTGGTTCTTTGTAGAGCCTTCTGTGGAAAGGGTTCTACCTGGAACCAAAAGGGTTCTACTTTGAACCAAAAAGGGTTCTTCAAAAGGTTATCCTATGGGGACAGCCGAAGAACCCTTTTTGGTGCTAGATAGCACCTTTATTTCCAAGAGTGTAGTTTTGAGTGTGTTTTATTGTCACTTGCACAAGTACAGTCAGATGCCTTTCTTCCAAGCTCTTTACCAACAATGCAGTAATCAATATGTGTAGTACTATAAAGTAAAGTAGAACAAAAACACATAAGAAATAGAAATAAGATGAACCTGAGTAAGTAAGTAAGCTATGTGCAGGGTCAGTGCCAATACCATATTTACAATGTGCATTAATAATGGAGTGGTAGGGGTAAGGTGGTAAGGTGACTACGCATCAGGATATATAATAAACAGAGTAGCAGCAGTGTATATGCTGATTGTATGTGAGTGTGTGTGCATGTGTTTAGAGTCAGTATGAATTTGGGTAACTGAATAATACAAAAATAAAAATAAAAACTGCATAATAAATGTGACTGGTCAATTGTGTTTGTCAGGGACTGGGCCCAAGCCTGTAGAGGGTCTAAGAGGCAAACAAACATATATCTCAATGTTAAAAATACATAATTTAAAAAAATACATAATACATAAGAGCATAATTTAGCCACACAGGATCAATAGTTGATAAAAAAATAACTGTGGATTTTATCACATCTGCCAAAATGAAGGAAACACCAACATAGTGTCTTTAAAAGGGTGTTGTGCCGCCACGAGCAACAAGAACAGCTTCAATGAGCCTTGGCATAGATTCTACAAGTGGACCTAAACCATGCCAGAAAATGCACCCCACACCATAACATATACTTTGTATCCCTTGTTTGCTCAACCATTTCCTTTATGTTGGCATTTACCGGTATGCATACAGTCCGGATGGCTGCATTTTCGGCAGCATGTGAGCCAAATATAGGCTACAGCTTGTTGCGTTGTGGCCATAGACATATAATCCATAGATGGGTTTTGTAACATATAACCCTGGCAATTTGACTGTTAAACTCATGGGTAGACTAGCAATGGATGCCAGTCCTGACTTGAATGGGAATCTAGGTATTATGCCATCTAGGTATTACATTTCTATGGTTGGTTGTGGCTATCAGTTTGCCTTTTGCAGATTTCAAAATACAATCGAGGGAAAAACGTAGTTTGGAAAGCAAATGCCTACTGCTGAAAATAGAACTAGAGAGCTTGACACAACTGCGGGAAGCATCGGAGTCAACATGGGCCAGCATCCCTGTGGAATGCTTTCGACACCTTATAGAGTCCATACCCCGATGAATATTGAGGGGGGGGACTCAATATTAGAAAGGTGTTTCATAATGTTTGGTATACTCAGTGTGTATATTGTATATATATTGACTTCTAATATTGTACAATCTGTGTGTCGCTTCATTGGTCTGGGCTATTGTTCGTTTGAATTCAAGACCAGATTGATCTCAGTTTGTCAGTGTCATTTCAGTCATTTGTGTGGTATTATGTGCTATATAAAAAAACAAAGCCCCGGGTCCTATGTTTTCTTAATCCGGCTCTGAGCCCAACACATCATCGGGGGCACACTGCCTGCCCTCCAGGACATTTACAGCACCTGGTATCACAAGAAAGGCCAAGAAGATCATTAAGGACCACAGCCACCCGAGCCATGGCCTGTTCACCTCGCTAACATCTAGAAGGCAAAGACAGTACAGGTGCATCAAAGCTGGGACCGAGAGACTAATACACAGCTTATATCTCCAGGCCATCAGACCGTTAAATAGTCATCACTAGCCAGCCTCCGCCCAGTACACACACACACACACACACACACACACACACACACACACACACACACACACACACACACACACACAGTGGGAGAATATGGTACCTACAAAGAAAAAGGCCTCTTGTGTTGAAGTGTGGTGGGAAAATGCTGAGATTGACTTAAATTACAAGGGCTCTCCGTATGATAGCCTGGCTTGTGTGTGTGTGTGTGTGTGTGTGTGTGTGTGTGTGTGTGTGTGTGTGTGTGTGTGTGTGTGTGTGTGTGTGTGTGTGTGTGTGTGTGTGTGTGTGTGTGTGTGTGTGTGTACCGGTACCCCCCTGTATATAGTCTTGCTATTGTTGTTTTACTGCTGCTATTTAATTACTTGTTACTTTTATCTCTTATTCTTGTCCGTATTTAAAAAAAAATGCATTCATTGTTGGTTGGGGGCTCGTAAGTAAGCATTTCACTGTAAGGTCTACCTACATCTGTTGTATTCGGCACATGTGACTAATACCATTTTATTTTATTTGATTGGAGTCTATCGAGTCGGGGGAAAGACTGGCAATGCGCTCAGGACTGATTTCTGAGAACAATAAGATGTCTACAGGGGCCTCCCGGGTGGCGCAGTGGTCTAGGGCACTGCATCGCAGTGCTAGCTGCGCCACCAAAGTCTCTGGGTTCGCGCCCAGGCTCTGTCGCAGCCGGCCGCGTCCGGGAGGTCCGTGGGGCGACGCACAATTGGCATAGCGTCGTCCGGGTTAGGGAGGGTTTGGCCGGTAGGGATATCCTTGTCTCATCGCGCTCCAGCGACTCCTGTGGCGGGCCGGGCGCAGTGCGCGCTAACCAAGGGGGCCAGGTACACGGTGTTTCCTCCGACACATTGGTGCGGCTGGCTTCCGGGTTGGAGGCGCGCTGTGTTAAGAAGCAGTGCGGCTTGGTTGGGTTGTGCTTCGGAGGACGCATGGCTTTCGACCTTCGTCTCTCCCGAGCCCGTACGGGAGTTGTAGCGATGAGACAAGATAGTAATTACTAGCGATTGGATACCACGAAAATTGGGGAGAAAATGTGATTTAAAAAAAATAAAATAAAAAATGAAATAAGATGTCTACAACTTAATCTGCAAGATGTCAAACTATCTTAAAGAAAGCACATGCTACACCCTTTATCAGTGCTAAGTTTCAACTCTGTGTTTGTCAATGAAGCTAGCAAGTATTAGCTGGCAGGCACTTTGAGCAGCAAGGCCACAATCAGCTGGAGAGTGGCGAGGTGTGTGCTTTGGTGTCGTTTAGTTTTTCTCACTGTCTATTACCAGAGTATTCTTCTGTCTGGCAGTGTTACATAGGGAATCATGTTACAAATCAGGTCGTGGGCAGACACAAGATGCTCGTGAATGGGTTTTGGATTATTGACAAGTTGCAGTTGGGATACAAGTGCGCTCTGATCAGCTCAATTTTCATTTTGCCCCACAAAAAGTGGCAGACTCGAGTGATTGACACTGTCAAACACATCATCAAGTGGCGACTCCAAAAAGGCCTTAGGGCCAAGGGTTATTTCAACATAACATTGGCGACGTGTTGTCAAACAAGTCTGAGGCACTGCATAATGGGCAGGTTTTTCCTCACTGTCTGGAGGTTCTGGCTGCTATGATTGGTTAGATTGTGTAAAGCTGATAGAGCGCAATCAGCACACCTGCTTTTCTCGTGGTAGTGGGCACTGGGCAAGTGGGCATGATTGTAATCCATACCCAACCCTTCAGTAAGTCGTGACGAAGTCATGAAACTCTGTTTCGGGATGAGACTGACTTTAAAAATGTATGCATTTACACTTTGTAATCAATTTTGATACCACAATGAATGTTTCTAACTCAAATTGATTCCACATAGGTTGGCCTTTAACATTATCTTGCTTAATTGGTGTGTCTGTAATTGTTCTGTTTGATCATGGTTCAATTCTGTCTATATTGGCCAGAGACAGGGCCTGACTACTGCATTTGGGGCCCTGGGGCACCAACATTCGGGGGCCCCTACCCCTGGAGCTGGAAATCAGCTTACTGCATTTCAACACATTTTCCCAAGGTGCAGAGAGAGAATTTGTCATTTTATAATGGTATTCTACACATTTTGTCAAGAGGCAGATCATTTTTGTTTCAGTTTTAAAGCCAATTTCCTGCAATCCCACATGTTGTGCCCTGGATGCCCATTCGGTATTCCGGCCCTGGCCAGAAAACGGTTAAAGAATAAAGACTCTTATTTTGCTTTATGTTACACGAGCACACACATATGCACGCATGAATGCACGTACGCACGCAAACACACACACTTGTGCTTCATGTCCGAGTTGTCCGACTGACCGAGTTGGTCTCTCATACAAATATCTTTAGTCGTAGAGGTATTTTGAGTGAGCTAGACTTTAGGGGGTAACTTAAAACCTCTGGTGTACAAACTGATACACATGGCCTAGTCTCTCAAATTATTTGGGTATGCAGCACAAATATGTTTTTTACTTTATTTGAACATGTTTTTTTCTCACGTTAAATGACACCACAGACTCCCAAACAAAATAATTCCCGTGACTGGTGGTATTGCGTTGACACTGACGACCGTGATATTCATTACAGGCTGAGACACTTCCTGAACTCGTCCCATAGGCTCGTGACCTTCACCCTCAAACCCCATCGGGCTACAGCCAAGAAGGAGGAATTTACACAGGAGATTGATTGGCTAAATCTTTTAATTATTTGGATTTCACAACAGGGCCAGAGTGACTGTCTCAGCCAAACTAAGAATACAGAAATGTTTGATAACACCCCCCAAAAACATGTCCACTGACTTCACTATAGGACCTCATGTTTTCTAGATTAAACAAAAAATGAGTATTTCATAATATTGACAGAAAACAGAAATTAAACACATGGTATTGCGTTTTAATGTTTTACTGTAAAAGGCATCAAACACCAGAGATTTGTCACTTCCTCTGCTCTCTCCACTTCTCTCATGTTTTTACAACTTTGGTTTCTGACGAGTGAGGAGGACGCAGAGAGAAGAGTGTGTTTTACTAGAATATGATATGTGAATTGTGTGTTCATGTGTGTTTGTGTACGTCTGCATATGTGTGTGTGTTTGTGTGTGTACCAACATGTGATATGCCTACACACATTCAACACAATATCCTGTAGAGATTTACTCAGGCATTGTTTCTGTCTGGCTGTTATGACTCCAACCTGACTGCCTCCAGGTTCCCCAAATGCCAAAATCCCACGGCTTTGGCTCCCTAAGAACAGCAAATATAGAATATGTGTTAGGGATAATCTGTCAAGTTCTTCTCATAACTGGATAGATATGTCTATCTGAATGACCTTCGGTCTACATCGCTCGAGTCTCCAATTTCTTTGCTGGCCAGTGTGTGTGTGTGTGTGTGTTAATTTGCCCAGTGGCGTAACGCAGTTTAGCAGCTGCCCCCCCCGCAAGGTTCGAGCAAGGCCCATCCCCCAACAAAAAATATTATTACTTTTTTGCCATGGGTCAGAGACAAAAAATTGCTGTTTAAGAGCTCAGGGTCGTAATGTTAACACAATTTGAAATAAAGATTTTGACAGACCAAGGTATCAGCTATCTCCCCTCTTTCATAAAATGCAACTAACTTGATTTATGTCAATAGATTATTCAAATATGTAATACAAATCTCCAAACATATTATAGTTGCTTTATAGCACTTTTTGATGCTCCAGGGCAAATTTCGTTTCCAGATTTAGAACATAAAAAAAACATTTAAAAGGCAAACATTTTCCCTTAGGTCTAGCACAGAAAATGCTGAAATTGCACATGCTGCAGAACGGTGATTACAATCCTTTTTTTCAGATACTCAAAACAGCCATGTTTTTGCCTCTAAAAAAAAGTTCAATACAAACATTTGTAAAACATGGAAAATTATTCATTTGAAAAATCACCCGCCCAAAACATAACCATTCTGTCAGATCTTTCAGCACTCTGATGGAATTGATATTAAACAAAAATCTGAGGGAATTATTATTATAATATATTTTCTATAGGGGGTAGATCAGCTTTAATAATGCAGATAGATTGTAGCTTCCATCAATGTAATTGTCTGCATCATTTACAGTCCCCCATATATATTTTTTGTAAATATTTACAGTACGAGTCAAAGGTTTGGACACCTACTCATCCAAGTTTTTTAATAAAAATACAAATATTTTCTATATTGTAGAAAAACAGTGAAGATATCTAACTATGAAATAACACATATGGAATCATGTAGTAACCAAGCAAGTGTTAAACAGATTCTTCAAAGTAGCCACCCTTTGCCTTGATGATAGCTTTGCACACTCTTGGCATTCTCTGAACCAGCTTCACCTGGAATGCTTTTCCAACAGTCTTGAAGGAGTTCCCACATATGCTGAGCACTTGTTGGCTGCTTTTTCTTCACTCTGCGGTCCAACTCATCCCTAACCATCTCAATTTGGTTGAGGTCGGGTGATTGTGGAGGCCAAGTCATCTGATGCAGCTCTCCATCACTCTCATTTGGTCAAATATCCCTTACACAGCCTGGAGGTGTGTTGGGTCATTGTCCTGAACAAGTTCTCATTTACAACTGCGACCTGGCCAAGATAAAGTAAAGCAGTGCGGCACAAACAAGAACACAGAGTTACACATGGAATAAACAAACATACAGTCAATAATACAGTAGAAAAAAAGTCTATATACAGTGTGTGTAAATGAGGTAAGATAAGGGAGGTAAGGAAATAAATAGGCCACAGGTGGCGAAATAATTACAATATAGCAATTAAACACTGGAGTGATAGATGTGCAGAAGATGAGTGTACAAGTAGAGATACTGGGGTGCAAAGGAGCAAAAATAAATAAAATAGATAACAGTATGGGGATGAGGTAGTTGGATGGGCTATTTACAGATAGGCTATGTACAGGTGCAGTGATCTGTGAGCTGCTCTGACAGCTGGTACTTAAAGCTAGTGAGGGAGATATGAGTCTCCAGCTTCAGTGATTTTTGTAGTTCGTTCCAGTCATTGGCATCAGAGAACTGGAAGGAAAAGCGGCCAAAGGAGGAATTGGCTTTGGGGGTGACCAGTGAAATATACCTGCTGGAGCGTGTGCTACGGGTGGGTGCTGCTATGGTGACCAGTGAGCTGATATAAGGCAAAGACTTACAGATGACCTGGAGCCAGTGGGTTTGGCGACGAAAATGAAGAGAGGGCCAGCCAACGAGAGCATACAGGTCTCAGTGGTGGGTAGTACAGTGGGGAGAACAAGTATTTGATACACTGCTGATTTTGCAGGTTTTCCTACTTACAAAGCATGTAGAGGTCTGTAATTTTTATCATAGGTACACTTCAACTGTGAGAGACGGAATCTAAAACAAAAATCCAGAAAATCACATTGTATGATTTTTAAGTAATTAATTTGCATATTATTGCATGACATAAGTATTTGATACATCAGAAAAGCAGAACTTAATATTTGGTACAGAAACCTTTGTTTGCAATTACAGAGATCATACGTTTCCTGTAGTTCTTGACCAGGTTTGCACACACTGCAGCAGGGGTTAAGGCCCACACCTCCATACAGACGTTCTCCAGATCCTTCAGGTTTCGGGGCTGTCGCTGGGCAATACGGACTTTCAGCTCCCTCCAAAGATTTTCTATTGAGTTCAGGTCTGGAGACTGGCTAGGCCACTCCAGGACCTTGAGATGCTTCTTACGGAGCCACTCCTTAGTTGCCCTGGCTGTGTGTTTCGGGTTGTTGTCATGCTGGAAGACCCAGCCACGACCCATCTTCAATGCTCTTACTGAGGGAAGGAGGTTGTTGGCCAAGATCTCGCGATACATGGCCCCATCCATCCTCCCCTCAATACGGTGCAGTCGTCCTGTCCCCTTTGCATAAAAGCATCCCCAAAGAATGATGTTTCCACCTCCATGCTTCACGGCTGGGATGGTGTTCTTGGGGTTGTACTCATCCTTCTTCTTCCTCCAAACACGGCGAGTGGAGTTTAGACCAAAAAGCTCTATTTTTGTCTCATCAGACCACATGACCTTCTCCCATTCCTCCTCTGGATCATCCAGATGGTCATTGGCAAACTTCAGACGGGCCTGGACTTGCGCTGGCTTGAGCAGGGGGACCTTGCGTGCGCTGCAGGATTTTAATCCATGACGGCGTAGTGTGTTACTAATGGTTTTCTTTGAGACTGTGGTCCCAGCTCTCTTCAGGTCATTGACCAGGTCCTGCCGTGTAGTTCTGGGCTGATCCCTCACCTTCCTCATGATCATTGATGCCCCACGAGGTGAGATCTTGCATGGAGCCCCAGACCGAGGGTGATTGACCGTCATCTTGAACTTCTTCCATTTTCTAATAATTGCACCAACAGTTGTTGCCTTCTCACCAAGCTGCTTGCCTATTGTCCTGTAGCCCATCCCAGCCTTGTAGAGGTCTACAATTTAACCCTGATGTCCTTACACAGCTCTCTGGTCTTGGCCATTGTGGAGAGGTTGGAGTCTGTTTGATTGAGTGTGTGGACAGGTGTCTTTTAAACAGGTAACGAGTTCAAACAAGTGCAGTTAATACAGGTAATGAGTGGAGAACAGGAGGGCTTCTTAAAGAAAAACTAACAGGTCTGTGAGAGCCGGAATTCTTACTGGTTGGTAGATGATCAAATACTTATGTCATGCAATAAAATGGAAATTAATTACTTAAAAATCATACAATGTGATTTTCTGGATTTTTGTTTTAGATTCCGTCTCTCACAGTTGAAGTGTACCTATGATAAAAATTACAGACCTCTACATGCTTTGTAAGTAGGAAAACCTGCAAAATCAGCAGTGTATCAAATACTTG
Source organism: Salvelinus alpinus (assembly GCF_045679555.1). Classification (NCBI taxonomy): domain Eukaryota; kingdom Metazoa; phylum Chordata; class Actinopteri; order Salmoniformes; family Salmonidae; genus Salvelinus; species Salvelinus alpinus. The sequence goes on from NC_092117.1 coordinate 5,051,026, forward strand.
TTCTCCCCACTGTATATGGGGCTTTGGTGACAAAACGGATGTCACTGTGATAGACTGCATCCAATTTGCTGAGTAGAGTGTTGGAGGTTATTTTGTAAATTACATCGCCGAAGCCAAGGATCGGCAGGATAGTCAGTTTTACGAGGGTATGTTTGGCAACACGAGTGAAGGAGGCTTTGTTGCGAAATAGGAAGCCGATTCTAGATTTAATTTTGGATTGGAGATGCTTAATGTGAGTCTGGAAGGAGAGTTTACAGTCTAACCAGACACCTAGGTATTTGTAGTTGTCCACATATTCTAAGTCAGAACCGTCCAGAGTAGTGATGCTAGTCGGTGGTGGGAGGAGGTGCTCTTATTCTCCATGGACTTTACAGTGCCCCAACATTTTTTGGAATTAGTGCTACAGGATGCAAATTTATGTTTGAAAAAGCTAGCCTTAGCTTTCCTAACTGACTGTGTATATTGGTTCCTGACTTTCCTGAAAAGTTGCATATCGCGGGGGCTATTCGATGCTAATGCAGACCACCACAGGATGTTTTTGTGCTAGTCAAGGGCAGTCCAGTCTGGGGTGAACCAAGGGCAATATCTGTTCTTAGTTCTACATTTTTTGAACGGGGCATGCTTATTTAAGATGACGAGGAAAGAGCAACCAGGCATCCTCTACTGATGGGATGAGGTCAATATCCTTCCAGGATACCCGGGCCAGGTCGATTAGAAAGGCCTGCTCGCTGAAGTGTTTTAGGGAGCGTTTGACAGTGATGAGAGGTGGTCGTTTGACCGCGTCACGTAAGCAGGCAATGAGGCAGTGATCGCTGAGATCCTGGTTGAAGACAGCAGAGGCGTATTTAGAGGGCAAGTTGGTCAGGATGATATGTAAGAGGGTGTCCATGGTTACGGATTTAGGGTTGTACCTTGTAGGTTCCTTAATAATTTGTGTGTGATTGAGGGCATCTAGCTTAGATTGTAGGACAGCCGGGGTGTTAAGCATATCCCAGTTTAGGTAACCTAACAGTACGAACTCTGAAGATAGATGGGGGGCAATCAATTCACATATGGTGTCCAGGGCACAGCTGGGGGCTGAAGGGGATCTATAACAAGTGGCAACAGTGAGAGACTTGTTTCTGCAAGGTAGATTTTTAAAAGTAGAAACTCGAATTGTTTGGGCACAGACCTGGATAGTATGACAGAACTCTGCAGGCTATCTCTGCAGTAGATTGTAACTCCGCCTTTGGCAGTTCTATCTTGTCGGAAGATGTTATAGTTAGGGACGGAAATTTCAGGATATTTGGTGGCTTTCCTAAGCCATGATTCAGACACGGCTAGGACATCATGTTTGGCAGAGTGTGCTAAAGCAGTGAATAAAACAAACTTCGGGAGCAGGCTTCTAATGTTAACATGCATGAAACCAAGGCTTTTACGGTTACAGAAGTCAACAAATGAAAGCGCCTGGGGAATGGGAGTGGTGCTGGGGTCTGCAGGGCCTAGGGTTAACCTCTACATCACCAGAGGAACAGAGGAGAAGTAGGATAAGGGTACGGCTAAAGGCTATAAGAACTGGTCGTCTAGTGCGTTCAGAACAGAGAGTAAAAGGAGCAGATTTCTGGGCGCAGCAGAATAGATTCAAGGCATAATATACAGACAGGGTATGGTAGGATGTGAGTACAGTAGAGGTAAACCTAGGCATTGCGTGTCGATGAGAGAGGTTTTGTCTCTAGAGGCACCAGTTAAGTCAGGTGAGGACACCGCATGTGTGGGGGGTGGAAGAACAGGGCTATCTAAGGCATATTGGTCAGGGCTAGGGGCTCTACAGTGAAATAAGACAATAATCACTAACCAAAACAGCAATAGACAAGGCATATTGACATTAGGGAGAGGCATGTGTAGCCGAGTGATCATAGGGTCCACTGATTAGCACTAGATGAGTCAGGGAGCCAATTCCGTAGTCGCTGCTACGCTGGGCGAGCTGGAAACACAGCAATTCAGACAGCTAGCGGGCCGGGGCTAGCAGATGGGCATCCAGTGTTGAGACCACCTCAGACGGTTATGTCGGCAGACCAGTCGTGATGGTGTAACGCTCGTCTTCCTCCTCTTCTGAGGAGGAATAGTAGGAAGGATCGGAGGACCAATGCGCAGCGTGGTAAGTGTCCATATTTTAATAAAGAAAATAGATCACTGAAACAAAAACAACAAAGTGAACGAACGAAAACGGAACAGTCCCGTACGGTAAAACACAGACACAGTAACAATCACCCACAACCCACAATGACAAAACAGGCTACCTAAATATGGCTCCCAATCAGAGACAACGACTGACACCTGCCTCTGATTGAGAACCATATCAGGCCAAACACATAGAAACAGACAAACTAGACATACAACATAGAATGCCCACTCACATCACACCCTGACCAAACAAAACATAGAAACATACAAAGCAAACTATGGTCAGGGCGTGACAGATGGATCGGTGGGGCTCCGTGTCGGCAATAAAGGGTCCAAGCCAATTGGCAAAAGAGGCATTGTAACCCTAGAATTGGCTGGTTGACCTCTTTGGCTAGCCGGGAGATGGGCCTAGCTTGAGGCTAGCGCCAGGCTAAATGGTGCTTGCTTCGGGATAGAGACGTTAGCCAGGAGTAGCCACTCGGATAGCAGCTAGCTAGCTGCGATGATCCGGTGTAAAGGTTTAGAGCTTGCGGTAGCAATCCGGAGATGTGGTAGAGAATAAATTGTCTGATATGCTCTGGGTTGATATCGCATAGTGCAGACTAGCAGGAATCGACCGGGTTGAGGCTGGCTGATGTCCGAGTTAACAGTGAGGACCGCTAGCAGTGGCTAACTGACTACTAGCTAGTGAGCCGGCTAGCTCCTGAAGGGGGATCGCTTCTAAAGTATAAAAAAAGCAGATCCGTACCACATTGGGTGAGGCGGGTTGCAGGAGAGTATATTCAGTCCGTAGATGGGAAGTGAGATTAAAATATATACGAAGAAAACGATATATACATGGGACAGGACGGGACAAGACAAAGACACACGTCTGACTGCTACACCATCGTGGAGAAGAAACAGTTTAACATTCGCAAGGCCGCGGGGCCAGACTGGATTTTAGGATGTGTACTCAGAGCAAGCGCTGATCAGCTGGCAAGTGCCTTCACTGACATGTTCAACCTATCCCTGACCCAGTTTGTAATACCAATTTGTTTTAAAGTAGACCAGCATAGTGCCCGTGCCCAAGAACGCCAAGGTAACCTGCCTTAATGACTATTGCCCCCCAGCACCAACATCTACAGTATAGCCATGAAATGTTTTGAAAGGCTGGTCATGGCTTACATCAACACCATCAACCCACTTTAGTTCGCATACAGCACCAACAGATCCACAGATGATCTCTATTGTACTCCACCCTCCTGGACAAAAGGAATACCTATGCAAGAATGCTGTTCATTGACTACAGCCCAGCATGCAACTCCATACTCCTCTCCAAGCTCATCACTAAGTTCAGTGTTGGGACTGAACACCTTCTTCTGCAACTGGATCCTGGACATCCTGATGGGCTGCCCCCAGGCGGTGACGGTAGGCAACAACACATCTGCCCTGCTGACCATCAACACGGGGGTCCCTCAGGGGTGTGTGCTTAGTCCCCTACTGTACTCCCTGATCACGCACGACTGCATCGCCACGCACGACTCCAACACCATCATCAAGTTTGCTGATGACAAGGCGTTTATAGGACTGATCACCGCTGATGATGAGGCAGCCTATAGGGAGGTGGTCAGAGACCTGGCAGTGTTGTGCCAGGAAAACAACCTTTACTTCAATGTCAGCAAGATAAAGGAGCTGATCGTGGATTACAGGAAACAGACGGGTGAGCACGCCCCCATCCACATCGATGGGGCTGTAGTGGAGTGGGCCGAGGTTAAGTTTCTTGTGTTCACATCACTAAGGAATTAACATTATCCACACACACCCACACCGGTGTGAAGAGGTTACGACAGCACCTGTTCCCCCTCAGAAGCCTTAAAGGATTTGGCATGGGCCCTCAGATCCTCAAAAAGTTCTACAGCTGCATCATTGAGAGATTGGCTGCATCACCACTTGGTACAGAAACTGCAGGGCGCTACAGAGGGTGGTGAGTACGGCCCAGTACATCACTGGGGTCGAGCTCCCTGCCATCCAGGACCTCTATAACAAACGGTGTCAGGGAAAGGCCCCACAATGTTTCAAAGACTCCAGCCACCCAAGACATAGACTGTTCTCTCTGCTACCGCACGGCAAGCGGTACCATTGCTCCAAGTCTGGAACCAACGGGGCCCTGAACAGATTCTACCCCCAAGCCATAAGACTGCTAAACAAGACTGCTAAATTGCTCATCAAATGGCTACCCGGACTACCTGCATTGACCCTTCTTTGCACTAACTCTTGCACTGACACACACACTGGACTCTAACGATACACTCACACATATTCACACTGACATGCTAACACACACCACATATGCTCACACACACAAAACAAAAGCACAAATGCATACTGATTTCACACACACATCTATCTATTATCTATCCTGTTGCCTAGTCACTTTACCCCTACCAGTGCCTTCAGAAACTATTCATACACCTTGTTATAGCCTGAATTCAAAATATATAACATATTCAAAATAATAATAATCTGCACAAAATACCCAATAATGACAAAGTGATCTCAGGTGTATCCAATTTCATTTGATCATCCTAAAGATGTCACTACAACTTGAATGGAGCCCACCTATGACCAATTCAATATATTGGACATGATTTAGAAAGAAACACACCTGTCTATATAAGGTCCCACAGTTGACAGTGCATGTCAGAGCCGAAATAATACCGTGAAGTCCAAGTCCATAGATCTCCGAGACAGAATTGTGATGAGGCACATACACAATATGACCAAAAGTATGTGGACACCTGCTTGTCGAACATCTCATTCCGTAATTATGGGCATTAATATGGAGTTGGTCCCACCTTTGCTGCTGTGAAGGCTGTCCACCAGATGTTGGAATATTGCGGGAATTTCCATTCCATTGAGCCACAAGAGCATTAGTGAGGTCGGGCACTGATGTTGGGCAATTAGGCCTGGCTTGCTGTCAGCGTTCTAATTCATCCCAAAGGTGTTCGATGGGGTTGAGGTCTGAACTCTGTGCATACCGGCCAAGTTATTCCAATCTCGACAAACCAATTCTGGACCTCACTTTTTGCACAGAGGCATTGTCATGCTGAAACAAGGAAAGTGCCTTCCCCAAACTGTTGCCACAAAGTTGGAAGCACAGAATAGTCTAGAATGACATTGTATGCTGTAGCGTAAACATTTCCCTTCATTGAAACTTAAGGGCCTTGCCTGAACCATGAAAAACAGCCCCAGACCATTATTCCTCCTCCACCAAACTTTACACATGCACATGCACTATGCATTGGGGCAGGTAGTGTTCTCCTGGCATCCGCCAAACCCAGATTCGTCTGTCGGACTGCCAGATGGTGAAGCGTGATTCATCACTCCAGAGAACGAGTTTCCACTGCTCCAGAGTCCAATGGCAGCAAGCTTTACACCACTCCAGTCAAGGCTTGGCATTGCGCATTGGTGATCTTAGGCTTGTGTGCGGCTGTTTGTCCATAGAAACCCATTTTATGGAGCTCCTGACGAACAGTTCTTGTGCTGACTTTGCCTCCAGAGGCAGTTTGGGACTCGGTAGTGAGTGTTGCAAGCGAGGACAGACGATTTTTACGCTTTATGCGCTTCAGAACACTGTGAGCTTGTGCGGCCTACCACTTCGCGGCTGAGCTGTTGTTGCTCATTGTATGTAGCAGACACAGTGCAACGGCATTCAAGAGAAGAAGACGAGGACCAAGGTGCAGCGTGGTACGTGTTCATATTTAATTTAATAGCAACCGAACACTAAATAGAAAAATGACAAAAATAATAACCGAAACAGTTCTGTCTGTTACAGATACGAAACAAAACACCAAAACACAAAACACCTACCCACAAACACAGGTGGGAACAGGCTACCTAAGTATGGCTCCCAATCAGAGACAACGATTGACAGCTGACTCTGATTGGGAACCACATCAGGCCAAACACATAGAAACACAAAAACATAGAAAAAAGAACATAGACTGCCCACCCTAGTCACAGCCTGGCCTAACCAAAATAGAGAATAAAAAGCCTCGCTATAGCCAGGGCGTGACACACAGGCTGTTAACCCTTCCTGTTGGCTTATAAACTGAACACCAATCGAAATGCAGTGTCCAGGAGTTTTTCTGAAATGAATGGACGTTCCTCTGACACATTGGGAAGAGAGGGCTAGCCGTATCAGATGACAGTGTGTGTGTGTGTGTGTGTGTGTGTGTGTGTGTGTGTGTGTGTGTGTGTGTGTGTGTGTGTGTGTGTGTGTGTGTGTGTGTGTGTGTGTGTGTGTGTGTGTGTGTGTGTGTGTGTGTGTGTATGTGTGTGTGTGTGTGTGTGTGTGTGTGTGTGTGTGTGTGTGTGTGTTTGTCTGTCTCTCTCCTCTTTAACAGCACCTAAAAAAGGTTTGAGCCTTTAACACACACCAACTTAACACAGACTCCCCACCACACTGCTCACACATTAGCGAGAGGTCTATCAGACCTAAGATAGACAGACAGAGTTTTGAATTTGAGACTGGTGATATCATGTTTGGCAGTGAGGAAAGGCCTGGAGCAAAAACAATATTCTCTCCAACCAGTCATTAGAAGGAAATGGCAAATTAGCTAATTTTGTTGGGACTCACAGTTAAGTCTACACGCTATATACTGTAATACTATAGTATAGCAAACACGTCTGAGATATTTAAAAAGACAAAATCACGTTTATTCAAGGCTAAAATCCCCACTTTAGTTTTAAAGGGCCAATGGTAAAAAGCTTTATCTGTGCATATGCCATGTGTCTCCTCTTAGATTTAGACATAGGGTAGACAGATAGAGCTGTGAAGTGAAGGCTGATTGGCTTGTTGACAGTGGCAGCGTCACAGTGAGACATATGGAACCCGCGAGATTAGCAGGCCAAGAGAGAGAGTCTAGACACAGACATCAAGATTTCTAGTATCACACATAGAGGCCTGCTTGTTCCAGGGTTGGACCCCTCAAGACTTGCTCCTGTGCCCAAGGATGGCTTCTTCTCCTGGGGGTGACTAACGCTGAGTGACTGCCAGTCCCAGATCAAAGCTGGTCCTGGCCATTCCTGAACCCAGCATGGAGGGGAAGGAGCCAGGGGGAGAGGGGTGAGGTAGACAGAGTGCAGCGCTGGGTCTTGACTCTGGGTCTGGCTCTGGTTCTTGATCCGATAATTTTCTTTACACTATCATGGTGACCCAAACCGTACTGTGCTGGCTCTGACATTTAATTTTTTAACATAGTATTTTCCAGCACAGCTCCAGTGTAAATATGGCGGCTCCTTAACCAGGACAGCACAGCATAGCTTGGCTTGGTTCGGGTTGGTTTGGCTCAGTAGTGCGAAAAGACTATGAATCTGGTAGATAGGGCTGGGTCTAGGCCAGGGAGTAGACAGCATGGGTGAACTTTATTGGCTTTATCAGCTGTCTCTCCCCTGAGAGGGACAATAGACTCTCTGCTGCAGTCCACCAGCACTACTGCCAGATTATCACTGCTGCAGCCCTCCACCAGGGCTAAATCATCCCATCATTCAATTATCTCTTCATTTCATTATCTCTAGCCTTTTATAGGCCCCAGTGGGCCTCAGTCACATGGCTCAGTGAGTTTTAAGTTGGTCATACCATGGATCATTTAGCTATTTGATTTTGAATGTTAGGACCCCATGAGGTCTCAAGAAAATACAGTGGGGCAAAAAAGTATTTAGTCAGCCACCAATTGTGCAAGTCAAATCAAATCAAATCAAATCAAATCAAATTTTATTAGTCACATGCACATGGTTAGCAGATGTTAATGCGAGTGTAGCGAAATGCTTGTGCTTCTAGTTCCGACAATGCAGTAATAACCAACAAGTAATCTAACCTAACAATTCCACAACTACTACCTTACACACACACACAAGTGTAAAGGGATAAAGAATATGTACATAAAGATATATGAATGAGTGGTGGTACAGAACGGCATGGCAGATGCAGTAGATGGTATAGAGTACGGTATATACATATGAGATGAGTACTGTAGGGTATGTAAACATAAAGTGGCATAGTTTAAAGTGGCTAGTGGTACATGTATTACATAAAGATGGCAAGATGCAGTAGATGATATAGAGTACAGTATATACATATGAGATGGGTAATGTAGGGTATGTAAACATTATATTAAGTGGCATTGTTTAAAGTGGCTAGTGGTACATTTTTACATAATTTCCATCAATTCCCATTTTTAAAGTGGCTGGAGTTGAGTCAGTATGTTGGCAGCGGCCGCTAAATGTTAGTGGTGGCTGTTTAACAGTCTGATGGCCTTGAGATAGAAGCTGTTTTTCAGTCTCTCGGTCCCTGCTTTGATGCACCTGTACTGACCTCGCCTTCTGGATGATAGCGGGGTGAACAGGCAGTGGCTTGGGTGGTTGTTGTCCTTGATGATCTTTATGGCCTTCCTGTGACATCGGGTGGTGTAGGTGTCCTGGAGGGCAGGTAGTTTGCCCCTGGTGATGCGTTCTGCAGACCTCACTACCCTCTGGAGAGCCTTACGGTTGTGGGCGGAGCAGTTGCCGTACCAGGCGGTGATACAGCCCGACAGGATGCTCTCGATTGTGCATCTGTAGAAGTTTGTGAGTGCTTTTGGTGACAAGCCGAATTTCTTCAGCCTCCTGAGGTTGAAGAGGCGCTGCTGCGCCTTCTTCACAACGCTGTCTGTGTGGGTGGACCAATTCAGTTTGTCCGTGATGTGTACACCGAGGAACTTAAAACTTTCCACCTTCTCCACTACTGACCCGTCGATGTGGATAGGGGGGTGCTCCCTCTGCTGTTTCCTGAAGTCCACAATCATCTCCTTTGTTTTGTTGACGTTGAGTGTGAGGTTTGAAGTTCTCCCACTTCAAAAGATGAGAGAGGCCTGTCATCATAGGTACACTTCAACTATGACAGACAAAATGAGAAAAAAAATCCAGAAAATCACATTGTAGGATTTTTAATGAATTTATTTGCAAATTATGGTGGAAAATAAGTATGAAAACCTTGTGAAGACTTACAGAAAACGTTTGACCTCTGTCATTGCCAACAAAGGGTATATAACAAAGCATTGAGATAAACTTTTGGCTCAGTTTTATTGCAAGAAATTCCAATTGGTCAATCACAGGCTAGGGTTGGGTTATAAAAACTACGTCCTGTCTCTTTGTTCTGTGGAGAGAACCACTGATGACAGGGGAGAATGAACATCTACCTCTCAGCATAACATCTATGATTTGTCCTCTTTATTTAAACCTATGTTTCTCACCCTGATTTGCTTTGGGGTCTGTGTTATTGAAGAGTAACATCAACTGCTAACAGGTGCGTCAGTAGACTCTACTGAGAAGACTCTAAGGAGCAAAGCCCAGGTAAAAAGTTAGAGGAAAACCTACGTCAGTCTTCTGAAAACCCTGGGATAGGGTATTATATATTTTTTTCTGTGGGACAATTATACACATTATGCAAAAGACACAACAGCATGGCTTTCCAAGAGGTGTTGAGTGTTCCTGAGTGGTATAGTCTCAGTCCTAACATACAGTTGAAGTCAGAAGTTTACATACATTTAGGTTGGAGTCATTAAAACTTGTTTTTCAACCACTCCGCAATTTTCTTGCTAACAAACTATAGTTTTGGCAAGTTGGTTAGGACATCTACTTTGTGCATGACACAAGTAATTTTCAACAATTATTCACAGACAGATTATTTCACTTATAATTCACTGTATCACAATTCCAGTGGGTCAGAAGTTTACATACACTAAGTTGACTGTGCCTTTAAACAGCTTGGAAAATTCCAGAAAATGATGCCATGGCTTTAGAAGCTTCTGATAGGCTAATTTACATAATTTAAGTCAATTGGAGGTGTACCTGTGGATGTATTTCAAGGCCTACCTTCAAACTCAGTACCTCCTTGCTTGACATCATGGGAAAATCAAAAGAAATCAGCAAAACAATTGTAGACCTCCACAAGTCTGGTTCATCCTTGGGAGCAATTTCCAAACGCCTGAAGGTACCACATTCATCTGTACAAACAATAGTATGCAAGTATAAACACCATGGGATCACGCAGCAATCATACCACTCAGGAAGGAGACGCGTTCTGTCTCCTAGAGATGAACGTAATATGGTGCAAAACGTGCAAATCAATCCCAGAACAACAGCAAAGGACCGTGTGAAGATGCTGGAGGAAACAGGTACAAAAGTATCTATATCCACAGTAAAACAAGTCCTATATCGATATAGCCTGAAAGGCCGCTCAGCAAGGAAGAAGCCACTGCTCCAAAACCGCAATAAAAAAGCTAGACTACAGTTTGCAACTTCACATGGGGACAAAGATCACACTTTTTGGAGAAATGTCCTCTGGTCTGATGAAACAAAAATAGAACTGTTTGGCCATAATGACCATCATTATGTTTGGAGGGAAAAGGGGGAGGCTTGCAAGCCGAAGACCACCACCCCAATCGTGAAGCACGGGGGTGGCAGCATCATGTTGTTGGGGTGCTTTGCTGCAGGAGGGATTGGTGCACTATACAAAATAGATGGCATCATGAGGCAGAAAAATGATGTGGATATATTGAAGCAACATCTCAAGACATCAGTCAGGAAGTTAAAGCTTGGTCGCAAATGGGTCTTCCAAATGGACAATGATCCCAAGCATACTTCCAAAGTTGTGGCAAAATGGCTTAAGGACAACAAAGTCAAGGTATTGGAGTGGCCATCACAAAGCCCTGACCTGAATCCCATAGAAAATGTGTGGGCAGAACTGAAAAAGTGTGTGCGAGCAAGGAGGCCTACAAACCTGACTCAGTTACACCAGCTCTGTCAGGAGGAATGGGCCAAAATTCACCCAACTTATTGTGGGGAGCTTGTGGAAGGCTACCCAAAATGTTTGACCCAAGTTAAACAATTTAAAGGCAATACTACCAAATACTAATTGAGTGTATGTAAACTTCTGACCCACTGGGAATGTGATGAAAGAAATAAAAGCTGAAATAAATCATTCTCTCTACTATTGTTCTGACATTTCATAAAATAAAGTGGTGATCCTAACTGACCTAAAACAGGGCATTTTTACTGGGATTAAATGTCAGGAATTGTGAAAAACTGAGTTTAAATGTGTTTGACTAAAGTGTATGTAAACTTCCAACTTCAACTGTAAATCTGCATAAAATAAAGACAAGTAAATATCACTGTCCATCAATGATCCCCAACCAAATTTACTGAGCCTGAGCAATTCTGACAAAAACGATGGATATATGTCGCCCTAAGAGTTGAACAAAGTTGTCAGAATCTTAATAAAAATGAATCACAGCTGTAATAGCTGCCAAAGTTGTTTCCACCAAGTACAAACTCAGGTGGGTAGAGGCTTATCCAATTATGATATTTCCATTTTATGTAACTTTCTTTCACTTTGAAAATGTGGAACAGGTTGTGTAGATCTGTAAGAAAATATATTTAATTTTAAGGCGGCAAAATATTAAAACATTTCAAAGGGGTTTAGACTTTCTATAGGGACTGTATATCCTGAAATCATAGTTTCCTCCCCAGCTACCCATACTGAGCTGGATGACTTACACAGCCATGGAAAACCCTATGCTTGGCCTGAACGCTTGCACTGAGACTCTACCTTTACCTCTTTCATTCTACTGTAAAGAGAGAAGGATTAAGGGGAAAAGAGAGGCACTAACACTAACTTTTCCCAAGAAACAGTTGTGCAACATGTTTGAAGACTGTTTTATTGAACCTGATATTGGTAGACCTGAGTAAGACTGCTGTATTTGAGGAGATAAATTGAGCTTGATATAAACACCAACTGAAGTTTGCCAATTTTGACCTCTCTAGTAAGGAATCAGACAGCACATACAGATCTGGGACCAGGCTAGATGATCAGTATTCTAGGTGTATAAAACGACAAGGGAATAAGGGCTTTTGAGTGAATCACTTGAAAGTGAATGCAAATTGAAGGGGAACATTCATTTCTGATGTTTTAGGCAAACAGACATTCCAATGTTGAGCCTTAGTAACAGAACTTCAGCGAGAAAACTAAATCTATTCAAAGTAATCATAGGACAAGTCAAATCCTAGGTAATCAGTATTGTAAGGTCTAGCTGGCACAGAGGTCTGTCCATTGAAGGTTTTGCGGCCCTTGGAGCCGTAAAACTAACCCTGATGCCAAGAGCTATGCATAAGGAAAAGCCCTTGATGTGATGGACGGACAGAGGGGAAAGAGAGTGAAGGAGAGCTGTATGGAGAGGGGAGTGGAGAGATAGAGAGAGAGTGGGGTACAGAGATATAGATCAAGAGAGATAGAGAAAGGAAGAGGGAGAGAGAGAGAGAGAAAGAGAGAGAAGGGAAAAGGGGGAGAGAGATGGATGGAGTTATAGGGATATTGGGGAGGGGGGAGGTATGAGGAGAGAGAGATGGGCGGAGAGGGAGAGAACAGCACTGCAGGCTGATTGTGTTTCTCTCCATTCGCAACCTTGCCAAGAAAAAACCTGGACAGGCTCGGACAAACACCAGGGAGGCCAGTAACTCACTCACTCTTTAGCCCTATTTGGACGGGATTAGTTTTACTGGGGGAGGTCGGGTAATGTAATTATGTGTATGAGCACAAAACACATTTGTAATTTCATTCCCGTCCGAATCTGCCATGTCAGTAATTTTTACATGGCAGGCGAGTAACAATTCCAGACAGAATAACCTGCTGTTTTTTGGCAAACTCCAAAGATAAATTGAATGAAGTGCTGGGTATAGCCTATATATAAGAGGGCCCACATCCTCCATACTCAACTGGCGGAAAGCGAACCGGATCCGGACCCATAACAGGGAGTTTATTATTCCAGCCCCAAAAAAGTACCGTTTTTCGGCAAACTCCCAGGATATTCTTATCCTGTGTGTATCAACATCCCTGCGTTTTAAGGGATATTACAGAGTTGAACAGATGCTGCACACAGTTTGAGTAAGAACACGGGAACAAATTGATGCTTAAAACAACGTGCTATGTATGTAGCCTACAGATGAATGATCTGTTATGTCATATATAAACTTTCCCAGTGCCTATTTCTCTTAAAAGATTAAGTTGATGATATTTTGCCAATGAATTGATAAATTACCAAATACGTCACTAAATGTCTGCATACAGTTCATGTTTCTTAATGATATTATTTTGTCTTTCTTCGAACTGAAAGACAATATTAGCCTATATCCCTAGAGAAGTTGAAATATCTTCACGCCTAGAACAGCCTCCAGGCTTCCGTCATAACGGTACATTTTGAATGAGAAAAAATATATATTATGGGGGCGGTTTGGTAAAACTAATCCCGTCCGAATCGCCCATGGGATAAACAGACATGCTGGGGGTAATAATTACGTAACCGACATTCTATAGTAGTACTAGTCCCGCGCAAATAGTGTTTTTAATCTTTCTCTCACACACAACACACACACACACACACACACACACACACACACACACACACACACACACACACACACACACACACACACACACACACACACACACACACACACACACACACACACACACACACACACACACACACACACACACACACACACACAGCTACAGATGGCTTGTCAATATGCATCTGTATCAATGCCAAACTGTCCTGAAATAAAACCTAGATCATGAGAGGCTATAAGCAATATGTAGAATACGTTTTCTCTTATGAGACAAAAACTTCATAACAGTTAACTTCCAGCTCAATCACCATTAGTTATGTTGACGGTGAGTGTAAGTAGGACCATTTAACAGTTTTCCAAACAATCACTGTGGACCAGTCAAGTTCAGGTGCATACGTGGACCCATTTAGAATGTAAACAGGAAATAGTCATCCATCAAATCAAATCAAGTTTAATTGTTCACATACACACGGTTAGCAGATGTTAATGCCAGTGTAGCAAAATGCTTGTGCTTCTAGTTCCGACAGGGCCGTAATATCTAGCAAGTAATCTAACAATTCCACAACAACTACCTAATACACACTAATCTAAAGGGATGGAATAAGAATATGTACATATAAATACCCGTGTAGGAGTGTTTTGCACCGGCTGAAAGCTGATTGCATTCGATTTGCCAGGTGCCTCACTCAAAGCCCACGGTGAAGTCGGCTCGAAACAAAAGTGACGTAATTTAGCACGTGTAGTAATTAGTAGAATTATGTTTTCCCATGCAAAAGTGATTGCTGAGGATAAAACCGCTTTATATGCCTTCCCAATGAAAAATAGTTAGACAATTCCATCGTTTACTTTATGGAAAAGAGATGTATGTCTCTGGACGATGCACCATGCTGCCTTGTTGACAAAATGCAGCACAAATTACTGTTTGATTTGAGAATGGCGCTCCTCCTTCCTCGCTACTGTCTGATGACATGACGGGACCAGAGTCCCGCGGCTCAGCATAATCGAATCCACCCACTATGAACTTTTTAACCACCCTCCTGTGATTGGAGCATCCCCTAAACTACTCTCTCTTCTCTCTCCTTTCTTTTCAGTCAAGTACAGGCTTAACTGAATGTCAACCGAGACAGAATATTCTGAGGAATTTTATTGAATAGTTTGGGGTAGGCCTCGTCTCTGACAAATTCTCCTCCGAGCCAGATGTTGACGACAGGTTACCGTATACTGGGCAGCTGGCATCGAAACACCCAAAATAAATAAGTTACTCACCAGGGAGAAGGGACACGGTGGAGCAATGGTTGGATCTAAACGGTTGAAGACAAGATAAATAGATGTAAAAGAGATGCATGAGAAGAATAGAACAAAAGCTCAATTATGCTGTAATGGAAAGTATCATATGGAATGTTTTTGGTTGAAATGAGACATCTGTGTGTATGTCTACCCAGCCACGCATGCCGTAAGAGATATGCATGATTAACATGAAACGCTAACCGAGCGTTGAACCCGACAGTGTATGTCGTAATGCTATATGTATGATTGACATGAAACGCTAACTGAGCATTAGACACAACAGTGCACATTGAAATGCGGGAAGATATGGGCACCTGCCCGAGTCCCGGCCCAATGCTGACCTGTCACGTGCCTTGCATTGTTACGCTGATTTATTTAGAAGAAATGTTACGTAGCACCCAAACACACATGTTGTAATGTGATTTGTCAAATATGAAATGTTTTCTGCTTCAAACCCAGTCATGCATGCAGTAAACAAGAGCCGGGTGTAAAATGAATGACGGCCACATACTTGCATATCATCGGAAACCAAATAAATTAGCTATTGATAGCTATGGTAAGGAGCAATTGCTGAGAAGAGGTCAAATAGATTGGGCCAAACAAGTGAGGTGTAGCAGAGCAAAGCCATTGACCTAGTTGCTGGAGAGTGATGGTGGAATTATACAGTTGAAGTCGGAAGTTTACATACACCTTAGCCAAATACATTTAAACTCTGTTTTTCACAATTCCGGACATTTAATCCTAGTAAAAATGACTTGTCTTATGTCAGTTAGGATCACCACTTTATTTTGAGAAGGTGAAATGTCAGAATATAAGTAGAGAGAGTGATTTATTTCAGCTTTTATTTCTTTCATCACATTCCCAGTGGGTCAGAAGTTTACATACACTCAATTAGTATTTGGAAGCATTGCCTTTAAATTGTTTAACTTTTGTCAAACGTGTCGGGTAGCCTTCCACAAGCTTCCCACAATAAGTTGGGTGAATTTTGGCCCATTCCTCCTGACAGAGCTGGTGTAACCGAGTCAGGTTTGTAGGCCTCCTTGCTCACACGCTTTTTCAGTTCTGCCCACAAATTTTCTTTAGGATTGAGGTCAGGGCTTCGTGATGGCCACTCCAAAATCTTGACTTTGTTGTCCTTAAGCCATTTTTCCACAACTTTGGAAGTATGCTTGGGGTCATTGTCCATTTGTTAGACCCATTTGCGAACAAGCTTTAACTTCCTGACTGATGTCTTGAGATGTTGCTTCAATATATCCACATAATTTCCCATCCTCATAATGCCATCTATTTTGTGAAGTGCACCAGTCCCTCTTGCAGCAAAGCACCCCAACAACATGATGCTGCCACCCTCGTGCTTCACGGTTGGGATGGTATTCTTTGGCTTGCAAGCCTCCTCCTTTTTCCGCCAAACATAACAGTTATATTTTTGTTTCATCAGACCAGAGGACATTTCTCCAAAAAGTACAATCTTTGTCCCCATGTGCAGTTGCAAACTGAAGTCTGGCTTTTTTATGCCGGTTTTGGAGCAGTGGCTTCTTCCTTGATGAGCGGCCTTTCAGGTTATGTCGATATAGGACTCGTTTTACTGTGGATATAGATACTTTTGTACCTGTTTCCTCCAGCATCTTCACAGGGTCCTTTGCTGTTGTTCTGGGATTGATTTGCACTTTTCGCACCAAAGTACGTTCATCTCTAGGAGACAGAACGCATATCCTTCTTGAGCGGCATGATGGCTGCGTGGTCCCATGGTGTTTATACTTGCGTACTATTGTTTGTACAGATGAATGTGGTACCTTCAGGCGTTTGGAAATTGCTCCCAAGAATGAACCAGACTTGTGGAGGTCTACAATGTTTTTTCTGAGATCTTGGCTGATTTGTTTAGATTTCTCCATGATGTCAAGCAAAGAGGCACTGAGTTTGGAGGTAGGCCTTGAAATACATCCATAGGTACACCTCCAATTGACTCAAATTATGTCAATTAGCCTATCAGAAGCTTCTAAAGCCATGACATCATTTTCTGGAATTTTCCAAGCTGTTTAAAAGGCACAGTCAACTTAATGTATGTAAACCTCTGACCCACTGGAATTGTGATACAGTGAATTATAAGTGAAATAATCTGTCTGTAAACAATTGTTGGAAAAATTACTTGTGTCATGCACAAAGTAGATGTCCTAACCGACATGCCAAAACTACGGTTTGTTAACAAGAAATTTGTGTATAGTGGTTGAAAAATGAGTTTTAATGACTCCAACCTAAGTGTATGTAAACTTCCGATTCATCCGAAGAGGAGGAGCAAGGATTCGACCAAAATGCAGCGAGGTGTGATGACATATTGAAATTTATTAAAAGACGAAGACGAACACGAAAAACACTTGGAAAATTACAAAATAACAAAACGACGTAGACAGACCTGAACATGGAACTTACATAACTACACGAAGAACTCACGAACAGGAACAGACTACATCAAACGAACGAACAACCGAAACAGTCCCGTGTGGTGCGCAGACACAGACACGGAAGACAATCACCCACAAACAAACAGTGTGAACAGCCAACCTATATATGGTTCTCAATCAGAGGAAAACGTCAAACACCTGTCCCTGATTGAGAACCATATAAGGCTAATTACAAGTGACCTAAACATAGAAACACAAAACATAGAATGCCCACCCCAACTCATGCCCTGACCAACTAAACACATACAAAAATAACATAAAACAGGTCAGGAACGTGACAGACTTCAACTCTACTAAATGTAGCTGCCGTGGTTACTGCTCCAGTTCTGAAATTTAAGACCAGTGTAGCATAGAGGGGAAAGATAGACCCTTTATACAACTTAAGAAAGGAGATGAGTGAAACAGAGGGTTGAGTAGGATGGATGAAAAGAGAATGAATGATGAGGAGCAGAGCAGAGCAGGGTCGAGCGTGAATAAATATAAGCATAAAGCAAGAGAAAGGATAAGTGAAAGTGTCAGCTATTATGATAGTACCGCAGGAACCCAATTTAGAATGCTTAGGAGTGAGGCTTGTGTCGCGATGTGCCCTTTTTGGGTGAGGATCATAGCCCTCTCTCTCTCTTTCTCTCCCACCACAGGTTTACCACGGTCATAAATACCTAAAACTCTTTACCCCACTCGGCCAAAATAAAGGTTGAGAATCCCTTTGTTCCCACAGAGAAAGACTTTGCAGTATGGTAACATCGAAAGGTTGAGTAATTTAACATTATTTCTGTTTTCCAAGCTGTTGGAGTAGTCCGTGGACACTTAAGGAACAGTCATGTCGAGTTTGTTTCATTTGGTGTTTCTTTGTTTGTATACACTTCTCAGTTATAAGGTTTGCATCTGAATGTTGTATAAAATAAATGATTGAGTATAGGAATACTTTTGAAAAGATGAAATGTGATGTTAGCCTTCTAAATGAGAGTATTGGTTTTCATATACAGTTTTAACTAGTCAGTGACCACACCCCGTGACA
This sequence comes from Salvelinus alpinus, assembly GCF_045679555.1. Lineage (NCBI taxonomy): Eukaryota > Metazoa > Chordata > Actinopteri > Salmoniformes > Salmonidae > Salvelinus > Salvelinus alpinus. The sequence goes on from NC_092117.1 coordinate 5,069,377, forward strand.
TCAGACATTTACATCGGCATCATGGAACACCCACCTTTTTACTAAAAGTACAAAACCCACCTCTGACAAAATGTACATTAGACCAAAACATGCCGGGTGAGGCTGGTGTGTGAAGTGGTTTAAACTACAACTCTACAGAAAGACAAGACCAGAGAATGATGTATCCGTTATAACAACCTACAACTACTACAGACTTTGATCTCTGGTGGACAAACCAGAGGCTGTCTGTCGACTGACTATCCAGCAGACGGGCCGGCGATCGCAGAGAGAGACAACAAAGGCATACACTCGTAATTATGCAAATTGCAATTTCTTTTCGAATGAGCGGTTGTTCATGTTCAAAGTATAAGCATTTCCATGAGTGTATTGTATGTACAGGGGTACACTCTAAGTTTCCCGCTCTTGAGTAGTCCCCACCCCTTTCCTTTGTCTACCAAGCCTTCATATCGGCTTAGCCCACTAGGGACTTTTCAGTATATCATGTCAGTAAGCAATGTATAACAGTTGTGTGTGTGTGTTTATGTAATTCTGTGATTGATTAGTTAGTTAGTAAATAAATAATTAAGCCAATTTTTATAGCGCTGATTCAAGATTTATGTTAGGGTTCGTACAGATATCCAAGGATTTGCGACTTTCAGGAATGAGACTGATGAGGTAACAATACATTAATAGAAGACTGTAATTGAAACTCTATAAACAACATTCTCCCGTGGTGCCCCGACTTCCTAGTTAATTACAATTCTGTGATTCGTTTAATTACGGAATAATTACACATAGCGAACTGATTTGAATATAAAAGTCTTCACATTTAATGATAGTCAACGCTACGACACTAGGGATTAGGGTAAAAAGACCAGATCAGAAACCCTAAATCACATGAAGGAAATAAATGATAGGAGTTGTGAATGCCATGGAAGGAACCATGAAAAACCAGTAAGAAGAATACCTCGCAAAGATATCAAGCGGAGGGAACCGCCTTGTCTGAGGCTCCGAGCGTATGCTGGAGAATGGGAAGTATCAAGTAGCTTAGGGTAGAGATTCAAATTGTTGTGTTGCGGTGAACAGTCGTTCTGATTGGATATGAATGGGAAAAGATGTCACGAGACGAGGTGACACAACTAGACGTAGTAGTGCCTGACTATTGTGATTCAGCTACATGCTGAACCTAGACCTATGAGTGAGGCCCACTACAGATTGACCAATTATTTGTAACATGAAACTGATGAACTGTGGACTACTAGCCTAAAAATTCCCCCAAAAGTACACGGATGGGAAGCGTACGTAGTAGACCTGTAATCGGAGCCAACTGTCTAACCTATAACGGTATCTGAAATCAGACGCCATGGCAACATGACCATAGAAACTGTGGGACCAGCCGTAAAAAAAGCACTTGAGTAAATTAGCTATGAAAAACTGTTTTTGTCAAACCCGTGCAGGTGCCAGATGAACCTTGCACTCTAGCAGTCAAGGAAAGAGCGTGGTAAACTCATTGCTAGGTAACCTTAATTTGCAACCAGAAGGTGGTGGCTATGGGACCAAACCGTTGTTAGTAGGGTAGGATGTTTGAAGCTTGGATAAAGAAGCATTTCCCGGATCAGTTTGGCAAGGTGTCCCCCATTCTTAAGAGACTGAAGCTCCACCTGTAACAAGTACAAATTGTTAGACTGATGACAAAACCATGAAATTGCATTAATAAACTATGGGCAACATAATTGGATCTGAAAGCCACAGTTCTTGATTGATATATGTTACCTGTTTCAGGAAGCTGGGCATATGTCGCACGTCACTACTTCACAGGAGAGGCATTTGAACATATATATTTATTTTTATTAAAATGGAACATGTGAACTGTCATGTGCCTTAATAAAAAACTTGTATGCCATCTGTAAATACGAATAAAATAGTTAAATTACGAGCCTAGTTGGAAAGACAGGAACCTTCCCGCTAGCCATGATTGGCTGAGATAATGGATGCCAAGAGTTGAGTATTGGTCTGCCATGTAGCATGCTTCTGTCTGTAATGTGAGCTGCTCAGTATGTGTAGATAATCCTTGCTACCGCGGCTTCTTTGAAAGATATAACATTAGCCATGGAGAACTGCAAAAGTGTTGCTACTGCTCTCAACAACATTGCTGCACTGAATTTAGCAGGCGCTCTCGACAAAGATCAGTGAGAAAAAGTTTTGATGGACAACTTCCGGGAAGTTGTGATGGACAACGCGAGCCAAACAAGCTGCACAAACAAAACGTAGTTAAAAGGGTTACAGTCTGCCGTAAACCATGTATCCATGTATACTGCCGTTCAAAAGTTTGGGGTCACTTAGAAATGTCCTTGTTTTTGAAAGAAAAGCAAATTTTTTGCCCATTAAAATAACATGAAATTGATCAGAAATATAGTGTAGACATTGTTAATTATGATTTATATACATTTTCATAGAAACTTTTAATTGTAATTAATCACATTGCTTCTAATTACTGCTTTTGTGTCTTTTAAAATTATAACTGGTTTAAAACCAGTTCATTCTGTGAGAGCTGCGAGATATTCAGACCCCCTGACTTCGTCCACATTTCATTACGTTAGTCTTATTCTAAAATGGATTAAATACCAAAAGAATCTTCATCAACCTACGCACAATACCCCATAATGATGAAGCAAAAACAGTTTTTTATGTTAAAAATACAACACAGAAATACCCAATCGTGGTCAAGGCCTTGGTCAGGGAAGTGACTAAGAACCCGATGGTTCAGAGTTCCTCTGTGGAGATGGGAGAACCTTCCAGAAAGACAACCATCTCTGCAGCTCTCCACCAATCAGGCCTTTATGGTAGAGTGGCCAGATGGAAGACACCCCTCAGTAAAAGGCACATAACAGCTCACTTGGAGTTTGCCATAAGGCACCTAAAGACTCTCAGACCATGAGAAACAAGATTCTCTGGTCTGATGAAACTAAGATTGAACTCTTTGGCCTGAATGCCAAGCGTCACGTCTGGTGGAAACCTGGCGACATCCCTATGGTGAAGCATGATGGTGACAGCATCATGCTGTGGGAATGTTTTTCAGCGGCAGGGACTTGGACTCTTCAGGATTGAGGAAAAGATGAATGGAGGAAAGTACAGAGAGATCCTTTAGGAAAACCGGCTCCAAAGTTCTCAGGATCTCAGACTGAGATGAAGGTTCACCTTCCAACAGGACAACAACCCAAAGCACACAGCCAAGACAACGCAGGAGTGGCTTCGGGACAAGTCTCTGAATGTCCTTGAGTGGCCCAGCCAGAGCCCGGACTTGAACACGATCGAACATCTCTGGAGAGACCTGAAAATAGCTGTGCAGAGACACTCCCCATCCAACCTGACAGAGCTTGAGAGGATCTGCAGAGATCTGCATCCTTCAGCTGTTCGCTGCTCTCATTTGCATCTCCAAGTTATTCTTTGTCTTTTCCTCTAAAGGAAGCCATGGCGTGTGGGCTCGAGTCTCAGAGTCGCTTTACTCACAGATTGGTTCGCAGTTGTAAAAACCTGACCGCTCACTCTCTCCTGGTTACTTGGTGATATATTGATCTATCGATTTTAAAGGCTTAATTTAAACTATGTTATCTGGTTTCTTCGTATATACCAGTCTTGTCAGTACAAAACAGAGCTACTCTCTTCACATGCATCCTATCGGTACGGGCATGCGCCTCTATGTCTGCGATCTACGTCCGCAATTTGTCAGCGATTTAAATGGAACACGTCATCCATGCTTTATGAGCTCATCATAACTCTCATCACTCTTGGCATTTTCATTTAATTTGTATTTAATCTCGTCATAAACAAAATGTTTTCCGTTTACTTGATATGTCGTGTCAGTTCCTGCAATCAGGTCTATCTTGAATAATGGAGATATTCTCCAGCAGCAAACTATGAGGCAGGTTAGCCATCGACAGTAATGTGTGACCGGCCACCTTGATTCAGTCTTATGTAGCAAAATTAGGAGTGGTGTTTTTTATATTGGATAATTGTAGAGACTCAGAGCAACACAAGGGTATATTGTACACTGCAGTTGAGGAACAATGGGAAAGTTATTCTCCTTTGAAAGTTGATAAACTTGGAACCCCACTTTTTAGAAAATGTCCCTTGAATATTTTGGTATACCTACTGGAAAGCTCTTTTTTTGTCTACACATATTCAGCATCGTTCACACCCTCTTCAGCCTTAGCCCCACCCTACTCTTTAAGGCTTGACATGTGAGGCCATGTGCTAAACAGAGTGAGTAAGGTAGTGTAGTAAACAACCAAAGATTTCAACACTAAAAGTGGTGAATATAGTAGCATATAATAAGAAATAACTCCAGGTAAAAATACACTTTATCTAGTCCTTGGCCTATATCCTAATGATTTTGGTGCAGGTCAAATTGTTCTTCACATTACCGTCTCTGGTAAACACACACTATATCAAATCAAATCAAAGTTTATTTGTCACATGCACAGAAGGTGTAAATGGACCGTGAAATGGTTACTTACTGTCACAACTTCCACCGAAGTCGGTTCCTCTCCTTGTTTGGGCGGCGTTCGGCGGTCGGCGTCACCGGTCTTCTAGCCATCGTCGATCCACTTTTCATTTTCCATTTGTTTTGTCTTGTTTTCCTACACACCTGGTTCTCATTTCCCTCATTAAGTGTTGTGTATTTAACCCTCTGTTCCCCCCATGTCTTTGTGTGGAATTGTTTGTTGTAAGTGCTTGTGCACATGTTTACTGGTGCACGTCGGGTTTTGTTCCCATGTTGGTTATTTTTTTATGCCTTTGGTTTTGAAATTAAACTGCTATTACCTAGTTCTGCTCTCCTGCGTCTGTATCACGTTCTGACCTTAGTTTTTTTGTTATTTCTTTGTTTTAGTATGGTCAGGGCGTGAGTTGGGTGGGTTATCTATGTTTGTTTTTCTATGTTGGGTTTTTCGTTTGGCCTGATATGGTTCTCAATCAGAGGCAGGTGTTAGTCATTGTCTCTGATTGGGAACCATATTTAGGGAGCCTATTTTCTATTGTGTTGTGTGGGTGGTTGTTTTCTGTATCTATGTGTAGTGTTTTGTGTCAGCACTATCATTCGATAGCTTCACGTTCGTTGTTTGTTATTTTTGTATAGTTCGTTCAGTGTTCTCTTTTTAAATAAATATCAAGATGAACACTTACCATGCTGCATATTGGTCCTCCGATCCTTCCAACTACTCCTCCTCAGATGAGGAGGACAACGAGCGTGACAGTCTGACTTCACTGCCACCAGTTAGGCACCCCTTTACACTTTCATATTTGCATAGTAGCAATATAAAAAATAAAAGTATTTGGATACAAATATTTTATAAATATTTTATAATTATTAGATGATGCTTACCCAGACACTAGGGGTATGCCGAGTAGTCGGACAAAAAGAGTATCGTAACGGATATTGGCAATTTTCTGGATACGATTATGATCCAAGTAAACCATACTGCACTGTCTTTGAGTGAGTCATGTGCATGGTCTAAATAACTTAACTGGTTAGTTTGCCTGTCTGTAAGGAGAAGGGCGGGCTGTACGTTCATCCTCCTACTCTGATTGTATAGAGTGAAGCTGTATTTCTTCGTCCACTAGCTTCATGACTTCACACGATCACGTTACCTCGCATGTTTTCGCTCTTATCATTTAGATTGCTGCTGCCTGCTAATATGATAAATCACTTGGTGAGGATGTGTGCTATCAAGCTATCAATTTGCATACTATCTAACAAGTGGGGCAAGGGTAGGGAAAAAATATTAAACTAATGCGCAAACTTGGCTGCCCGCTGCAAATTGAGTACACATACAGACACACCCACCCCTCCACGCGCTGCTCCTAATCTGCAGCTTTTTTGCAGTGAGAACATCAAATCAAATCAAATTTTATTTGTCACATACACATGGTTAGCAGATGTTAATGCGAGTGTAGCGAAATGCTTGTGCTTCTAGTTCCGACAATGCAGTAATAACCAACAAGTAATCTAACCTAACAATTCCACAACTACTACCTTATACACACAAGTGTAAAGGGATAAAGAATATGTACATAAAGATATATGAATGAGTGATGGTACAGAACGGCATAGGCAAGATGCAGTAGATGGTATAGTGTACAGTCTATACATATGAGATGAGTAATGTAGGGTATGTAAACATAAAGTGGCATAGTTTAAAGTGGCTAGTGATACATGTATTACATAAAGATGGAAAGATGCAGTGGATGATATACAGTACAGTATATACATATACATATGAGATGAGTAATGTAGGGTATGTAAACATTATATTAAGTGGCATTGTTTAAAGTGGCTAGTGATACATTTTTACATAATTTCCATCAATTCCCATTATTAAAGTGGCTGGAGTTGAGTCAGTATGTTGGCAGCGGCCACTAAATGTTAGTGGTGGCTGTTTAACAGTCTGATGGCCTTGAGATAGAAGCTGTTTTTCAGTCTCTCGGTCCCTGCTTTGATGCACCTGTACTGACCTCGCCTTCTGGATGATAGCGGGGTGAACAGGGAGTGGCTTGGGTGGTTGTTGTCCTTGATGATGTTTATGGCCTTCCTGTGACATCGGGTGGTGTAGGTGTCCTGGAGGGCAGGTAGTTTGCCCCCGGTGATGCGTTGTGCAGACCTCACTACCCTCTGGAGAGCCTTACGGTTGTGGGCGGAGCAGTTGCCGTACCAGGCGGTGATACAGCACGACAGGATGCTCTCGATTGTGCATCTGTAGAAGTTTGTGAGTGCTTTTGGTGACAAGCCAAATTTCTTCAGCCTCCTGAGGTTGAAGAGGCGCTGCTGCGCCTTCTTCACAACGCTGTCTGTGTGGGTGGACCAATTCAGTTTGTCCGTGATGTGTACACCGAGGAACTTAAAACTTTCCACCTTCTCCACTACTGTCCCATCGATGTGGATAGGGGGGTGCTCCCTCTGCTGTTTCCTGAAGTCCACAATCATTTTCTTTGTTTTGTTGCAGGTAGGTATTTTGCCAACATCTATTTAGGTATATTAAAACACTCCATTGTGATCAATTTGATGTTATTTTAATGGACAAGAAAAGTGTTTTTCTTTCAAAAACAAGGACATTTCTAAGTGACCCCAAACTTTTGAACGGTACTGTTCAAAAGCTAGCTAGCTAACATTGAACCTAGTTGGTTAGCTTTAGCTACCTTCAGATTCCTATTACAGCATTTCATGCATGGTGGCTAGCTATGACAATCAGTTTGTGTTGCTTTTTGTATGGGTTTGGATTATGGTTCATTGTTTAGCTAGCTAGCTAAATGTCTAAACAAAAGACTTGACTTCGTCAGATGATTACTTGACCCATCAAGTTAGCCAGGTGTGTCTGGGGGTGATTACAGCCATCTATTGTATTTCATGAACATGTGCCGAGACTATAGTGACCCATCCACCTAGCTAGATGTGGCGGGGGGTGGTAATAGCATTTCTTTCACATGACCCATACATTTTGACAAGTGTGTCTGGTAGGGGTGTGCCGACATGGCCATATTCGTAATCATATCTGTAAATTGACAGTTGTTAGTTGGATTGGATGATACTTAGTTGTGCACCGGGGCCTCCCACTCCTCTTTCTATTCTGGTTAGAGCCAGTTTGCACTGTTCTGTGAAGGGAGTAGTACACAGCCTTGTACGAGATCTTCAGGTTCTTGGCAATTTCTCGCATGGAATAGCCTTCATTTCTCAGAACAAGAATAGACTAACGAGTTTCGGAAGAAAGTTCTTTGTTTCTGGGCTTTTTGAGCCTGTAATCGAACCCACAAATGCTGATGCTCCAGATACTCAAATAGTCTAAAGAAGGCCAGTTGTATTGCTTCTTTAATCAGGACAACAGTTTTCAGCTGTGCTAACATAATTGCAAAGGGTTTTCTAATGATCAATTAGCCTTTTAAAATAATAAACTTGGATTAGCTAACACAATGTGCCATTGGAACACAGGTGTGATTCTTGCTGATAATGGGCCTCTGTACACCTATGTAGATATTCCCTAAAAATATATGCTGTTTCCAGCTACAATAGTCATTTACAACATTAAAAAAAACTATTAAGGATCCACCCCTTTTTTTAAATTTTCACCGAATATGACATACCCAAATCTAACTGCTTGTAGCTCAGGCCCTGACGCAAGGATATGTATATTCTTGGTACCATTTGAAAGAAAACACTTTGAAGTTTGTGGAAATGTGAAAGGAATATAGGAGAACACAACAGATCTGGTAAAAGATAATACAATGAAAAACCAACCATTCTGTATTTTCTTTGTACCATCATCTTTGAAATGCAAGAGAAAGGCCATAATGTTATATTCCAGCCCAGGTGCAATTTAGATTTTGGCCAATAGATTGCAGTAGTGTACGTTCAAAGTTTTAGACTGATCCAATGAACCATTACATTTCTGTTCATAATGTTGTATCAAGACTGCCCAAATGTGCCTAATTTGTTTATTAATAACTTTTCATGTTCAAAATTGTGCACTCTCCTCAAACAATAGAATGGTATTTGTTCACTGTAATAGCTACTGGAAATTGGACAGTGCAGTTAGATTAACAAGAATTTAAGCCAACATCAGATATGTCTGTGTCCTGGGAAATTGTCTTGTTACTTACAACCTCATGCTAATCGCATAAGCCTACGTTTGCTCAACCGTCCCGTGGAAGGGACACATTAACAATGTCAACACATTAACATGTCAAAATTAAGAACACTATAATGATATGATAGAAAATGAAACGTGTTTTACAATAACCAATATCTCTCCCTAGAAACAAAAATGTATGGAATAATCCTTGGATAGCTTCTCAGAATTAATTGATAAATTGGCCCACATGGAAAACAAAAGGTATAGAAACCGTAAAAGACTTGGTAACAGGAAATACAGTACATTTATTTCCATGACAGAATGAAAAAGTAATTTTGGACAGACCTACATAAGGGACGCAAATGGCATTTGCTGTATGATTGATGAGGACCTCCATATTGCAAATGTATGGTCCCTTCTTAGACGTCCGCAAATGTTTTTAAAATATGCCGATGGCCTCAGGCCCTGCCCCAGGGCCAGATCTTCCGGGAAGTAATCAAATAAAGTCTCTCGGTCATTTGGTTTCTGTTTTATAAAATCTTCAAATGTTGGTTATTTTTCCACTGTTCCTGAAAATTACACCAGATGGCGAATGGCTGCTCATTGTAAATGTACAAAACATCACCAAAATGACATGGCCATTTCTCCTAAATGGAAAAGACATCGAAGACGAAACTTGGTGAGCACACGTTTGGTCTAATGGGCTGTTATCCCAGACACAAGATGGCAATCGAGGCCCCAACGCTTTTTGAGTTAGGCCATTTTTCTGGGATTAAAGGTCAAAAACGAAAATAGAGCTCTAATTTGACAGCTTCATGTCAAAGTACATGAACCTACGGTGTCAGGAAAAAAAGAAACAGCTATTTATCTATCGTAATTTACGAGATGGTGATGCTCAAAGAAATGTGTTTTTTCCCCAAAAAAGTTACAGTTGCGGCATGTTCAGACAAATCCGTTAAGGTGGGTTTCGGAGCTGTACGTGATTACTGTGATTTTCTGTGATTTTCTGAAATCACACACACAGTCAATGGGGAGTAACACAGTGAGGGGCTTAAAGACACACAGAGCCTGCAATAGTTACCTGCGTTCAAACTATCAAAGAACCGTCAGACCTAGAGCTCTGAAACTTTATATACATGTTCTAAAGCTTAAATCGATCGTGCACAGTGAGTTATGTGGCTCTAGAAGGTTCTCAAGCAGATACACTTTTGGATGACAGTGGCAGAACCGTAAGGGTTAGAAGGACAATTCAACCACAGGAACGTTCCTAAGGTCATCCCGATCTGTGCAAGCCTAACATTGACCATGTGGCATTAACCCTTAACAGTGAAAACAGGGTGTTTACATCAAACAGTTTGCAATGACTTCTCTCCCCATAGGAATACATTGCCTGCTCCCCTAAATTCAACCTGAAGCCTAAGTGGGTTATGAATGCCTTATGAACCTGTCTTCGATGACAATTCATCAAGCTACTATGAGGTCTACCTGTGTTGATTCTAAGCTTCCTGGAGAAACCGGAAGTGGTTAAATTCACCCTAAAGGTGTTTTGATATGCCCAACCTGCAGTTTGTGAAAAACATTGCATTCAAGCCTCTGTAAATCAGTCAGTTTTTAACGTAAAGACTTTAAACTCAGGATTCTGTAAAAGCCTACCCCTATGAGGATATGTGTTTACTTTCAGCTTCCTGTGCCAACCGGAGGTGCCTTAAATTGGGGTCATAGGGGCTGTTTCGAAGGGTTAAAAAGGTCTGATCTTTCCAAAACTTCATATGTGTGATTAAACAACCCGCATGACCTGTAAATCAGTCATTTCTCCCTTCAAATTTCCAAGAAAAACTCACACACACACAGCAAGGATGGAGTGACACAGTGTGGGGCTTACAGACACACAGAGCCTGCAATAGTTTCCTTCATTCAAACTATCATAGAAGCGTCAGACCTAGAGCTCTGAAACTTTAGAAACCTGTTCTAGAGCTCAAGTAGATAGTGCACGGTGAGTTATGTGGCTCTAGAAGGTTCTCAGACCGAGAAACAGCCTCGTACATTTGCAAAAACTTCAATTAATTTTGACCACCGCGAAAATGATGAAATTAGAAAAGTCCCAGAGTCGCAAGACTAGGTGCATTGAAACTGCCTCGGCCCATAGAGATGGACCCTAACGTTTCTGTCCCGATAGCTCATTCAAGGACCCCGTAACAATGCCCGGAAAAAGTGGATTTTCAGCACCAAGTAAGGTCGCTGCTCGGGCTCCGAATGACCTATCGAGCCGAAACTCGGGATTCGGCTCAATAAGATATCATTCTGACACCAAACTGATACAAACTGACACCAAACCCACTTTGTCCAACCCGGTTAGAATCCAACTATCACATATTTCATGGCAGGCCCAAATTTCACAGCACCTTCTGTTTAAACCATAATAAAAACATAAAACACTTAGTTACGTTCTAGCTGCGGGTCCAGTTCTGAGATTATGTGTAAGCCTAGCTAAGGCGCCTTAGCTAGGCTTACACATAATCTCAGAACTGGACCCGCAGCTAGAACGTAACTAAGTGTTTTATGTTTTTATTATGGTTTAAACAGAAGGTGCTGTGAAATTTGGGCCTGCCATGAAATATGTGATAGTTGGATTCTAACCGGGTTGGACAAAGTGGGTTTGGTGTCAGTTTGTATCAGTTTGGTGTCAGAATGATATCTTATTGACTGATGGATGCTGACTTGCTGGCTGACTTTTGTACATTTGCAATAAGTTTAAACAGTGAAAAACCATCACAACGAGCGATGGAGAGGAACCACTATCACTGCCCGGCCATCCCGAGTTCATCGGGCCAGTCATTTTTGCATTTCTGCAGTATTTTTGAGCATGTCAAATGAGTGATGGTAAATGCCCATTGAAACATATTGCAAATGGACAGTACATTTTGGGGTGTTTTGATCGGGTGTAGGGTTAGGGTTAGCTTGAATTTGTGGACTCTTGACCTTGTTCCTCAGGCTCAAGGCTCAGGAATGACAACTAGGATTAATTATTTTAGAGATAGATATATTGCAGTGAGGAAGGGCAGGAGAGGACAGCCCAGGAACAAAAATTAAGATTTTTCATTGAAAGCTGTTGCTTTGTTGTCAAGCATGTTCTAACCATAAGTACAAATTACAAACTGAATTGGTATGTAAAGTGTCAAATCAACACTACATATTGTGTTTAACATTACCTGTCATCTTTAAATTTCTTAGAATATCATGATGGGGGGAGAAGGGGGAAATTCATACGTAAACAATAATTCCTCAACAGGACTTCTCTCTGCTGTCTGGTTCCTGAAAGATGTTGATGACATCACTCACCCTCAAGCTCCACTTGCACATGCGCCACATAACATTAGACATGAAACCCTCCTGTCCATCTTCAATACCTTAAGCAACACACACATTGGTATCCCCATAGACACGTAGTGTTGTTTGTGTCCATATTCAGTTTGAATGCATTCCCTGGTGTGCATGAATCTTCAGTTAGAACATTTTACTGACTCATCATCTCTGATCAAGTTATTCCCCCAAAGATTGAGAGAAATGTATCTTTAAAAATAAAACTTGTTTAGAACATTATAACATTACTTAATTGAAACTGAAAACTAAGGAAGACTTTACAGAAAATATTGCCTAGGGGCCTCTTAAGTCTAGAGCCTGCACTGTTTGTAAGTCTGTAACATCTATGTAAATACATTACATTGAGGTTTGTGCTAAAGGTTGTTACACAAGACCATGTTAAATGTGGTATTGTTAACCTATACCTAATACATATCTTAATTTCTGTATTGTTGTTCCACTGGATATCATAAGGTGAATGCACCAATTTGTAAGTCGCTCTGGATAAGAGCGTCTGCTAAATGACTTAAATGTAAATGTAAATGTATAAAAACCCAGAAGGTGTCTTTGTGGTTCCAGTAGAAAGCTAAGGTGAGTTGATGTTACCTAGAAATGTATGTAAGTTATGAGAAATGTAAGTTATGGTTATTGTTTGATATGCTATATCATGACAAACAGTATGGCTAAGGTTAATGTTAATAAGGACCCTAGGAACTGTCTTGTGTCAATAAGTCTATAATGCCTTCAGGGTTAACATTAAGGACTTCAAGTTAGTTGACGGACGCTAACGTTAGACTAGCTAACGTTATGTTACATTAGCTAGTCTAACGTTAGCGTCCATCAACAAACTTGAAGTCCTTAACGTTAACCCTGAAGGCATTATTTACTCATGACAGTTCCTAGGGTCCTTGTTAAATAGTTAACTAAGTTGCCAGACAACTTTAGGTTTGGCCAACTAACATTACATGGACAATAAAAGTACCCTACAGTTGTCCGGTAACACAAACAATAAAGGGAGCCAGAAAGTTAACATTGTCAAGTTACAAACAGTAACCAGCTAAAAGTTTAAAAAAATATAAATATTTGCTTAGTTAGCTAGCTACACTAGCTATTCAACGGTCAATCGGGGTCGCAAAATGTTCTTCAGAACAAACTAACAAGCTGCAGGGGTCTCGTGAGTGGCCGCTGGAACTGCCTTGTTGTAACGATAGCTCGGCTAAATTGTAAAGAGCAACCTTAAAGCTAGGTTACTTAAAATTATTGCTACATTAATTAGCTAGCCCTTGTCACTCACTAAATGTACCTTCATTTATCTAACTTACCTCTAAGCTAGCTGTAGCTCTCATCTAGCTGCACAGAGGCGTCCTCATCACGTTTAAACAATTCTAGCATAGCTCTTCGTTGTCGCTTTAACTTAGAGCTTAGAGCAGAGACACGCATATTGAAATACTGGGTAAAAGGTCATTTGGTCAACAACAATGAGCACCAATCATAATCACCATTTCACTGGTTTGCACACCAATAGAATTAACTGTAAATATTTTTAACACTGTTCTGCGATCAGCCAGCTCGTCAAATTTTTTTTTTTAGCTCCACAAAGCTGAGGGAACATCATATTCGGAGAAAATGCACTAAACAAGTGACATCAGGTTTAACCTACACACAGTATTTGATTAATTGATGTGCAACTATTGTCCACGAAATCAGCTGATGCATTTTAATTTGTTTACAATTGACAAGTTTATACAATAATAAAGTGAATATACTGACTAAAGTAATTATAATGTAATTATAGTGTCTTCAATTCTATATTTAGTTATTAATTAGGACTACATCAGTCTAGTACTGGTGCTATACTTTCAGTGTCGTATTTCTCTGCATGCACAGAGTAAAAATTGTTCACCATCCTTAGACACACACACACACACACACAAAGAAACATACCATGGAGATTGGTGTACACTACATTAATTTACATTTACATTTTCCTGTTGTTGCCCTTCTTAGATAACCAGTGACCAATCTTGCATTGTTTTGTTGTTGACTTAAAGTGATGTTGAACATTCCAGCGTTGATTGTATCATTTGATTTTCTTTGCAGATATCCAGTCTACATATCGAAAGTTTCCAGGTAAAATGTCCAGTTACTGGAGTAAACATAGAACATTTGAGAGGGCAGTTGCACAAGATTTGCAAAAACTAAAGTCAAGATCTGTGGAAAGGGAAGAGAGGCATGATTCTTATGGCATAAGCAATTTTGTGCAAGTGGCTCTTCCAACATAGGAGTCAAATAGTAGGATTAAGCCAGCTGATGTTTGCACACTAAGTGGTAGTGAGGGTGGGGTTAATGAGAGCTTCACTGAGAGCACAGAGGAGAGCACTGATGAAAGTTCAGACGAGGAGGATGATATCAGAAAGTTACTTTTGGATTGGGCTCTTAGGAAACAAATTCCACATTCGTCATTAACTGAACTAGTCAAGATTCTATTCACGGAAATACCCGAATTAGGCCTACCAAAAGATTCACGGACTTTGTTGAAAACAAAACCAGTGGTGGAAACTGAAGAAGTCTCTGGGGGAACTTATTTGCACGCTGGCATTAAACATGGTGTGCTGTCCCATCTTACAACATCTGTCCATACAATGTTGTCTGAGTCAGTGTCACTCCAAATTAATATTGATGGCCTTCTTCTATACAATAGTTCAAATGATCAATTATGGCCTATCTTGAGGCTATCTTGAGGCCTATACAAAGGCGTGGTCCAGACAAACAAGTCAACATTTGTCATTGGGATGTTCTTTGGGGAGAAGAAACCAACCAGTCTCGATTTCTTGCATGACTTTTTTGAGGAAATGCAGCAGCTGGAAACTGAAGGTGTCCAATTCTTTAAACACCAGCAAGGGCCTTTGTCAGAAATGCAGAAGGTTACAATGGCTGTGACAAATGCCGTCAAAAGTGAGTCCACTGCCTGAATCATATGACCTTCCCAGAATCAACAATCTCTCTGAGATTTAATCATGACACTTTTGATGATTTGATTGATGACTCATTACAGTGGAACAACACCTTCAGGATCATTGTAAATTGGTTTGGTGACACCATTTCCTCTTGACTACATGCACCTGGGATGTTTGGGAGTTAACCGGAAACGTATAACTCTATGGCAGAGAGGTCCACTGAAAACACGTTTAGGTCCAGCTGTTGTCAGAAATGTATCTTCACAGCTGACTGACCTCACACTCCATCAGAAATCAACAGCAAAACCCAGATCACTGAATGAGGCTGACTGTTGGAAGGCAACTGAGTTCCATAAATGTCTCTTGTACACTGGGCTTGTCTGCTTAAAAGGGAATATTCCAAAGGTGATATATGAAACCTTCATGTTTCTTGCAGTTGCCATGACCATCGTTCTAAGTGTATCCTTGTGTGCAGACCACACAGACTATGCCGTAAACCTCCTGGTTTTGTTTGTGGACCAATGCAGCTGCCTGTATGGGAAGGGAAACATAACATAATAACATATAACATGTATTGCCTAACCCAGCTCAGTCATGAAGCACAAGCATTTGGTGTTCTTGACAATATCTCTTCCTTCCCCTTCGAGAATGTTATTGGCCAGTTAAAAAAGAATGATAAGAAAACCAAACAATCCTTTTAGAGCAGGTTATACAGAGGCTGTCAGAATGAGAGGCCATGAAAGCAACAGAGTCAGATGCAGATAAACAATACAAAAGCAGCATGACTAGTGCCAAATGGTCTAACAGTGAAGGAGCAGTATAAAAAATTGCAGTTTACTCACTTCTCTGTGCAGATGTTCACTGGCAATAACTGTGTTCAGTTGAGGAACAAGGTTGTCCTAGTGCAAAACCTGCTGGTGGAGGAACATGGAGACACTTTGATTGTGTACAAAACATTTAGGAACCAGACAGACCTTTTTGCCATCATCACTGCTTGATATTTTTAATTTCTCTGGATTGAAGGATGAACTTCTTTTCACTCGAGCCACAAATGTGCTACGGAAGTTTGTTCTACTCCCGTGCAAAGAGGGCTTTGCTGGGATACCATTTGTAGGATGCAAAGCACCAATATAATTTTTCTGTTTTCTCGTTATCTCTTTTCAAGTTAAATTGTCAGTAAAACACATTACAGAAAATGTATTATTTACTTGAAGGGATTTTCTTAAACTCCTACAATTAGATGTTACTATTGAGAAATGTTTGAGTAAACTAATCTAATTGAGTGGCCATATTTGCTTTTTTGTTCACAGTACCATGTTTGCTGTGGTTAATTTCCCCAATGAGATGACATTTTACCTGTTGTCTCAAAAACCTGGTGCACCAAGTACAAATGTTATTGGCCTCCATACAAGATCCAAGAGAGGTTAAGGAAGGCAGTGATGTCGCACGAACAGCCGGACATTGATACATGGGTAGTATATTCAATTCAATTACTGAAGACAAAGAGTGAGTACTTTAACTCAATATTAAGATACTAAATGTCTCATTTGCAGACATTTACAGATGAACTGATAAGCTCCTGTTTCGTGATGTTTTCAGATTCATATGAAAAAGCCCATGAGTGCCTGGTTTGGGCAAAAAAAGGCTAAAGCCTGGAAACAGAGCCAGAATCTACCCAAAGAAAGAGAAAGCAATATTTAATGTTTGAAATAAAAGGAATCTAAACACTACACTACTACTTTAAAAACTTCATGCTCGCTGTCTTTCAAAATCCTAAATTTGATCAGACCGACTGAGGAGTCTCTTCGTCACAAGATTTTCTGGCAGCAGTCCACGGTCATTTAAAGTATTCCAATGTACACTTGTTAATGCATACAGTCCATTCGAAAAGTCTGGCTACTACCAGCAGCAATTCTGTACACGTTTAAATAAAAATAATAATTCTTATGAGCTGCATTCTTAGGTAGTTATTTAGAAAATTCTCATCTCAAACAGCTCAATCCTAATCACTGGGCCCTGCCGCTCATCAGTCTGAAGGTAACTGCAATATGTGCTACTTAGTTATAGTGTGAGGGGCTCCATAATTACATAGAGTGGAATGTTATACGATGTTGATATTTACAAAAAGATGTCATTTACATTTACTGTAAATGACAGTGGCTTACACTGGCTTACAGTGTCAGCATTGGTTGTGCACGTTTGGCCCTTGCGTTCCATAACTCCTGTTAAACCTGTTTTCATAGAGCGTTCATCTTGTTATTCGAAAGGAATAGGTTTCCAAAGTTTATAACTTGCCCACTTCATATGTTAAGATTTCCACAGGCAGATTCTTCAGCACCTGAGGAAATTGGCAGAAGATGTCAGAGAGTTGCAATACCAGACCACAGTAAACAGGAACCTCTTAATGCAACTGACCAATGGGTCTCATGGGGACATGGTTCTGCCAGAGGACATTGTGTTTCCTCTGAAGGACAGGCTGATGCTGGAGGAGCTTGAACACCGGCTTGCTGGGAATGAGGAGCTTCAGGAGAAATTGGTAATTGGCAAGACATGGTATCACACTACATACAGTTAACACCAGAGGTTTTTGGACAGCGACACTTTTTTATCATCATTAGGGCTCTGTCTATGGGATTAAATAAAGTGCGGACTCTTGGGATGTTGTCCATGTTAAGTAATTGGGTGCTTATGAAGTCTGTGACTCGGAAGAGCTCCCCACTGCTTTTCTTTCGAGGTACTTTAGTCCTTTAGTTTCGTCATGGTTCACTAATCAATGGACAATACATTTTACAGGTGAGGTTTTTGGCTGCTAAAGGGGGCATGTCTGTCAAAGAGTCAGTGAGGAGGATGATTGCCTGCCTTTTCTCCAACGACCTGTCCAGGCTTTGTAACTGGACCGGCTTGGGACATAAGATCTCTTTCAGGCAGCTAGTTTTAAAAAGCATTGTTCACAATATGTTTTCATTAGTCTATGAATTAACTTAATCTTTGATTAAACCTGGAGACAGTTTTGAATCTGAAACGTGTGTTTAATTAGTTCTTGACCTTGTTCGTTCATGAAGAACAAATATATTGATAAGAATTGTTCTGTGGTTTCAGGAGTGATAAGAAAGAACCCCTCTACAAAAGAGGCAACAGAGGGGAACCTCCAAGAGGTGGTCGTGAAATTTCTGAAGGGAGCTGCTGACAGAGAAGTGGGTATATTGTTTGTGTATATTCTACTGTACTATACATATTAATTATTTCGTAGTACAGGACATGATTTTCTGCAATAACAATTAGAAAGCATATATATATATATATTAGTTATTTTTTATTATTTTTTATTATTATTACTAATTGTATAATACTTATATATTTTTTTTAATAAAATGCATATTCCTCATTACCATGTATTCAATGTAGATATTTTTATATTGTAATGTGTTTTACAATAAATTTGCAACAATTATTGAGAGTGGTGTACATTATTTTGGATTCATTACTGTGTGTAAAGATACTGATAATATGAACGGTGGACCGACCGTGGACCGCCAACAAATACTTATTATGAACCAGCGGCCCAGTAACGGACCTCTGTCAGAAAAGTGCCGGCTGCCTCTGGTGGTCTGATAGAGAAACCCTGTGTAAAGGGTGCGTGTTGGTGGCAGGGAGGTCAGGCACAGGGAAACGAACTTGGTAAAAACTGAGTTATTTAATAAATGCTGATAAAACTCCAAAAAAACAAAATATACAAAATAACAAAAGTGGGTACAAAACCCGTCGCACACCAACATAATATATACACATCACATACAAACAAACAATCTCCGACAAGGACATGAGGGGAAACAGAGGGTTAAATACACAACATGTAATTGATGGGATTGGAACCAGGTGTGAAGGAAGATAAGACAAAACCAATGGAAAATGAAAAATGGAAGGCCGGTGACGTCGACCGCCGAACACCGCCCGAACAAGGAGAGTGACCGACTTCGGCGGAAGTCGTGACACCCTGAGATCTACAAAACCTTGCAGAGAGCATATGCAACTGATAATCTTTTGGAACAAAATATAAACTATTGGAACCAAGACTTAAAAATAACTGTTGTTGGCATAAAATGGAGGGAAAGTGGGAGTATAACTACCGAAATTACAGTTCATGAAAATGTATGCTTTGTCCAGTATAAACGAATGTATTGAATTTATTATACAAGGGACAAAATTGACAAATTCTACAGCACAATGGCAGAGTCATGTCTCAAGTGTAAAACTAATAATGACTCAATAATCCATGCTTTTTGGGAATGCTATAAAGTTTGGAAATTGTGGGCGGAGCTAGAAAGTTGGTTGTCAGAAGTATAACAATATAAACACACTTTTAATCCATCTGCATGCATATTTCAAGACACGACATACCCAATGGGCTGGACAATTATTTTCTCATCACTAATTAAAAAAAAACAAATATTGAAATAGCATGAGCGAGAAAAACAATTGGTACAATTTAAGACCAAGTGGCAAACAAGAATGCAGGCACTAGGGATGGGGGTGTGAGCAGGCAGGTGTGAGCAGATGAGATGTAGTCATTGTTAATGTTGTAAAGCATCACTTGAGCAAGGCTACGATTATGGAAGCCAACTTCATATCAAATATGAATGACTAGTTTTACAGACTTCTGAAACGAGGTCTGATTATTATACGACACCAATCCACAATTGCTGCGATGGATTGATTGTCGGCGAGGCTGTTCGACGAGCTCGAGTTCACCTTAGTAGAGTCCACACCTATGCAACCAAGTAGCTCTGAACAGCACTCAGCCCGTGTAGATCAGTGGATGGGAGTTCTCACGGGCACAACTATGGATGACACGCCAGTGTTATATGGCATTCCATACGTTGCGCCACTACCAACAGCATAGATGCGCCCTTTTCCCTGTAAAAGGGTAGCTTAGTTCCTAGTCCCCTCTTATCCACTCATATACCTGTGAACTGAATGACAGCAATGAGACTGTGTAGATCAGCGGACTGGATTGCTCATGGATGGCGGGGCACAACCATGAGACGTGCCGGTGTTATGGGGTTCCATACATTCTAATAGAATTAGTAGAGAGGAGAGCAATAGCGATGGAAGAGGAAAGAGCATATGTCAGGGGGAAAGAGTAGGCCCGCGGGCTACACACCTGAAACCAAACAAAGCCTACACTGCAAATGTGCGCTAGATCAACATGACAGGATAACATTGTCATAGCCCAATGATGAGTGAACAAGATTAGCACCAGTAAGCATGTCATTGATCTGTGAAGCCTACACCACGTCTATCCTTCACGTATGGGCGATACAATGGAAACCTGGTGAACTCACAGTTGAAATACTTCCTTTATAATAACTCAGTTTTATATAAATTCCAGTCAGGTTTTAGAGCCACACATAGTACAATTGCTGCAGTAAGCAAGGTTGTAGGTGATATTCTAGATGCTCAGGACAAGAAAAATCACTGTGTTTCACTTTTTATTGACTTATCGAAGGCCTTCGTCACTGTTGACCATGCCCTGCTGTTGTATAGACTAAAAAAGGGTGGTTTAAGTGTTGATGCATTGGATTGGTTCCAAAACTACCTTTCTGACAGAACACAGTGTGTAGCACAGGAGGGTATGAAATCTGAGTTTCGAAGGCTTACAAAAGGAGTTCCTCAGGGCTCAATTTTAGGTCCGATCCTTTTTACACTGAATATAAATGACATAGGGAAGACTGTTGACTCTGCAAATCTCCATCTGTATGCTGATTATTACAATGATTTATTCTAGCGCATCTAATATTGAGGACATACAGGATCTACAGTTGGCTTTTGATGTTATTCAAAGGCAGCTCTTCGAATTGAAACCCGTGCTTAATGCAAGGAAAACAACATTGATGTTTTTATCTTCCCAAAAGTAAACAGATGCAATCACTTACAGATTTTAACTATAAAAGGCCAGCAAATTTATAGGGTCACCTCCTATAAGTATCTTGGGATTTGGTTAGATGAAAAACTAAATTTTAAACAGCCCATTGACAACTTGACCAAGACTCTGAAGTAGAAGTTGGGTTTCTATTTTAGGAACAAATCTTGCTTTTCAATGTTTGTCAGAAAGGATCTTGTTCAAAGCACCTTTTAAAAAAAATCAGTGCTGGATTATGGTGATATTGTCTATGTGCAGGCCTCAGAAAGTACCTTAAAAACTCTAGACACAGTATATCATGGTGTATCAAGATTTTTTACAAATGCTAGATCACTCACCCATCACTGTGATTTGTATACTATCGTGCAATAGACCTCTCTCTCCACCAGAAGGCTAAAGCACTGGTACACTTTTGTGTACAAAGCATTGGCAGGACAACTCCCTTTGTATCTCTGTTCCTTACTGACCAGATCAGTCACTCAATACAGTCTTCGTTCGCAGTCACTGCTGTCCTTGTCTTTGACTAACACTAGAATTGAGATAGGGAAACAATTTTTTCCCCATAATGCCCCTTCATCCTGGAACATGCTTCAAAATATATATAGTTTTTTTAGACAACACCGTTTGTGATAGCTGCAGTTGTTTCTAATCTTCAATTGTATCTGTAACTTGTGACACTTTGTCTTTTGTGTGTATTTAGTATTTTTCTGTAATATTTTATGTACACGCTGCTATTTCCCTGTTTGCCTTCTTGCCAGGAGGCCGTCGCAAAAGAGGATTTTAACCTCAATGGGTCGTACCTGGTTAAATAAAAGTAAAATAAAATAAAATAGTCTGGGTGGCCATTTGATTAATTGTCTCGTGGCTTGGGAATAGAAGCTGTTAAGGAGCCTTTTGGTCCAAGACTTGGCGGTCCGGTACTGCTTGCCGTGCAGTAGCAGAGAGAACAGTCTATGACTTTGGTGACTGGAGTCTTTTTGGTGCCTTCCTCTCCCCAATGTTTGGTGTCTTCCTCTGACAGACGGCTACGAATAATATAGATGAGAACTATCTTTGGTAGATACTGTGGTCTACAGCTTATCATGAGGTATTCGACCTCAGGCGAGCAATACCTTGAGACTTAATATTAGACATTGCGCACCAGCAGTTATTGACAAATAGACACACCACCCCCGCCGCTCATCTTACCAGACGTAGCTGCTCTGTCCTGCCGATGCATGGACAAGCCAGCTAGCTTCTCCACGCAGTTTTTAATGTCCCGTTGGTAGGATAGTCATAATCGTAGATCGTCCAGTCTGTTTTCCAATTATTGCACGTTGGCCAATAATACGGAGGGTAGTGGTGGTTTAGCTCCTCGTCAGAAAATTCTTCCAAGGCACACCACCCTCCTCCCCCTTTTCTACGTCTTTCCTTCATGCGGATGACAGGGATTTGGGCCTTGTCTCGACGATGGAGTATATCCTTCGCGTCGTACTCATTAAAGAAAAAATCTTTGTCCAGTTCGAGGTGAGTAATCACTGTTCTGATGTCCAGAAGCTATTTTCGGTCATAAGAGACAGTAGCAGCAACATATGTACAAAAAGAGTTAAACAATGCGAAAAACAAACAAAATAGCAAAGTTGGTTAGGAGCCCGTGAAACGGCAGTCATCCCCTCTGTCGCCATTATCACAATTGACATCTTCTCTTGCGGAGAGTATTTGTAGTGAGGAGCTGGGATACTACGATCTTATTCCCATGGGAACTGTTGAGCGGCCAACCTCTCATAAGGTGGTTCAGTTTAGTTCAGCTTGATACTCCCTATTCTTACTTTTGTTTAGCTACTTTATTTGCTAGTCTCTATTCATACTTTAATTTAGTTACTCTATTTACTACTCTCTATTCTTACCTCAGTCCCTCCTGCGACACTTTCATTACAGTTCCATTAGGAGAGGGAGAGAGAGAGACTACAGTAACACAAATACCTTTGTCATGCCAATGAAGCATTTCTGAATGGAATTGACTAGGGAAGAGAGAAACTCATATAACCCTTAGTTAATTTGAATTACTCCAAACCCAGTGGCGTTCTCTCTCTCTCTCGCTCTCTCGCTCTCCCTTCTCCTCCCCCAACCTTGTGAAGAAGCAGGCTTTGTGGATGAGAGGATCATGCTGGGCATGATCTAAACACACCCACTGGGCGTTGGGGTGAGCTGGGAATTGAACAGCAGAGAAAGGCCAAACCTGGAGGACTACAGCCAGCACTACACTCCAACCTTACAAGAACCTTATCCAAGAGACACCCCCTCAGAACAGTGGGCTATAGTTAGTTATAGAGAGGTTTAGGGGTTTGACAGACGTATATAACACGGGTTCTCCTCCACATCCCAGAACAAA
The DNA here is from genome assembly GCF_045679555.1 of Salvelinus alpinus. Lineage (NCBI taxonomy): Eukaryota > Metazoa > Chordata > Actinopteri > Salmoniformes > Salmonidae > Salvelinus > Salvelinus alpinus. The sequence goes on from NC_092117.1 coordinate 5,092,585, forward strand.
GCCAAATAAACTGAGTCCGCCTTGCCAAATGTGAGACAGTTTTAAGAAAGGCCTTCATACGTTATCCACAGATAAAAGAACACATAACATGTCAGAGCAGAAAGCAAAATAAACTCACTGCAGGAGGACTGCGCTGGGGAGAACACAGCATGAACACCAGTATTCACACACACACACACACACACACACACACACACACACACACACACACACACACACACACACACACACACACACACACACACACACACACACACACACACACACACACACACACACACACACACACACACACACACACACACACACACACACACACTTTGACATATGTATGGTGCATGTGTGTGTGTGTTTTCTCACCAGTTCCCTCTTCTCCCACTGTGTCAGAGCATCGACAGACAGGAGACAGCAGAAGATTGATGAGTCCTGGTCGACTTTGGTGGGATTACTGTTGTGGTTGCGGTAGTGATGGTAATGGTAGGGAGCTTTGAACTGGGGAATAATTGTTGTCAGATGTGGAGGTTTTACAGCAGGTGTGACAATTTGACTCAGACCCAGTGTGTCCCTAATGGTACCCTATTCCCTATGTAGTGCACTTTTGACCAGGACTCATAGGGCTCTGGTCAAATGTAGTTCTATCCCCCTTATGCAAACCCCTGTAGTTCAAGTGTGACAAACAAGTGAGTTCACATCCCACTGGGCACAAACAGGTTGAATCAACGTTCTTCCAACACCGTAATTTGTCGATGTACTGTGACGTGGAATCTACATGGAGAATACATTGGATTTGAAAAAAGTTATCAAGGTAAACTGTTGTTTTGAGGGTGAAATTTCAACCACGAGATTATGTCATCATTGTAACTCATTTTCAGCATAGTCAAACCTTGCATGAAATAGTATGTTGAATTTGTACGTTTGAAACAACGTCAGATCTTCAACGTTACATTCACTGTACGCCTCCCATAGTCTGTTCTGACTTTCCTAGTTAAATAAAGGTTAAATTTAAAAATATATATATATTTAAAAAAACAACAGTAATAGGCTGGGAAGCGCCTCCTACTGCTATTGTGAGAATGATTATTGAGAGACCTCTTATTAATTAAATATATTCACTGTTGCTATCGAACTCATTCCAAAGGGTAGGTTTAACAGAGCAAATTATTAGGGAACCCCATTAGCTCCTGCCTTGGCAGCAGCTACTCCTCCTGTGGTCCAAACACATTAAGGCACTTACATTACACATAAAACCAAAGATAAAACAGTACATCATATAACGTCATTACACCACTACATATGTGTCTGTGCCTGTGAATATGTCTCTTCACAGCCCCCGCTGTTCCATGAGATGTATTTTCATCAGTTTTTTTTAAATCAAATTTTACTCCTTGCATGAGTTACTTGATGTGGAATAGAGTTCCATGTAGTCATGGCTCTATGTAGTACTGTACGCCTCCCATAGTCTGTTCTGGACTTGGGGATTGTGAAGAGACTTCTGGTGCCATGTCTTGTGGGGTATCTACGGGTGTCAGAGCTGTGTAAACAGACAGCTCGGTGCATTCAGCTTGTCAACACTTCTTACAAAAACAAGTAGTGACGAAGTCAATCTCTCCTCCGCATTGAGCCAGGAGAGATTGACATGCATATCATTAATGTTAGCTCCCCGTGTACATTTAAGGGCCAGCCATGCTGCCCTGTTCTGAGCCCATTGTAATTTTCCAAAGTCAATCTTTGTGGCACCTGACCACACGACTGAGGTGCGACAAAACTAGGGCCTGTAGGACCTGCCTTGTTGATAATGTTGTTAAGAAGGCAGAGAAGTGCTTTATTATGGACAGACCTCTCCCCGTCTTAGCTACTGTCGTATCAATATGTTTTGACAGTGACAGTTTACTATCCAGGGTTACTCCAAGCAGTTTAGTCACCTTCATTTGCTCAATTTCCACATTATTCATTATTAGATTTAGTGGAGGTTTTGGGTTTAGTGAATGATTTTAGTTTAAAAATATTTAGGACTAACTTATTCCTTGCCACCCGTTCTTTGTTAAGTGTTCCAGTCATTCCAGTTGCTGTAGTAGCTGACGTGTATAGTGTTGAGTTGTTCAATTAAAGAACACCTTCTGTGTTCTGTTAGACAGGTAACTCTTTATCCACAATATAGCAGGGGGTGTAAAGCCATGACACATAATTGTTTTCAACAGCAGGCCATGATCGATAATGTCAGAAGCCACACTGAAGTCTAACAAAATGCCCCCCACAATCTTTTTATCATCAATTTTGTCACGTTCCTGACCTTATTTCCTTTGTTTTGTCTTTGTTTAGTTGGTCAGGACGTGAGCTGGGTGGGCATTCTATGTTATGTGTTTCTATGTTGGGTTCATTGTTATTAGCTTGATATGGTTCTCAATCAGGGGCAGGTGTTTTACGTTTCCTCTGATTGAGAACCATATTAAGGTAGACTGTTTCTCACTGTTTGTTTGTGGGTGATTGTTCCTGTGTCAGTGTTTGTGCCACACGGGACTGTTTCGTTTATTTGTTCGTGGTTTCCTTCCTGTTCATGCGTTCTTTCCTGTTCGTACGTTCTTGTTATATGTTCTCAAGTTCAGGTCTGTTAACGTCGTTTATTGTTTTGTAGTTTATCAAGTGTCATGCAAGTAGTTGGTAATATCAGTGGGTTTTGTGATGAATGAGACATCTGATTCAATGAATGATGGAGTTGAGTTTGCCTTTTTGCCCAAAATTTCATTTAAGGTGCTCCAAAACTTTTTACTATCACTCGTTATGACATTTATCTTTGTTTCATAGTGTAGTTACCTCTTCTTTTTATTCAGTTTAGTCACATGATTTCTCAATTTGCAGTACATTTACCAATCGGTTGTGCTACCAGACTTATTTGCCATACCTTTTGCCTCATCTCTCACAACCATACCATTTTTAAATTCCTCATCAATCCATGTGGATTTAACAGTTTTACATTTATTTTGTTAATTGGTGCAAGCTTATTAGAAACTGGAATTAGCTATTTCTTAAATGTGTCAAGTGCAGCGTCTGGTTGCTCCTCATTACACACCACAGACCAGCAAATATTCTTTACATCATCAACATAAGAATCACTACAAAACGTATTGTTTGATCTCTTATACACTATATTAGTCCCAGCCTTTTGAACTTTGGTTTTCCTAGATATGGCTACTATATTGTGATGACTACATCCAATGGATTTGGATACTGCTTTAAAACCTCTCTTGGGTACGTGAGACGTTAGCGTCCCACCTCTTCAACAGCCAGTGAAACTGCTGGGTGCCAAATTCAAATACAGAAATACTCATTATAAAAATTCAGAAAACAAAACATATTTTCCATAGGTTTAAAGAATAACTTCTTGTGAATCAAACCACGGTGTCAGATTTTAAAAATGCTTTACGGCAAAAGCATACCTTACGATTATTTGAGAACATAGCCCAGTGGACAAATCATTACAAACAGTAACCAGCCAAGTAGAAGAGTTACACAAGTCAGAAATAGAGATAAAAATAATCCCTTACCTTTGATGATCTTCATATGGTTGCACTCAGCAGACATTCATTTACTCAATAAATGTTCCTTTGTTTGATAAAGTCTCTTTATATCCAAAAACCTCTGTTTTGTTCACACGTTTTCTTCAGTAATCCACAGGCTCAAATGCAGTCAAAACAGGCAGACCAAAAATTCAAATTATATCCGTAAAGTTCATAGAAACATGTCAAACGATGTTTATATTCAATCCTCATGTTGTTTTTAGCCTAAATAATCGACAATATTTCAACCGGACAATAATGTTGTCAATATAAAATGTAAACAAGAAAGGCACTCTCTCGGTCTCGCGCATGAAAAAGCTCTGTGACACTTTAGGGTCCACTCATTCAGACTGCTCTTACTTCCTCATTTTTCAGAATACAAGCCTGAAACAATTTCTAAAGACTGTTGACATCTAGTGGAAGGCATAGGAACTGCAATTTGAGTCCTAAGTCAATGGATACTGTAATGGTATTGAATAGAAAACTACAAAACCCCCAAAAAACTACTTCCCGAATGGATTTTTCTCAGGTTTTCGCCTGCCAAATCAGTTCTGTTATACTCACAGACACTATTTAATAGTTTTGGAAACTTTAGAGTGTTTTCTATCCAAATCTACCAGTTATATATCATATCTTCTGGGCCCGAGAAGCAGGCAGTTTAATTTGGGCATGCTTTTCATCCAAAATTCCAAATGCTGCCCCCTACCCTAGAGAAGTTAAAGGAAATCTCTGAAGCATTAGTAAAGATGTGATCAATACATGTTGATGATATCATTCCTGTGTTGTTTGTAACTACCCTGGTAGGTTGACTGATAACCTGAATCAGGTTGCAGTTCACTAGTTACAGTTAGAAGCCTTTTTCTTGAGTGGGCAGCTTGATGTGAGGCAGTCAATATTGAAATCACCCAGAAAATATACTTATATGTTGATATCACATACATTATCAAGCATTTCCCACATATTATCCAGATACTGACTGTTAGCACTTGGTTGTCTATAGCAGCTTCCCACCAGAACGGGCTTTAGGTTAAGCAGATGAACCTGTAGCCATATTACTTCAACGGTATTTAACATGAGATCCTCTCCAAGCTTTACAGGAATGTCATTCTTAATATAGACTGCAGCACCGCCCAAGTGCCATTTCTGTTTTTTCTGTAGATCTTATAACCATGTATTGCTACCACTGTATCAAAGGTATTATCTACAGTAAGTGAGTTTCAGAGATTGTCAGAATATGAATGTCATCGGTTACCAGCAAGTTATTGACTTCATGAACCTTGGTCCTTGGCTACATATGTTAACGTGGTCTCTTTCTTTTTCTGGGATACTTGATTGTTTTCATTGTTTTACTGACAAGCTTAGAATTTTAAGCCCTCAGGCCTGAAGGGAAGCAAAATTAATTCCGCTACCTAAGAATAGTAAAGGCCCCTTAATGGCTCAAATAGCCGACCAATCAGCCTGTTGCCTACCCTTAGTAAACTTTTGGAAAAAATGGTGTTTGACCAGATACAATGCTATTTTACAGTAAACAAAGTGACAAAAGACTTTCAGCGCGCTTATAGGTAAGGACATTCAACAAGGACAGCACTTATACAAATCACCGACAACGATGAAACATGTACCCCCGCACACTGACTCGGTACTGGTACCCCCTGTATATAGCCTTGTTATTGTTATTTTATTGTGTTACTTTTTATAATTTTTTACTTTAGTTTATTTGGTAAATATTTTCTTAACCTTTACAGCCCCGGCGTTCCGCTAGCGGAACTCTTCCCACATTCCACTGAAAAGGCAGAGCGCGAAATTCTAAAAATATTTTTTTGAAATATTTAACTTTCACACATTAACAAGTCCAATACAGCTAATGAAAGATACACATCTTGTGAATCCAGCCAACATGTCCGATTTTTTAAATGTTTTACAGGGAAAACACCACGTATATTTATGTTAGCTCACCTCCAAATAGAAAAAAAGCACAGACATTTTTCACAGCACAGGTAGCATGCACAAAACCAACCAAACTAACCTAGAACCAACCAAACTAACCAAGAAACAACTTAATCAGATGACAGTCTTATAACATGTTATTCAATAAATCTATGTTTTGTTCGAAAAATGAGCATATTTGAGGTATAAATCAGTTTTACATTGCAGCTACCATCACAGCTACCGTCAAAAATAGCACTGAAGCAGCCAGAGTAATTATAGAGACCAACGTGAATTACCTAAATACTCATCATAAAACCTTTCTGAAAAATCGATGGTGTACAGCAAATTAAAGACAAACATCTTGTGAATCCAGCCAATATTTCCGATTTTTTAAGTGTTTTACAGCGAAAACACAATATAGCATTATATTAGCTTACTACAATAGCCTACCACACTACCGCATTCATTCATCAAGGCACGTTAGCGATAGCAATAGGCACGTTAGCGTTAGCGAATAAACCAGCAAAATATATTAAATTTCACTAACCTTCATAAACCTTCCTCAGATGACAGTCCTATAACATCAGGTTATACATACACTTATGTTTTGTTCGAAAATGTGCATATTTAGAGATGAAATCCGTGGTTATACAATACTGTCCCTATAGCCCAAAGAGGTTAACCAACAGTGCAGTTCAAGAAGAGTTAACCTCTTTGGGCTATAGGGGCAGTATTGAGTAGCCTGGATAAAATGTGCCCAATTTAAACGGCCTCGTACTCAATTCTTGCTCGTACAATATGCATATTATTATTACTATTGGATAGAAAACACTCTCTAGTTTCTAAAACCGTTTGAATTTTGTCTGTGGGTAAAACACAACTTCTCTTCCTGGGGTCCAGCAAAATCAAGTGAATATGCAAGTGAGGTGAAAAATCCTGTGAAATTACTATTAAAACTATTGTTTGCTTTTACACTTTTTACAACCAGGACAAGACAAAAGGGGGTAGACATGAGACAGCAATATACAATACTAAGAGGCAGCAGAAGAGGGCCGAGAAGTGAGACAGCAATAGACAACACAGAGAAAGTGATGGAGAGAGGTTGGAGAATGCCCCAGACTCCCCTACTGGCTTTGGGCTGAACCCCCAATGTCAAGTAAGCAGGTTGTTGGGCGGCTGGACATCACTAGTCGCAGGATTTCATCTGCAGAGAGAAAGGGAAAAGAGGTCAAGGCGTAGGGTAGTTCTGTGTGACTGGGATCAGTGGGCTCAGTAGCCTGAATGAATGAGGAGCAGATGTTGTCAACCTTTTTTTCAAAGTCGTCTGCAGAGAGGGAGGAGCGAGGTGGAGGAGGTGGATTAAGGAGGGAGGACAAAGTAGAAAAGAGTTTCCCAGGGTTGAAGGCAGAAGCTTGAAATTTAGAGTGATAGAAAGCGGATTTAGCGGCAGACACAGAGAAAGAGACGGTAGAGAGGATGAAGTGGAAGAATCCTCCGGTAGTTTAGTTTTCCTCCATTTCCGCTCAGATGCCCGCAGCCAAGTTCTGTTAGCACTCAGTGAGCCACTCAGCCATGGAGCGTGATGGGAAGGTCGAGACGGCTGGGAGGGAAAGGGACAGTGAGAGTGAAAGGATAAAGAAAGGGAGGAGAGAAGGGTCGAAGAGGCAGTCAGGAGACAGGAGGGAGATGGATTTAGCAGAAAGGAGAGAGGATAGCATAGAACAGGAGAGAGCAGTGGGAGAGAGAGAGCGAAAATTGCGGCGGCACATCTGAGAATGGGCTGAGTGGTATAGGGTTGGAGGAGAGATGGAGAGAAAAGGAAACAATATAGTGATCAGAAGCATGGAGGGGGTTACACTGAGATTAGTAGGCGAACAGCCTCTAGTGAAGATGAGGTCAAGCATATTGCCTTGTGATTGGGAGGTGAGGTCAAAAGAGGAATGGAGAATATAGAAAGAGGTGGAAAGAAATGAATTGAAGTCAGGCGTCTGGAGGTTAAAGTCACCCACTACAATGAGTAGTGAGCCATCGTCTGAAAATGAGCTTATCAAGGAGTCAAGCTCATTACGGAACTCTAACGGCACCTGGTAGGCGATTGATGACAACAATGTTAAACTTGACTGGAAAAGTGAGTGACTGCATTCAAATAATGAGATAGACAGGTGAGAGAGTGGACAGAGAAAATGTCCACTTCGGAGAAATGAGTAGCCCTGTGCCACCACCGCGACAACACACAGTGTGAGATCCCGTTTGAAAATGTCTCATTTCACTCATCCAATGACCTCATCCCTACCTGTCAGGTGGTTGACAGAGATTGGTGAGAGTGATGTCATATCATGTAACGTCATGGAAACGGATGACATACTTGGCTGTCATGTCAACAGGTTTCAATTTGGCCTCATGATCTAACCCCTCCGTCTCTCTGTTTCACCAGTTATACTACTGGCTGTGACGTTTAAAGTCACAGTCAGGTAGACTGTTCACTGAGTGGGTCTGACTGTAGCCTACTGTTCTCTATAAGAACGTTTGGAAGTAGGCAGCCATTCGATTGATTTCAAAACGACTAACTGTAATGTCTTTCTGTCTCTCCCCCCTCTCTTTCCCTTGGCTCTCTTTAAAATGGGGTCAGATTCTGTTCTTACCACCACCTCCAGTCTCTCTCCCTCGCTAGTAGAACCAGCTATATTGCATCATGGTTGTAGTTCAAAGCAGTAGCAGTCTCCTTGGTCTATAACCTCAGCGAGTCAAATACTAGCTAAACAAACACACGGACAGCTATGTGTGTGTGTGTGTTTGCATCACATCAAATGTATGTGTCACATACAGAGTTCAGAGCTGGTATAAAAGGTGCAGTGAAATGCTTGTGTGCTAGCTCCCTCAACAATGCAGTATATCAGTCGATCAATATCAATCAAGAATAATTAAAGACTAAAGTAAAAATGAAAATAAAGGCAATAGGAGAGGTAGGACGCATAGTAAAAGTGGACTGTATTCACACTGTATTACACTGTACAAATATAAAGTGGGTAGTGACTAGGTCATGCAGTAGAATTAAAAGTATATACAGTGCCTTTGGAAAGTATTCAGACCCCTTGACTCTTTCCACATTTGGTTAGGTTACAGCCTTATTTAAAAAAATAAAATAAAATAAAATATGTTTTTAGTTTTTTCCCCCTCATCAATCTACACACAATAATACCTCATAATGACAAAGCAAAAACAGTTTGTAGAATTTTTTGCAAATGTATTAAAAATAAAAAACTGAAATGTTACATTTACATAAGTATTCCGACCCTTTAATCAGTACTTTGTTGAATTATCTTTGGCAGCGATTACAGCCTCGAGTCTTCTTGCGTATGACGCTACATCCTTGGCACTCCTGTATTTGGGGAGTTTCTCCCATTCTTCTCTGCAGATCCTCTCAAGCTCTGTCAGGTTGGATGGGGAGCGTTGCTGCACAGCTATTTTCAGGTCACACACACACACACACAACAGTTGACTGTGTGTGTGTGTTTATGGGTTTTTGTGTGTGTGTGTGTGTGTGTTTGTGTGTAGGTTTGTGTGTAAGGTTTGGATGTGTATGTAGTTATAATCACTAAATTGTAGATAATCTCTGAGGTGCAAATAGTCTCTAAGGTGCAGGTCTGTGCAGGGAGACAGCTGGGTCATTCCGATTGTTCGGTGCCTTTTGGACCTCATAACTTTTTTGGGGGAAAAGTATATATATATACAGTACCAGTCAAAAGTTTGGACACACCTACTCATTCAAGGGTTTTTCTTAATTTTTACTATTTTCCAAATTGCAGAATAATAGTGGAGACATCAAAACTAAGAAATAACATATATGGAATCATGTAGTAACCTATTTATTTAAAAAAAATCTAAATGCATTTTATATTGAGATTCTTCAAAGTAGCCACCCTTTGCCTTGATGACAGCTTTGCACACTCTTGGCATTCTCTCAACCAGCTTCATGAGGTAGTCACCTGGAATGCATTTCAATTAACAGGTGTGCCTTGTTAAAAGTTCATTTGTGGAATTTCTTTCCTTCTTAATGCATTTGAGCCAATCAGTTGTGTTGTGACAAGGTAAGCGTGGTATACAGAACATATCACCTATTTGGTAAAAGACCAAGTCCATATTATGGCAAGAACAGCTAAAATAAGTAAAGGGAAATGCCAGTCCATCATTACTTTAAGACATGAAGGTCAGTGAATCCGGAACATTTCAAGAACTTTGAAAGATCTTCAAGTGCAGTCGCAAAATCCATCAAGCGCTATGATGGAACTGGCTCTCATGAGGACCGCCACAGGAAAGGAAGATCCAGAGTTACCTCTGCTGCAGAGGATAAGTTCATTAGAGCTAACTGCACCTCAGATTGCAGCCCAAATATATGCTTCACAGAGTTCAAGTAACAGACACATCTCAACATCAACTGAATCAGGCCTTCATGGTCAAATTGCTGCAACGAAACCACTACTAAAGGACACCAATAATAATACAAAAATAATAATAATAACTTCTTGGGCCAAAAAACACAAGCAATGGACATTAGACCGGTGGAAATCTGTCCTTTGGTCTGATGAGTCCAAATTTGTGATTTTTGGTTCCAACCGCCGTGTCTTTGTGAGACGCAGAGTAGGTGAACGGATGATCTCCGCATGTGTGGTTTGAAAAATGGAAGAGGAGGTGTGAGGGTGTGAGGGTGCTTTGCTGGTGACACTGTTGGTGATTTAATTAGAATTCAAGGCACACTTAACCAGCATGGCTACCACAGCGTTCTGCAGTGATACGCCATCCCATCTGGTTTGCACTTAGTTGGACTATCATCTGTTTTTCAACAGGACAATGACCCAACACACCTCCAGGCTGTGTAAGGGCTATTTAAAACCCTTGTATGAGTATGTGTGTCCAAACATTTGACTTGTACTGCATATACATATATATTACTTTTTTTTTTAAATTCTTTCAGAAAAATAACATGTTTGACATGTAAGCTCATTCACTTAAATCCCCATTTCCACCCCTGTTAGGTGCATAGTCCTATAGGGTGGAACCCAAAGAAGTAGATTAGCCATAGCTCTGTAGGTGATTGAGATTGAGCTAGCATAACTGTAAACACTTGAAGATGATTTTAACTTCTATATCAAACATTTAAATTTAAATATAACATAATATATAATGAAGCTTAACAGGGTGGAAATGTATGAGTGAGGCAGGCAGACTAACATCATTAAACATATTTATTTAGCTTTGCACCGTTGTTTTCCCACGCAAAACATTGTGGGAAGGGGTGGCTTTCTTAAAAGATAATTACTACAAACTAACACAGTGGGAAGTGATTTCAGGGACACAGAAAATGTTAAATACAATAATAATAAATACATCCTCCCCCTGTTTCCTGTAGGCTTAGTCCACGATCAGCTCCTTGGTTTTGCTGATGTTGAGGGAAAGGCTGTTTTCCTGGCACCATTTTGCCAGGGCTCTAACCTCCTCTTGAACTGCCTCATCGCCACTGGTGATCAGGCCCACCACCGCCGTGTCGTCTGCAAACGTAATGATCGCGTTGGAGTCATGCGTGGCCACGCAGTTCTGGGTGTACAGGGAGTACAGGAGGGGGCTGAGCACACACCCCTGGGTGGCCCCCTTGTTGAGGGTCAGCGTGGCAGAGGTGTTGTTGCCTAACCTCACCATCTGAGGTCTGCTGGTCAGGAAGTCCTGGATCTAGTTGCAGAGGGAGGTGTTCTTTCCCAGGGCCTTAAGTTTAGTGTCGAACTTAGAGGGGACTATGGTGTAGTTGATTCTCACATAGGTGTTTCTCTTGTATAGGTGGGATAGGGCAGTGTGTAGAGCAATAGCAATTGCATCAACCGTGGAGCTGTTGGGGCGGTATTCAAATTGGAGTAGCTCCAGGGTGTCAGGTAAGGTGGAGCTGATGTGGTCACTTGAGTGTGTGCTTATTTGTGTGTGCCCCAGATACAGGGCTCCTTCAGAAAGCTTCAGATCAAACACCTGTAGAGCAAAACTTAGCAAAAGCACAGTTGTTTTTCTTTACTCTCCTTGTATTTAATGTCATAACATAATTCATGTATAACTACCCACTGTTTGTCTTAGTCCAAGACAAGCACAAACTAGCAATTAATTGTGTGTGTGTGTGTGTGTGTGTGGTGTGTGTGTGTTTGTGCGGTGCGAAGGTGTAGGAATAAACTAGATGTCGAGGAAAGCCCTATGAGGTGTCTGCACACATGGAATCCCCCTACAACTGCTGCCAACTCGTTAGATTTTCCAGCGGTGTAAAATAAACACTGTTTTTGCTCGAGTCTGTACAAAACTGTCAGCGGGATTTAAAATAGATGGCAGCCTGTGTCTAAGGGACTACAGTAGAGATACTGAAATCAGAGGAAAAAAATGGCAACTTCATCAATCATAAATGAGAGAGAACGAGAGAGCGAGAGAGCGAGACAAACAGAAGTGCACAGACAATAGGTCAGAGGTGAATCCCTCCATGAGGAATGAAGAGAATTCAGAGACTCTGAAAGCTCCAATGTGACTGAGAGTAAATGAAAGACCCCTGCGCGTTCTTTACTGCTCCTTTATAAGGTAACAGGGCCTGTGTGTTTTATAAGGCGCTATGGTCAAGGCTGAGTTACGATTCGTGTGTCACGGTTGAGTTCTCCCCCCTCCTCACAAAGAGTAAGTCACGTTTGTGAGACCCAGAGACTGAGGTCTATGTTCTCCTAGATTGAATAACCTGGGGTTGAATGAGTAATATCAAACAATATAGGTGATAGGAATGCTTTAGGTCAGTGGTTCTGAACTTTGTACTTGGCCTACCCTCAGGGGGTACTCGGGAAGACTCATAAGCACATACAGTAAATGTCACATTTCAGCGTTGTCGTGCTGCTGTGCTGTTTGTTGCAACTTGACTACCTGCCAAACTTTTCGTTTTTTACTTTGAATAACTCTGCATTTTACACATTTACCAACATCTTAGTTTTTTCCTCGCTTAACTTTTTTCATTCAACTTTTTCACCCCGGAAGCTTCAGTACCTGTATATCGACAACCGAGCCAGGCTACAAAGTGCTCAACTCATACAACACTCTCTATAGAACTACTAAAGACACTGGGGACACACCCAACACAGCTCTGAGAGGCTACACCAAACGCTAACACACAGCTGGGCCGGTGCGTAGCAAGGAACAGCCGGCAACCTGCCACTGACAACCGACCCAGCCATCACCAACCGGCCATGTGCTTCTCTCTCGCTCTTCACATTCAACTAGAGGCAGACAACAACACAGTTGTGCAGGGCTTCAGCGGACATGGATGGAGCATCTAAGGGAAATGTTTGTTCCCTTGGACTGTCAGCGTTCAACAGTGAAAACTGCTTCGAATCTGCTGGGGACTCGCCTGCTATTAAGTGTATAATATGAGATATGTTCCTAGTTGTCACGGAGAAAGGTACGATGGATACCTTCATTTGTGAAAAATGTATTGAGCTTGATGAGGCTAAAGAAAGGATTATTACTCTTGATGAAGAAATAAAAAATTTGACCAGGCGCCTTGAACTGAATAAGGATTAAATGCTTCCTATCAAAAGATCCAAGAGGATTATAATGGGACCTTCCTGGACTATGATCAATTTCCACCACTGCACCCCTCTATTAGTGGAACCAGAAAATGACTGCTCATTGTTCGACTCCAGATGAGCGTAAATTAACGCGTGTAGGAACCAGAAAGAAAGAGAAGAATCGTACTTTCTTCCCCCGAGTCCGGACTTAAGACGTTCAAATTGCTTGGAGACCATTTACCAGCTGTCTTCTGCGGGGGACTTGGGTGTTCCCTCCATTGCTGTGGATGCCCCTCCAGCTACCTCTCTCTGTCCTAGTCAATCAACTGCCTGGACCACCGCGGCCCCAGTCCGCTGGGCCGTGCTCTCTGGATCAGAGCTCTGTCTGTGGCCTGCACGCAGCCAGCATCTCAGCACCCCTCTTCTCAGGTGAGTTCTGTGGATCTGGCCTCGCAATCTGCTTCGAGACACGGCAGAGACCGGATCATTGAGGCGATTGTGATAGGGAGTTCGATGGTGAGGCATATATCTGTACCTGGGGCAAAGACTTTGTGTTTTTCTGAGGCAAAAGTTCAGGATATCAACAGGTTGCTTCCCGAGGCTGTGCGTCAGTCACCGGGGGCTGATAATGTCGTGGTTCATTTGGGCTCGAATGACATGAAGGGCAGCTCAGAAAAGCTGAAGATGGATTTTAAAGAACTGATTGGGTCACTACTTGACACCAACAAACACCCCATAATATCTGTCCCTCTGCCCTCCCTAAATCGTGGTAGACTTGTAGCCCTCCATAACTGGCTACGAGACTATTGCAGCTCTGTGGGTGTAAATTTTTTTGACAATTTTGATATCTTCTGGGAAAAAAAGCTTGAATTATAAGGAGGATGGGATCCACCCAAATCATTTATGTTCCTGGATCCTTTTACAGCATTATACGGCTGTGTTGAGACAATGACTTATCAATGACCCAAGTCCAGCTCATTTAATCCCTACCATTGTGACGCTGAGTTGTCATAATGCTTCAGCAAATGTACATTATCACAGGGGCATTGGTAGACACAATGCAAGTCATCTAATTTACTGCCCTGAATGCCTTTGCTGATCCTACAACTATTCTATGCAGTAATCATATGCCAATGAACCAGAGTTATACTGTTAGCACTGAGGTAGTGTGCCCTAGCAGGAAGTCCACTGTGTGAAGGTCACCCAGCACTAACATAAATAACCTGAGCATGTCTACATCTGCTAAGCTTCCCAATAAAGCAAGAAAAACAATCAAGCATCCCAGAAAAGGCTTAAAAATAGCCCACATTAACATTTGTAGTTTCAGAAACAAGGTTCATGAAATCAATCATTTGCTAGTAACAGATGACATTCAAATTCTGGCAATCTCTGAAACTCACTTAGATAATACCTTTGGTGATACAGTGGAAGCAATACATTGTCTACAGAAAATACAGAAACGCCAAAGGTGGAGGTGTGGCAGTTTATATTCAGAACCACATTCCTCTTAACCTTTTGTCAATAGGGGGCGCTGTTAGCACTTTTATTTTTTTGACATTGCCAAATTAAACTGCCTAGTAGTCAATTCTTGCTCGTACAATATGCATATTATTGTTATTATTGGATAGAAAACACTCTCTAGTTTCTATAACCGTTGGAATTATGTCTCTGAGTGGAACAGAACTCTATCTACAGCACTTTTCCTGACAGGGAGTGAGATTTCAGAAATCTTGGCCTCTGGTCCCAGGTCAGTTTTAATGTCCCTGTGAATGCTATGAGGATACAAACACTGCCTACACCTTCCTCTAGATGTCAGTAAGTGGTGACAATTTGAATGGAGTCGAATCAGGGCCCGTATAAAACACAAAAGACCGGAAGTAGCTTTCTTTTGGATCCTGCGCTGGACGCATGAAGGGCGTCGGACCGACCCCTTTCCAAGCCTTGGTTTAGCCAGTAATATATCGCCGGTCATGTTTTTACTTGTTATAGGTGTTAAAAACATCATAAGGTAGTTAATTTAAACCGTTTTATAGCAATTTATATCCGTTTAGTGCGATTTTGAGGCATTTATTTGTGACGCCCTTCCATGAGCTGGGCACGTTTCCTGTACATACCGAACGTTATTGGCCATTTCGACGGGACAAGAGGACATCTTTCGACCAAAAGACGATTAGACCGGAGAAAGGATACATTGCCCAAGATTCTGATGGAAGAACAGCTCATAGTAAGAACTATTTATGATGATAAATCGCTGTTCTGTTGAAAAATTTTAAACGCATATATCGCCATTTTGTTATGTGTAGCTTCGCTTTGGCGGACCCGGTATTGCACAGTAAGGATAATTTTAGAAATGTAAGTCAGCGATTGCATTAAGAACTAATTTGTCTTTCGATTCCTGTCAACCCTGTATTTTTTTGTCAAGTTTATGATTAGCTATCGATTAGACTAGATCACTCTCAAAGATAGCGCCCGACATTTTCAGGCCAGTTTTGCTACTATTCTCATTGTATAACCACGTTTTTTTGTGGCTAAATATGCACATTTTCGAACAAACTCTATATGTATGTTGTAATATGATGTTACAGGAGTGTCATCGGAAGAATTCTGAGAAGGTTAGTGAAAAAATTAATATATTTTGGTGATCATAACGTTATCGCTCCCGTTGCCTTGAATTCATGCTGGGGTAACGTTTGCACATGTGGTATGCTAATATAACGATTTATTGTGTTTTCGCTGTAAAACGCTTAGAAAATCTGAAATATTGTCTGAATTCACAAGATCTGTGTCTTTCCATTGCTATGCTTTGTCTATTTTTATGAAATGTTTTATGATGAGTAAATTGGTAATACACGTTGCTCTCTGTATTTATTCTAGTCGAGTTGTGATGGTGGGTGCAATTGTAAACTATGATTTCTACCTGAAATATGCACATTTTTCTAACAAAAACTATCCTATACAATAAATATGTTATCAGACTGTCATCTGATGAGGTTTTTTCTTGGTTAGTGCCTATCAATATCTTTATTTGGCCGAATTGGTGATAGCTACTGGTGGAGAGAAAGAATGGTGGACAAAGAAAAATGGTGTCTTATGCTAACGTGGTTAGCTAATAGATTTACATATTGTGTCTTCCCTGTAAAACATTTTAAAAATCAGAAATGATTGCTGGATTCACAAGAAGTGGATCTTTCATCTGGTATCTTGGACTTGTGATTGAATGATATTTAGATGCTACTATTTACTTGTGACGCTATGCTAGCTATGCTATTCAGCTTTTTTACTGGTGAGGGGGTGGGGGGTGCTCCCGGATCCGGGTTTCTGACGCGGTAGAAGTCTTAAGCCTGGAGAGAAGTTCCTGTTAAATACTGTTGAAGTAATATGGTTAGTTTCATCTGCCTCACCTGAAGCCCATTCTGGTGGGAAACTGCTATAGACCACCAAGTGCTAACAGTCAGTATCTGGATAACATGTGAAATGCTTGATCATGTATGTGATATCAACAGAGGTGTATTTTCTGGGTGATTTAAGTATTGCCTGGCTTTCATCAGGCTGCCCACTCAAGAAAAAGTTTCAAACTGTAACTAGTGCCTGCAACCTGGTTTAGGTTATCAATCAACCTACCAGAGTAGTTACAAACAGCATGGCAATGAAATCATCAACATGTGTAGATAACATCTTTACTAATGCTGCAGAATTCTTTTGAAAGCAGTATCCAAATCCATCAGATGTAGTGATCACATACAGTACCAGTCAAAAGTTTTGACACACCTACTCAATCCATTTTTTTTTTTACTATTTTCTACATTGTATAATAATAGTGAAGACATCCAAACTATGAAATAACACATATGGATTCATGTAGTAACCAAAAAAGTGTTAAACAAATCAATATTTTATATTTGAGATTCTTCAAAGTAGCCACCCTTTGCCTTGATGACACCTTTGCACACTCTTGGCATTCTCTCAACCAGCTTCATGAGATAGTCACCTGGAATGCATTTCAATTAACAGGTGTGCCTTGTTAAAAGTTAATTTGTGGAATTTCTTTCCTTCTTAATGCGTTTGAGCCAATCAGTTGTGTTGTGACAAGGTAGGGGGGGGGGGGGGGGGAAGACCAAGTCCAAAGAGAAATGCCAGTCCATCATTACTTTAAGACATGAAGATCAGTCAATCTGGAAAATTTCAAGAACTTTTCAAGTTTTCAAACTTTTCAAGTTCAAGAACTTTCCATCAAGCTCTATAATAAAACTGTCTCTCATGAGGACCACCACAGGAAAAGAAGACCCAGAGTTACCTCTGCTGCATATGTTCCTTAGATTTAACTGCACCTCAGATTGCAACCCAAATAAATGCTAAGTAACACATTTTAACATCAACTGTTCAGAGGAGACTGCGTGCATCAGGCCTTCATGGTCAAATTGCTGCAAAGAAACCACTACTAAAGGACACCAATAATAAGAAGAGACTTGCTTGGGCCAAGAAACTTTTACCATCCCAGTGTCAGAATTTATTTTGTGTGTTTTCCCAAACCCAAGCTATACTCGCTGAACACTCCATTGCATGCTGTTAGGCTGTCAGGGAATTGACAAGGACTTTGGTGGACCTCGCATATTGGGATTTCAGTTGGTTAATCTTGTTTGTTCTCACCTCTGTGTTCAGGGGATACATCTGATCGAAAGTACTATGCCTGGTGTCATAATGGCGCTTAACATTGGCAGTTTTCACGAGAGCTACAGACTCGCTGCATATCAGGCACCTTGGTTTTGTGCTAGTTGCGAGGAGAATGAATAAACTGTTCGGTCCACTCGTCTTTGAATATACGGCTTTTAGAGTCAACTTTTCTTATTTTTTGAACAAGCCATATTAACAAAGATACTGGCAACTAAAGTCTTTCTATGTGTGATATTAACAGTTGATCCGCGGTCAAATATTTCTGTTTCTTTCTGCCTGTTGTCCCAAGGTTCCGCAGAAGATATTGACATCGATGTGATTGGGTAAGACGTGGCCCCTTCATTTGCATATAACCACGTGATTGGATTAGATGGGGCACTAGCAGAGTTGGGCGTTGCTTCGAGAGAGAGCGAGAAAGAGAGGTTGCTGAGTTAAGGAGGCCGCTGCGCCTGGTTGATTTCTTAAAGCTGTCTAAAAATTATTGATGGCCTTTTATATAACAAAATGCGATGTTGTCCGGTCCGGATTGACCCTTCTCTGGGTCCGGACCAGGACCGCGGTCCACCAGCTGAGTTTGGCTGGCTTAGACTCTTATGGGTTAAAATCAACATGGAAAAGTATCTGCCTTTGATCCCACCACAACAAATCCGAAATTAGCCCCTGGAAGTAATGACTAGACTGACTGCTGGTGAGAACAGCCTCTGTGATAAGGTCACATGGTGGTACACACAGACATATGTGCGTAGATATTTGGACTAAACAAAAGCAGACTTTAGTAGAGAAAAACAACCAGAAAGTTGAGACAAAAACACTTCTGGCAGTGACTGAACTGCGCTTCATCAAGACTTCCCCAAAAGTGCTTTAGGAGTGACTGTAGGCAGGTTTCCATTGACCCAGGTTTATTCAAGGCAATGTCGCAACAAAAAAAACATTACGACTTGTAATGGAAAGCGCAGGAGAAATGTTCTCAAGATCGACAACATTTTTATCCGTTTGACAGGGGTGGATTTTTGTTTCGTCTTACTTTCTCTACTAAGAAAACTTATCATGGAAACACTGTTTTTCGAATAATTTTGAAGGTATGCAGGGCATGTGATGTCATCACGCAACTATAAAGCTCCACTACATATTTTATTCTAAATGCCTACTTGCAGGATAAGGATTGTCTTGACTTTCAAGAAATGTAAGAATTGCTTCCCCTTGCTTTTCTGGTTGGCTGGATGCAAGTTTCACCATCCAATTATTTCAGATTTACAGGAGTGCAAGTCTCACCATGGCACGGACCGTGGCGATAGGGTTGCAAAATATTTGTCAATTCTTGCATTCTATCCATGCTTGCTTTTGCAGGCTGAGACATGAAACAGATAGGTGGGAGGGCATACAGGCCGTCGCCAATTTGTTAATGCGCAACTTGCCTAAATGGATCATGGAAACACTTCAACCATTTCATTTATATTGGACACTAGGTTTTTGCGAAAAATAAATAAATGTTTTGTAGGTATTACGTCCAGCTGTTTTTATCGACACAAGAAGTTAAATGGAAACACACCGTAGCAGTCGCATCTATTTTCCAATGCAAACTTTCTAAACTTTCTAAATAAAAAAATCACTGGACAAGTTAACGGAAACATAGCTTACGATAAGGATGATGGGCGCCACAACAATGGCTGTCCCTCTCCCTGCCGTGTCCTCCAGAAGCCTAAACTACTAATGGACTCCTGATGTATACTCTGCATTAGTTGCATGCACACACACACAGCCAGGGCCTATAGAGAGGGCATTCGTCACAGTGTCAGCCCTGGCTGTCGATTGGTAGGCAATGGAGGAGTAAGGGCAGAGACTCAAGGTCTAAATTCCCTTTCAGTAACAATACATGTCAGAAAGCTCTATTTGGGGCCATTCTCCAGGGGGTTGGACACATTGTTGAAAGAACAAAGTGGTCAAATAGAGAGATGGTGCTTGAGACTGGTAAGGATAGAGACACGAATGGGTTTGGTGTAACACTAAGCTCTGTGTGTGTTTGTTATGTGTGTGGGGTGTAACATTGGGTTAGGAGTCCTTTGAAGCTCATTCTATTGGGGTGGATGGGGCTAGAGTATGATGGCTAAAGACAGACGATATAATAGCATTATCGGTCATGTTTGTATTGTCAATACGGAAATGAAATATATAGAAATTGAACCGGGAAGTTGTTGGGTGTCCGCAGAGCTAAAAGCAGAGGGGGACAAAGGCCTCATCTTCACACTTCCACTGACAGCTAGCTAAACATCTTCATTCTCGTACTAGGGATGATTTGGCTATGTGCGGTAATGAATTACCATCTTGTTATCTGCTTTTAAATAATTGCAGTAAACGATTGTTATTGCCTATTTAAAGCGTCATTAACCAGATTCACGTGATGTCTAAACCATTGAGGGAGGGAGTGAGGGAGTGAAGGGAGGGAGGGAGCGAAGCGAGGGAGCGAAGGAGGGCAGTATAAGAGGAGAGAAAGGTAGTTATGAAAGGTCTGCATCAATGTGATCTACAGTAAGTGGTTGAGTTAGGGCTAAGCAATTAATGCTTTTTAAGGTCTATTCAATTATATATAAAAACAAATGTATTTGACATGAAATGCACTATACATTATGTGGGTTGAGGGCTGTAACAACTTATTAACCATCATTTATTCACAATACTTTACTTTAATAACATTTTTCAGTTGTTGTGTAGCTACATTACATTTATTTTAGGCCCATTTGATAACTTTATTATTTAATTGCAAGTCATCATCTCATCTCTATAGAGCTGCTGCCTATGCTGTCTGACAAAATCGCTATTTTAGTAGTTCTTCAAAGTAAATCAGGCATATTTTTTATGACTGCTGAATACCAACTCTCAATCACTTAGATCGTGTATTTTCAGGTAGAGATACCTCACTAAGCAACTGCTCTCTATCCCCCTCAATCGTGCATTCTTCTGTCTCTTCTCTCCGTCTCAGTGTCTGCACCACACAGACTGGACAAGGAGGCGCACAATAGATTATGGTAATTGTAGTTAATTACCACATTTTCTGCGCTAAATTACGCTTTCCAACCCTGTTCCTGGAGCGCTACCGTCCAGTAGGTTTTTGCTCCAACCCTAATTTAGTACACACAATTCTATTATTTAGCTGATTGATAAGCTGAATCAGGTTATAACTGGGGTTGAAGTGGGTAGAGTAGCTCTCCAGGAACAGGGTTGAAGTGCCCTGATGTAGAATATTGGCCTGTTGGAAATTACAACTCCCAACAGTTCGGGCTTGATCTGATTTACAGTATATATACACAAGTATGTGGACACCCCTTTAAATTAGTGGATTCATCTATTTCAGCCACAGCCGTTGCTGACAGGTGTATAAAATTGAGCACACAGCCATGCGTTCTCCACAGAGATACATTGGCAGTAGAATGGCCTTACCGAAGAGCTCAGTAACTTTCTATGTGGCACCGTCATAGGATGCCACCTTTCCAACAAGTCAGTTGGTCAAATTTCTGACCTTCTAGAGCTGCTCAGCACTGTAAGTGCTGTTATTGTAAGTGCTGCTAAGTGGAAACATCTAGGAGCAACAACGGCTCAGCCACGAAGTTGTAGGCCACACAAGCTCACAGAACGGGACTGCCGAGGGCTGAAATGCATAGCGCATAGAAAATTGCCTGTCCTCGGTTGCAACACTTACTACCAAGTTCCAAACTGCCTCTGGAAGCAAAGCCAACACAATACCTGTTCGTCGGGAGCTTCATCAAATGGGTTTACATGGCCGAGTAGCCGCACACAAGCCTAAGATCACCATGCGCAATGCGAAGCGTCGGCTGGAGTGGTGTAAAGCTCCCAGCCATTGGACACCGGAGCAGTGGAAACACTTTCTCCGGAGTGATGAATCATGCGTCACCATCTGGACGAGTCTGGGTTTGGCGGATGCCAGGAGAACACTACAACCCCAATGCATAGTGCCAACCGTAAAGTTTGGCGGCGGAGGAATAATGGTTTGGGGCTGTGTTTCATGGTTCGGGCTAGGCCCCTTAGTTCCAGTAAAGGGAAATCTTAATGCTACAGCATACAATGACAATCTAGACGATTCTGTGCTTCCAACTTTGTGGCAACAGTTTGGGTAAGGCCCGTTCCTGTTTCAGCATGACAATGCCCCCGTGGCCAAAGCAGGGTCCATACAGAAATGGTTTGTCGAGATTGGTGTGGAAGAACGTAAATAACATGCGCAGAGCCCTTAGCTCAACCCCATCAAACACCTTTGAGATGAATTGGAACACCGACTGCGAGCCAGGCCTAATCGCACAACATTAGTTCCCGATCTCATTAATGCTCTTGTGGCTGAATGGAAACAGGTCCCTGCAGCAATGTTCCAACATCTAGTGGAAAGCCTTCCCAGAAGAGTGGAGGCTGTTATAGCAGCAAGGGAGGACCAACTCCATATTAATGCCCATGATTTTTTTTTGAGATGTTCGATGAGCAGGTGACCACATACTTTTGGTCATGTATTGTATCTAGAAAACAGAAAACTTTCAAATAGTTTAACCAGCGTTTAAAAAATGAAAAATAACTGACATTTCCCCAAATAACTGACATTTTGCTCATCACTAGGTTGTGTGTGTGTGACTACGTGAGAAGTTGTTACGAAAGGTGTAAAAATACCTCGCTGCTCCAAGATAAACCCTGGAACGGACATTTACACTGGCCTGGAGAGGTGTATGGGCGAGAGGGTTGTCCTGTGTGTGTGTGTGTGTGTGTGTGTACACAGGGAGTTGCCCTCTACCTAGGAGAAAGTCCCATTGATGTTGGCCGCTGGTCTCCTGTTTGAAGAAGCTAGCAGCAGGTCAGAAGGAAATTATGGGATTTTCCACAGTTGACCGAACATAGGCGTGCGAGTGTGTGCCCACGCACGTGTTTGTGTGTTCATGTGTGTGTATGGTTACGCGCATCTGTGTGTGTGCCCGCATGTGTGTGTGTGTGTGTGTGAGAGAGGGGCTACACATGTTTGCTCAGGGATGTGTGAAGTTTAAAGTGTGCGATTCATACGTAATTGAGAGGGGAACTCTGTTTTTAAATGCGGAGGTGGAGGGTGGAGGTGGAGTGTTGACCTAGGGAATGCACACAGAGCCTGTGTAACCTAGAGGTAATAGAGCATGTGTTAGCATAGTTGCTGTAGGCAGTTAATGCAGAGGCCTTTTTAAAAAGCGATTCACCAAAAGATTCAAGGAGAACGATAGAAACCAAAATGTTAAAAAGAGGTTACAATTTGTTTTTCTTTCTCCAAAGTGCATTGTTGTAGGCTATTATAGCATACAGTAAAACAAAGGAGTCTCATGTATTTGGAAGATCAAACCAAGACAATATGAAAAGTTGGAGTGCAGTCACAATTCAAATACATCTAGAAGCCACTGGGGTAGAGCTCTGTATCTGAACCATAGAGAATGATAGAGGCCTCTAGTGGCCAAAAGGCGCATCGCCTTTTGAGGGCTTCCACCATTTTAATGTAGTCAAATGGGTGGGACTTCCAACTTCATTGGCTGATCCTTGCTGGTGATCCTGTTGGAGTTACGTCCAACCGGGTCCATCAGGAGGGATCAGCCAATCGTGAAGAAGAACATTGACTACTTCAAGATGGAGATTGCCTCAATGGTGTTGCCAATGCTGTCACAGACGCTATAATGGCACAGATACAAAGATGAGTCCTCTATCTCTTTGATCTGAACCAACAGTCTTGCTCTTCTGCCAAAGGTAGTTGATAGTAGATGTTGACCCAGCAGATACATGTGCTTTAGAGAAGTTTACTCTGGGAAAAAGCTGTTACTTGACATTAGAGATGGTGATATCAGTCAGGGCTTTTAGGACTATCTATTGGTTGGCTCCACTGACTGGCTCATGGTCCCTCAGTATCCCTCCACGTCCCCAATCTACACACCGTCTCCCCTCACAACCCTGTACGTCGCTCTACCCCCCCTCTTATCTTTGTCTCTCCCTGCACAACAACCACTGACTCACCACCACAGGCCTTCCCCTCCTTCCTTGCCTATTCACACCCTCTCTCTCCCCCTTTACTCCCACCTACCCCCTCATCCCTCTACTTGGGCCCTATAAAATCTGCAATACGGAGAACGCAGACATTAAAGCGGAACTCAACAGTATAAAAACATTTATTGAACTTACATGCTGACCAGACCGCTCACGTCGCGTGCGTGAGCGTTAGCAAAATAAATGTACACATACATGTTATTCAATCATTGCACCCACACTGCTCACGGGCGTCAGCGAGCATCTGCGTGGCCAGGCGCTAAAATAGAAATTTGTTCTATTTGTGATGCTCAACACACTGCAAGTCCGGGCCTCTCCCATCTCCTCATTTGTTTTTAAGAGCATATACCCACGTGCCTTCTCCTCATTGGTTTTTAGGAGCATATACCCACGTGCGTTCTCCTCATTGGTTTTTAGGAGCATATACCCACGTGGTTGAAAGATGAACTTAGGTCCACACTCCGATAGGTTGTAGTAATGCTGTAAGGTTGGTTGCCAACCGCCATATAAAGTCCAAAGAAGAAAAAGAAGCCTTAAGGAAGGAGGAGAGATGACGAGAAGCAAATTCGGTTTACCATTTTATCTGTGGATTAATTGTCGGACCTTGTGCATTTCAGGTAAAATAACAACCCAAAGTTTATATACCAGGACAAATTAGCTAGCAACAGCAAGCTAGCAAGTTAAATTGCCATAAAGGTTTAATGCTTTTTGACCTGTCCCCAAATTAATATAATTGGTTCAGAGTTTTTTGGGGTAATTCAACCTGCGTGTCCTGATCGCTTCTGGTGTGGGTGAACAAAATCAAAGTGTGCGCGATGGTGCACGCGGACGCACGCAGACGCACGTGCGCGTCCAGTTTGGTCCGAATGTTAGTGGTGAATTAATTGAAAATGTATTCATTTGTCCAAGTTCATTATAATAAATTAACAGAATGAATCAGTAATTCATATTTCCTGCAACTTTCTGAAGAGGCAACGTGAATTCCTCCATCTGTGTTTGTGCGGTGCGCACATCTACCACTTTGTGTAGCCGTTAGCGACTCTACCATCCTATGTGCCCTAAAAAAGCATAGCTAAACAGCCTCTCACTAGGTGCACATTGGAATTAAAGGGTAACTACACCAAAAAAAAAATCGACATTTCAAAAAAAGATCCACGACCTCAAAGGTGGTCTCCTGATCTGGTTGAACCTTTTCACGTGTGAATTCTAAACATGTCTAACAAACCCCCAGTGTGAGTTTTTTTGTGCACGATGTCAGAATGAACTCACTGTTCCAAAATGTGCTTTTTATGCAACAGGACAGTTAATCTTTAAGAGTCTTTTGATGCACCTGTGCGTTAATCTACAGTGCATTCGGAGAGTATTCAGACCCTTTGACTTTTTCCACATTTTGTTACGTTACAGCCTTATTCAAAAGAAGTACTCATCAGTCTACTCACAATACCCCATAATGGCAAAGCAAAAACTGTTTTTAGCAAAATGTTAGTAAATGTATAAAAATGTAAAACTGAAATATCACATTTACATAGGTTTTCAGACCTTTTACTCAGTACTTTGTTGAAGTACCTTTGGCAGCAATTACAGCCTCGAGTCTTCTTGGGTATAATGCTACAAGCTTGGCACACCTGTATTTGGGGAGTTTCTCCCATTCTTAACTGCAGATCCTCTCAAGCAGTCAGGTTGGATGGGGAGCATCGCTGCACAGCTATTTTCAGATCTCTCCAGAAATGTTAAATGTGGTTCAAATCCGGGCTCTGGCAGTGCCACTCAAGAACTTTCATAGACTTGTCTAGAAGCCACTCCTGCGTTGTCTTGGCTATGTGCTTAGGGTTATTGTCCGGTTGGAATGTGAACCTTCGCCCCAGTCCGAGGTCCTGAGCACTCTGGAGCTGGTTTTCCTCAATGATCTCTCTGTACTTTGCTAATGTTCATCTTTCCTTCGATCCTGACTAGTCTCCCAGTCCCTGCCACTGAAAAGGTCAAGTCGCAGTTGCTAGGTCGCAGTTGTAAATCAGAACTTGTTCTCATGCACTGTCAACTGTGGGACCTTATATAGACTGATGCGTGCCTTTTACATACACCTTAGCCAAATACATTTAAACTCAGTTTATCACAATTCCTAACATTTAGTCCGAGTAAAAATGCCCTGTTTTAGGTCAGTTAGGATCACCACTTTATTTTATGAATGTGAAATGTCAGAATAATAGCAGAGAGAATGATTTATTTCAGCTTTTATTCCTTTCATCACATTCCCAGTGGGTCAGAAGTTTACATACATTTGATTAGTATTTGGTAGCATTGCATTTAAATTGTTTAACTTGGGTCAAACGTTTTGGGTAGCCTTCCACAAGCTTCCCACAATGAATTGTGTGAATTTTGGCCCATTCCTCCTGACAGAGCTGGTGCAACTGAGTCAGGTTTGTAGGCCTCCTTGCTCGCACACGCTTTCAGTTCTGCCCACAAATTTTCTTTAGGATTGAGGTCAGGGCTTTGTGATGGCCACTCCGATACCTTGACTTTGTCCTTAAGCCATTTTGCCACAACTTTGGAAGTATGCTTGGGGTCATTGTCCATTTGGAAGACCCATTTGCGACCAAGCTTTAACTTCCTGACTGATGTCTTGACATGTTGCTTCAATATATCCACATAATTTTCCATCCTCTTGATGCCATCTATTTTGTGAAGTGCAGTCCTTCCTGCAGCAAAGCACCACCACAACATGATGCTGCCACCCTCGTGCTTCACGGTTGGGATGGTGTTCTTCGGGTTGCAAGCCTCCCCCTTTTTCCTCCAAACATTACGATGGTCATTATGGCCAAACAGTTTTTTTGTTTCATCAGACCAGAGGACATTTCTCCAAAAAGTACGATCTTTGTCCCCATATGCAGTTGCAAACCGAAGTCTGGCTTTTTTATGGCGGTTATGAAGAAGTGGTTTCTTCCTTGATGAGCGGCCTTTCAGGTTATGTCGATATAGGACTCGTTTTACTGTGGATATAGATATTTTTATACCTGTTTCCTCCAGCATCTTCACAAGGTCCTTTGATGTTGTTCTGGGATTGATTTGCACTTTTCGCACTCATCTCTAGGAGACAGAACGCGTCTCCTTCCTGAGCGGTATGACGGCTGCGTTGTCCCATGGTGTTTATACTTGCATACTATTGTTTGTACAGATGAACGTGGTACTTTCAGGCGTTTGAAAATTGCTCCCAAGGATGAACCAGACTCTTGAAGGTCTACCATTTTTTTTCTGAGGTCTTGGCTGATTTCCTTTGATTTTCCCATTATGTCAAGCATAGAGGCACTGAGTTTGAAGGTAGGCATTGAAATACATCCACAGGTACACCTCTAATTGACTCAAATGATGTCAATTAGCCTTTCAGAAGCTTCTAAAGCCATGACATTTTCTGGAATTGTCCAAGCTGTTTAAAGGCGTAGTCAACTTAGTGTATGTAAACCCACTGGAATTGTGATACAGTGAATTATAAGTGAAATAATCTGTCTGTAAACAATTGTTGGAAAAATTACTTGTGTCATGCACAAAGTAGATGTCCTAACCGACTTGTCAAAACTATAGTTTGTTAACAAGAAATTTGTGGAGTGGTTGAAAAACTAGTTTTAATGACTCCAACCTAAGTGTATGTAAACTTCCGACTTCAACTGTAGTAGGTTGGGTTAATTAACGTGGCAGATTATGAGAATGAATGCTGCAGGTTAGGTGAAATAACGTAAATAAGAGAATGAGGTTAAGTTTAGTCAAAAGGTTAGTGTTAGGCCTAGCTACAGTTGTCAACAACAGTTGCCCCGATCGTGACTACTAAACTCAGCAAAAAAAGAAACGTCCTCTCTCTGTCAACTGCATTTATTTTCTGCAAACATAACAAGATTCAACAACTGAGACAAACTGAACAAGTTCCACAGACATGTGACTAACAGAAATGGAATAATGTGTCCCTGAACAAAGGGGGGTCCAAATCAAAAGTAATAGTCAGTATCTGGTATGGCCACTAACGGTTTTCCTCCTCCTCTTCATCCGAAGAGGAGGAGCAGGGATTGAACCAAGATGCAGCGTTGTGATAAGACATGATAATTTATTAAACAAAACAGACGAAGACGAAAACGAACTATACTTGATATAACTAACAAAACAACAAACGATGTAGACAGACCTGGATGTAAGAACTTACATGTAACACGAAGAACGCACGAACAGGGAAATGACTACATAAAAACCGAACGAACAAAATGAACAAACAAACCGAAACAGTCCCGTATGGTGCAACATAGACAGACACTGACACAGGAGACAACCACCCACAAACAAACACTGTGAAACTACCTACCTTAATATGATTCTCAATCAGAGGAGATGAAAACCACCTGCCTTCTAATTGAGAACCATATTAGGTACCCATTCACCAACATAGAAACAGAAAACATAGACTGCCCACCCAAACTCACGTCCTGACCAACTAACACATACAAAACTAACAGAAAACAGGTCAGGAACGTGACAGCCACCAGCTGCATTTGATTTGGATCTCTTTTAGTCCTCATTTGGACTAATCTTCCAAGAGTCCTTAAACATTAAAATACAATTTATAATACAAACACATTTTCACATATAACACACTGTTACAAACAGACATAATACACTAACATATAAAATATATGTTGATTCTTCATCTACCATAGTCAAGCAGAACCTTCCTATGTATTATATTTAAATGGTTTTAAAGTATTTTAAACATTTATTTATTGAAAGGTTTCTGGTTTGCTCAGTTAAATTATTACATTTCTTTATTGCTCTAAATCGAAATGTTATTTTGCCTATTTCTCTTTTCTATCTGGATAACACATCTGGACAATCTATTCCTAGTATTTACTGAATGTCTGTCTCTTACCAACTGAATACCATTGTGAATAGAGTTTGGCCATTTTAAATTATGTATATTATGAAATAAAATAAGCATGTTTTTTTCAATTATCTTGTTGATTGATGACCAACCAAGATCTTGCGTATGACTACAACAGAATAACCATATCTTAAAACAATCCTTAATGCTTTGTTCTGTGAAATCTGCAACCTCCTAATTTCACTTGTATTAAGTACTGCAGTGCATCTTCCTCATGGACTGCACCAGATTTGCCAGTTCTTGCTGTGAGATGTTACCCCACTCCACTCTTCCACCAAGGCACCTGCAAGTTCCCGGACATTTCTATGGGGAATGGCCCTCACCCTCACCCTCTGATCCAACAGGTCTCAGATGTGCTCAATGTGATTGAGATCCAGGCTCTTCCATGGCCATGGCAGAACACTGACATTCCTGTCTTGCAGGAAATCACCCACAGAATGAGCAGTATGGCTGGTGGCATTGTCATGCTGGAGGGTCATGTCAGGATGAGCCTGCAGGAAGAGTACCACATGAGGGAGGAGGGTGTCTTCCCTGTAACGCACAGCGTTGAGATTGCCTGCAATGACAACAAGCTCAGTCCAATGATGCTGTGACACACCGCCCCAGATAATGACGGACCATCCTCCTCTGAACCGATCCCACTCCAGAGTACAGGCCTCGGTGTAACACTCATTCCTTTGACGATAAATGCGAATCCGACCATCACCCCTGGTGAGACAAAACCACGACTCGTCAGTGAAGAGCACTTTTTGCCAGTCCTGTCTGGTCCAGCGACGGTGGATTTGTGCCCATAGGTGACATTGTTGCCAGTGATGTCTGGTGAGGACCTGCCTTACAACAGGCCTACAAGCCCTCAGTCCAGCCTCTCTCAGCCTATTGCTGACAGTCTGAGCACTGATGGAGGGATTGTGCGTTCCTGGTGTAACTCGGGAAGTTGTTATTGCCATCCTGTACCTGTCCCACAGGTGTGATGTTCGGATGTACTGATCCTGTGCAGGTGTTGTTACACGTGGTCTGCCACTGCGAGGATGATCAGCTGTCCGTGCTGTCTCCCTGTAGCGCTGTCTTAGGTGTCTCACAGTACAGACATTGCAATTTATTGCCCTGGCCACATCTGCAGTCCTCATGCCTCCTTGCATCATGCCTAAGGCACGTTCACACAGATGAGTAGGGACCCTGGGCATCTTTCTTTTGGTGTTTTTCAGAGTCAGTAGAAATGCCTCTTTAGTGTCCTAAGTTTTCATAACTGTGACCTTAATTGCCTACCATCTGTAAGCTGTTTGTGTCTTAACGACCGTTCCACAGGTGCATGCTCATTAATTGTTTATGATTCATTGAACAAGCATGGGAATCAGTGTTTAAACCCTTTACAATGAGGATCTGTGAGGTTATATGGATTTTTACGAATTATCTTTGAAAGACAGGGTCCTGAAAAAAAAAATCTTTTTTTTGCTGAGTTTAGATGGAGTAGCTAGGCTACAACAGCTCTATCTAGCCACAACAGTAGAAACGTAAACAAACCTTCTGTGGTGACAAAACGTAAACGTTTTCTCACCACATAAAGATAAAGATGTTATAGCAAAACAAGGTGAAGGGATGGTTCACTCATCTTTCCAGTAAACTTCCGGAAGTGAAGGGTGGGAAATGAATGGTGGTAGACAACACCCTTTTGCCTTCAACATGCATACTGCAAACAGACCCAAGTCATCTTGACAGCGAAACATACCTGGCGGTGAGCACAAACGGATTTCTTTCGACTTTTAGAAAGTGTTTACTTAATTATTTCTATCACCCGTGATGTGATAAATTGTAAATAGTAGTTGCTATTACCCAATTCATATTATGCTTTCTATCAGTCGAGAGTTAGCTAAATATGACCGCTTGTGTTAGCTCACTATTTACTCAGTTAGCGCTAGGACTAATGTAGGCTTCATTTTCCGATTTGGATGAAAATATTGTTATGCTGTTGCTACTTTTGTGAATGTCTGAACATGGCGTCCAAATATAAACTACTCACATTGGAGACCTAACGTTGTAAAGACTGTGTTTGTGCAAAATGTTTCTGTGAAAAAAACGTTGCGGCCAGCTCAAACGCTAACTGTTGCGTCAATCGTAACTAGACGTACTAATGAAGTTTTCTAATCACACCGGTTTGAGTGTACGCTGCAGGGACAATTGTAGAATGAGCACACCTGTGTGTTCGTACACATCCAGATGTTAAGCATGGTTGTGGACTAAGATAAACAACTCAATTGGATGTTCTATGAAAAATGTTAGATTTTGAGAGCGAAAACCTGAAAAAAACTGGGGAAACCGTAAACCAGGAGAAAAACAAAACAAAAACAGAATCAGGCAACAAAAAAAAGATTTTATAGGTCCCTACTCTACCCTCCCCTATTTCCCATAACCTTCTACCCGCCCCTTCCCCCCCCCTCCCTCCCGCCTCACATCGTAGTCCACACAGACAGGGACCTGTCTGTCGCATATCAGTCCGGTGACAGATGACCTTTGGCATGGCACATTTAATAAAGTTCCTCTCCCACCCACCGTGACAGGGCGCTGCGTTATTCCGTAGCGACAGCATGCATTAGCAGTAACCTACGGCGCTCCGCCACTCCCTAACGGAGCACTCAATAAGCCGTTCTGCCTACCCATTTAGTGACAGGCTGCCAAGTGGAGGAGCGGTACAGCCAGTGACACGCCGTGTCTGATGTGTATCACTGTGACCTACTTATTGTCCCCTCCACTGGGATGTCAAACACGTCACAGTGTCAGCACGTCTGGGGATGGACGGTGCTTGGTCATCGTTATCTGCACACGCTTATTTAAAGGGGAACTGTAGGAGCTGATTTTGGCCTCATTTTTTGGCTTGCTCCTCAAGAAATGTTGGCGGCCATGACAGAAGCCAACTGTGAGTTGGCTTGGGGGTGTGGTTTGATGTTGGCTTGGGGGTGTGGTTTCCCCTCACTCAATCACAACAAACACACCTCCTGCAGGTTGACTTCAATAACTACAGGGAGATGTATGGTGAGATGCCGGAGGAAGCAGTAGGTCAGTAGCATACAGAGTAATATGAGAAGAATGCAATTGCTGAATATATGTAAATATGCCAAACTAAGTTTTTTGATAACTTTCAAATGTAATAACAGGTCCATGTAGTATAATCAACAATTTACATAATACCATAGAAGCAGCGTTCTGTTAATATAACAATGTGCATCTTTCATTGTCATTCCCAGCCGATACGGATACTTTGCCTATCGGCATTTTGCCTGGTGGTAATGGGGTTACCTTGGCAAACATGTCAGAGTAGTCATACCTTTCTGTGTGGTATTTAGTATTTATTTAGTATTTATTGGGATCCCCAATTAGCCGATGCCTCCTGGGGTCCAAACAGGAAACACAACAAATCAAATACATAATATACATAAATATACAGTACATAAGACTACATTTACATTACAATTTAGCCATTGAGCAGACACTCCAATCCAACCTACAGCTAGTGCATTCATATTAAGATAGCCAGGCGAGACAACCACATATCACAGTCGTATCACACACATAATGCAAAGCAAAATATAATGAAAATGTCTGTGTCTCTTCACAGTCCCCCGTCGTGCCGTAAACTGTTCTTTTATCATTTTTTTGTATATATTTTTATTTCTAGCTTGAGGTAATTGGGATGGCAGAGAGTTAGTCATGGCTCTATTTAATACTGTGTGTTTCCCAGCCTCTGTTCTGGACCTGGGGACTGTGAAGAGACCTTTGGTTGCATGTCTTGTGTGAAACCGATGAGTGTCCGAATTGTACCAACTGCTTGAATAGGCAGTGATATCAACAGAGAGGTATCTAATATTGACTGGCTTTCATCAAGCTGTCCACTCAAGAAAAAGCATCAAACTGTAACCAGTGCCTGCAAACTGGTTCAGGTTATCAATCAACCTACCAGGGTATTTACAAACAGAACAGGAATTAAATCATTCACTTGCACAGAGACGAGAGTGCTCTGAAATTGGAGTAGATAGCCAGAGCGAATTTAACAGCTATGTCTATCGACAGTTGTCGCAGTGACATCATGAACATTCAATTGAAATGGTTACTTGCATAGTAGTGGAGTCATTTGCTTGGACATGTAGCTAGCTAGCTAAACAATGAACCATAATCCCAACTCACACATTTACTACACTGCATGAATCTGCAGGTAGCTAACCAACCAGTTTCAATGTTAGCTAGCTAACATTAGGCTATAACTAGCAATGCAAATGACTCAGATACGAATAATATAACTACACACAGATCATACACGTAGCTAGCGAGCCAGCCAGCTAACAGTGCACTAACTTGAAATGAAAACGACTTTCTGACTTTTCCCATCCAGTCAAAGATTGGGCATGTCCGGTTAGAACTCTCGTGCCTGTCTGTTGTATACGGTGTCCCGTATACAACAGGAGTTTCCTGATCCTAGTGCAGAATACACAGGGTTTCTCCCTCCCGATATTGACTGATACCACTCAATTCAATAATAAAAAAGACAATACAAGTAAAAGTTGTGTCTAGTAAAAATGTTATACTGAGTTCCAGGTCTCTCTCCATTCCCGAGACATCAGTATCAAGGCTGTCTGTCAGTCATCTTGCAAGTCTCCATCTGCTGGCTCCATACATGTTTTTGTGAACACATAGTCACTGTTCTATTATCAATGGCAGTTAGGGATGGATCGAAAGGTATATAATGAGTACCTGGAGGAAAATGTGGGACAGTCATGCTTTTTCAATTTCAGTGAATGCTCAGATTCCTAATGACTTCTCAGATTTATTGTAATTATTTGCAAACTGGGATAGTTTCATTGCAAACAAGACACACTGATTTGGATAAATATGATAAAATGAACACATAGGCATATCTCTTTGACCATTCTTACCCTGTAATTTTGGTAATTTGTGTGGTAATAAAAAATATTATGCTAATATGTAAAATGGGCCCTATTTCTATGCTTCCAATTCTTAAGTTTTGTTTAGGTTTTGTACACCGGTTTCAAACAGGTGAAAACACAATATTTTTGGTTTCATTCAAATATAGTACCAGTCAAAGGTTTGGACTCATTCAAGAGTTTTTCTTTATTTTTACTATTTTTCTACAATGTAGAATATTAATGAAGACATCAAAACCACCTGGAAGGCATTTCAATTAATAGTTGTGCCTTGTTAAAAGTTAATTTGTAGAATTTCTTTCCTTCTTAATGTATTTCAGCCAATCAGTTGTGTTGAGACAAGGTAGGGGTGGTATACAGAAGATGTGGTAAAAGACCAAGTCCATATTATGGCAAGAAAAGCTCAAATAAGCAAAGAGAAACAACAGTTCATCATTACTTTAAGACATGAAGGTCAGTCAATGTGGAAAATTTCAATTGCAGTCGCAAAAACCATCAAGCGCAATGATGAAACTGGCTCTCATGAGGACCGCCACAGGAAAGGAAGACCCAGAGTTCATTAGAGTTACCAGCCTCAGAAATTGCTGCCCAAATAAATGCTTCACAGAGTTCAAGTAACAGACACATCTCAACATCAACTGTTCAGAGGACTGTGTGATCAGGCCTTCATGGTCGAATTGCTGCAAAGAAATCACTACTAAAGGACACCAATAAGAAGAGACTTGCTTGTGCCAAGAAACACAAGCAATGGATTTTAGAACTGTGGAAATCTGTCCTTTGGTCTGATGAGTCCAAATTTGAGATTTTTGGTTTCAACCGCAGTGTCTTTGTGAGATGCAGAGTAGGTGAACGGATTATCTCTGCATGTGTGGTTCCCACCGAGAAGCATGGAGGTGGTCTGGGGGTGCTCTGCTGGTGACACTTTCTGTGATTTATTTAGAATTCAAGGCACACTTAACCAGCATGGCTAACACAGTGTTCTGCAGCGATAGTGGGAGTATATATATTTTTTCAACAGGATAATGACCCAATACACCTCCAGGTTGTGTAAGGGCTATTTGACCAAATGAGAGTAATGGAGTGCTGCATCAGATGACCTGGCCTCCACAATCACCCCGACCTCAACCCAATTGAGATGGTTTGGGATGAGTTGGACCGCAGAGTGAAGAAAAAGCAGCCAACAAGTCCTCAGTGTATGTGGGAACTCCTTCAAGACTATTGGAAAAGCATTCCAGGTGAAGCTGGTTGAGATAATGCCAAGAGTGTGCAAAGCTGTCATCAAGGCAAAGAGTGACTACTATGAAGAATCTCAAATATAAAACATTGATTTGTTTAACACTTTTTTGGTTAGTACATGATTCCATGTGTTACTTCATAGTTTTGATGTCTTCACTATTATTCTACAATGTAGAAAATAGGAAATATTATGAAAAACCCTTTAATGAGTAGGTGTGTCCAAACTTGACTGGTACTGTATATTTTCACAGTGGTTAAGATGGTACAATGATTCTCTACACTATCCATTTCTTTTTTTGTCACATAAACTCAACTATTAGAATTTTAGCAACCAGGAAATGGCGCAGCGATTTCTATATATTGTATGTTTAAGATAGAGATATGTTTTTTTTGCATGGGTGGCATCTCAATCCACTGCCGAGCTACAGCAGTGTTGGTCAGACCACGAAAAATCAGTCTTCTCACAAAAACATCTGTAGCGTCTGAACGGTTTGGCCTACATAAACTAATATGACCACTGTATGTAAAGTAAAATGAATGAAAATATATTATAGAAGTAGTTTGGTGAAAAAAAGGGGTTAAATATGTGTACAAATAAATGAGTTTCCTGATCTTTCCTATATCTCTCAGATATAGGACAGACACCTCAAAACAAACTTCCTTTAGATTTTTTGGGAACCATCTTTTTTTCCCATGTATGAATCTGTTATTCATTACGTGTCTATGGGCTAATAGCAGTAAGGCCAGCATTTTTTACATATTTTTGGGATACCTAAAGGGGTCTCAAAATTCAAAATCAAACAGCTAAATGATCCTTGGTATGATCATCTTAAAATGAGTAGGCAACACTCACCAATAAGCCACCCATCTTCAACAGCTCCCTCCTGTAGGCGTATAGGTCAACATTGCTGTTCTGCAGAATGAACAAGTCTTACGTTCCACCGGACCACCTTGCCACCACATTCAGCAGCGTGTTTTGTGCATTACATAACCTATCACCTGCACATTAAGAGTGAAAGCCTTTTCTGTTCACATAGTCGAAATAATTTTTATGGTGATGTGGGTGCCGTCTATTGCTCCGTTCGTACTTTGGAACCCATTGATGGCATCGTGGCAAAGAAACCCCTTTTGACTTCATCCTGTTGTGCGATTGTGTATGGAAATTGTATGTGTTACTGTTCATTTTGCTGATGATTGTATCCAAAACATTGGCTCATCTAGGGCTGTGAGATGTCGATCGACAAGCTCCCGCTGAAAAGTGCCTGTTTCCAAAAACCCGGGGGTGGATAGCAGTTGGACGTGCACCGGAATGGCATGCGTTTGTCTTAATTAAACCTCGCAAGGCATTCTGTACTTTCTGCAGAAAAAAGTCCCACCTGTCTCTAAAAACGGTCTTTCTGCAAAATGTAGCATTGGTCAAATCTTCAAACAGAGCAAGATTAGCCATCTCTCATTCAATTTCCCATTATCTCAGTCGTTTATAGTATTTCAAAAATGGTATCACTTTCACACGTATCTCTCATTTAACAATTACTGTACTTTATATAGATTATTATAGTAACAAATGCACTGAATTGTAAAACAAACAATTAACACTTTTGTCCTCTGAAGAGGGGTGGTGGTGGATGGACCAATAAAAATAAAAGATATGTTGCTTTAATTCACAGTGGAAATACAACGAAATAATGTTATTATTTAATTATGAATTACATTTTCAACATATATTTCACACATTTCCAACATATATCTTCCCCATTCTATACTTGACAAGAAGTTCCCTTATTAAACTACTTGGCACTGTGCTTACGCATGGTCATGGCTGTGTGTAAATTTAACCACACTCAAGCAAACATTCATATTGATAAATCTCACACTGCGCGTGGAAATGATCCCCCTGTATGGTTTACACAAAGATTTGTGATATACAAGGTTGAGAATGAGGCCCCAGGTCTCTGCATCTGTGGACACATACACACAGTCACTCAGAGTATGCGCGGACTAGCTGGCTGGTGTGTTTACGGCCATATTCAATCTTTCCCTAACCCAGTCTGCTGTCCCCACATGCTTCAAGATGGCCACCATTGTTCTTGTACTTAAAAGGCAAAGGTACCTGAACTAACTGACTATTGCCCTGTAGCACTCACTTCTGTCATCATGAAGTGCTTTGAGAGACTAGTCAAGGATCATATCACCTCCACCTTAGCCATCACCCTAGACCCACTTCAGTTTGCTTATCGCCCCAATAGGTCCACAGACGATGCAATCGCCATCACACTGCACACTGCTCTATCCCATCTGGACATAAGGAATATCGATGTAAGAATGCTGTTCATGAAGAAATTTGGCTTGTCACCTAAAACCCTCACAAACTTTTACAGATGCACAATTGAGAGCATCCTGCCGGGCTGTATCACTGCCTGGTACGGCAACTGCACCGCCCACAACCGTAAAGGCTCTCCAGAGGGTTGTGCGGTCTGCACAATACATCACCGGGGGTTAACTACCTGCCCTCCAGGACACCTACAGCACCCGATCCCACAGCAAGGTCAAAAAGATCCTCAAAGACAACAACCACCCGAGCCACTGCATGTTCACCCCGCTACCATCCAGAAGGCGAGGTCAGTACAGGTGCATCAAAGCTGGGACCGAGAGACTGAAAACCAGCTTCTATCTCAAGGCCATCAGACTGTTAAACAGCCATCACTAACACAGAGGCTGCTGCCTACATACAGACTTGAAATCATTGGCCACTTTAATAAATGGATCACTTGTCACTTTAAGCCATATCTTTTTCTTTGCAACTCTCCCGAGAAGACTTGCAATAAAAAATAAAATATTAAGATGGGCAAAAGAACACAGACACTGGACAGAGAAACTCTGCCTCGAAGGCCAGCATCCCGGAACAGGTGAAATCTGACAAACAAATATATACTTTGGTGAAGTCAGTCTATACGTCCTAATTCTGTTCTCCCCATTGACGACCGTTGAAGAGCAGGCAAGAGGTGAGGCTGGAGGTGAGGTCTTTACCAGAACCCCATTGATGGACATAGCAGCATAGATCAGCTCCTGGACCCTCATAAAAGATACTGGTTGGTCACACACAAACACACAAGATTACTTGCCAACATGTGTCTGACTGTTCCATTAATTGGAATGCTCACAGCGAGTGCATGTCTGCATGATGCCGATGAGAGCCCCCTTGCTAGGTCTGTGAAGTGTGAATTTTTGGGCCCACGTTTAAAAAATGGCCACTCTAAAATGTGCAGTTTTGTCACACAAAACAACACCACAGATGTCTGAAGTTTTGAGGGAGCATGCAATTGGCATGTTGACTGCAGGATTGTCCACCAGAGCTGTTGTCAGAGAATTTCATGTTAATTTCTCTACCATAAGCCACCCCCAACGTTATTTTAGAGAATTTGGCAGTACGTCCAACCGGCCTCACAACTACAGACCACGTGTAACCACGCCAGCCCAGGACCTCCACATCCGACTTCTTCACCTGTGGGATCATCTGAGACCAGCCACCTGGACAGCTGATGAAACTGCAGACTATTTCTCTGTAATAAAGCCCTTTTGTGGGGGAAAACTCATTCTGATTGGCTGGGCCTGGCTTCCCTGTGGGTGAGCCTGGCTTCCAAGTGGGTGGGCCTATGTCCTCCCATGACTGCGCCCCTGCCCAGTCATGTGAAATCCATAGATCAGGGCCTAATACATTTTTTTTCAGTTAACCGATTTCCATATATGAACAGTAAACTGAGTAAAATTGTTGAAATTGTTGCATTTATATTTTTGTCCAGTATATATGCTGCATGTTCGGCTGCAAACTGGACATCTCTTAAAACAACTGCAGCAGGCAATCTTATGTGTTGGTGTAGACTGGAAGGGCATGTGACAGGGTGATATAATAGACAGCCAAGTGGTAAATTGCATTTTGTTCTAAAAATGACTCGAGTTGTATCTGCTTGGCTGGGGAATTAGCCTGTTAGTTTATCAAGCCAGGTATTTTTTAATACAACTATTCACATTGCCTGTCGTTGTTGATGAAGCCGTCTGTGTCATCAGGACAGTAGCTCGGGTCACTATCAGAGGCCTCATGATGGGGTGTCCTTTTCATAGGAGTCGAGGGAGACTGGCAACAATGGAGGAGGTGTCACAAGGGTACTTGTGTAGCATTACAATTTTATTCTGAGGTCTTACCTGACAAGCTGTGAAAATAGCAGGTGAAGAGTACATTAAATAATTGTGGGAGGTCGTTAAACCATTGCAATCACATTGCTGGACATGTTATAATACCCACCTTTGCTCCTTCTGGTAGGTCGTCCATTCATAACCAGGGGATACGTCTGGCAGCCAACTGTGCACTTTGTCTTACAGAAAAACAGGGTCAACGATTGTCGTCTTCCCTGAATAATGAACATTGCTTTAGAAATAACGTAATCTTGTTTGGAAGCTAATTATATGCTTTACAATGTAGACTGACTGGCTTCAGATTGGATTAGATACAGGCCGGTGATGACATGTTTTGCTATGGCCCTGGATTGGTTTGACTTTATTGCTGCTAGTTAGTACATGGTTGTAGTCAGACATGAGTTAGCTAGTAACACCATAGCTGCAGCCAATGTTTATTTGTGCCCTAGACATGGGTTGCACCTCAGAGGCTAATGTGACTGTTTAGTCTAAATTACACTCATTTATAGTGGCATAGAAATACAATGACAATGCTAAAGTATGCAAATAATTTGTAGCAAACAACTTTGCCATATTATGACGTCGTCAAATCTACTTGAAATATACTTTAGAGAGATGGGACTGTTGCCATTACTGTTACTAGCAAGTTTGTCAAAAATAGCAAGCAATGCTAATGTTAGCTAGCTAAAACACAGCGGTCCCCTCAATCGTAATTAGCTGGATAAAGTTATAATGCATCTAAAGTCAATCTGGCAACATCACAATCATGACAAAAGGTTTTCCTACTAATTATTTTCATTCTTCTTAAATGTTATCGTGTTTCCAAGCCAAATCCAAGTTGTATTGAGGTAGGTTAATGTTAGCGAGTTAGCTAGCTGGCTAATGTCAGCTATACTAGCGATGATAGTTGATCATGATTATCAAAATAAACATAACCAGATACAGTACATACCCAGAAGTTTATGGTCTAGCTACCGGTATATTCACCAACACTGGGGACCAACAAACTCCAACCACCTATTCCGCAGGGTCCTTTGGCAGAACATGCAACCATAGTTGTTGGCTGTGCACCCTGCTGGATGGATTGCATGGTCAATCGGTATAGGGCTTTTCAGTGTTAAATGGCCATGAAACAACAGAGCCCTCAATAAAGGGAAGCAAAGTGGGCGGGGGGCGATT